>NC_141388.1:17918947-18518947 GCF_017979445.1 Akebia trifoliata
TTTCGGTGGTAATGGTGCATTTAGGTAGAGACAAAGATCTCTGAACCTCATTCCACTTACAGAGTCCTTACCTTTCATCTTTCTAATCTCCTCCTCGACTGCCTCAAGCTTGTTGGCAAGTTTCTCTTCTGTGGTACTCCTTACTTCAGTTGCCCTGAATTCACATTCTTCCTCTTGAATGACCCCATGTCATGGTGGATTGTAGTGAATGTGAATTGATGATCTTTGATTGGTATGGACGGTGGGTGGTAAGGTATTCAGTGCTTGCGGAGGTTGTTGTTGTAGTTGTTCGGGTATAGCCTGATTCAAGTCGGATGCCTGATGTTGTACAGTTTGAATGATGCTTGGATTTGCCATTAGCAGATCTAAAATTTTGTCGTGTTTTTCCAATGCCTTCACTACTATATCTAGCTTCGAGGTGAGATCTGTTATTACTTCTGTCACTGTCTGTTGAGGTTGCTCTGAAGTGCTCATGATTGGTTGCGAGCGTAGAAAATATGGAGGATTGTCAGGTGGCAAGTACTTCTTTCTAGGTCGTTTGGCCACCTATGGATAAGAGGTTAGGCGTTAATATATCATTTACATAATGAAGATGCATGATGATTTATTAGGTCAGATTGGATTAATTGGTAAAGTTGTATTAAGAAAATCCTGAATTTCGTTGAGGTTGGATTTTTTGTTAGCACGGAGCTGGGGTGCGTTGGCACGGAGCTAGATATTGATTAGCACGGAACTGGGGTTTGTCAGCAAGGAGCTGAAGGTTTATTGGCGCGAAGTCGGAAGGTTATCATCACGGAGCCAAAGGATTGTCAGCACGGAGCTGGAGGTTTGTCAGCATGGAGCTGGAAGTTTGTCAGCACGGAGCTGGAGGTTCGTTGGCGAGGAGCCAGAGATTTGTCAGCATGGAGTCGGAGGTTTGTCGACACGGAGTCGAAGGTTCATCAGCACGAAGCAGGAGGTTTATCGGCATGGAGCCGAAGGTTCATCAGCACGGAGCCGGAGGTTTATCGGTATGGAGCCGAAGGTTCATCAGCACGGAGCCGGAGGTTTGTTAGCACGGAGCTGGAGGTTTATCGACATAGAGCCAAAGGTTCATCAGCACGGAGCCGGAGGTTTGTCAGCACGGAGCTGGAGGTTCATCAGCACGGAGCCGAAAGTTTATAGGCACGGAACCGAATGTTCATCAGCACGGAGCCGGAGGTTTGTCAGCACGGAGCCGGAGGTTTATCGGCACGGAGTCGAAGGTTCATCAGCACGGAGCCGGAGGTTCATCGGCACGGAGCCGAAGGTTCATCAGCACGGAGCCGAAGGTTCATCAGCATGGAGCCGGAGGTTTGTCAGTACGGAGCTAGAGGTTTATCAGTACGGACCCGAAGGTTTATCAGCACGGAGCTGGAGGTTTGTTAGCATGGAGCCGAAGGTTCATCAGCACGGAGCCGGAAGTTTATCGGCACGGAACCGAAGGTTCATCAGCACGGAGCCGGAGGTTTGTCAGCATGGAACTGGAGGTTTATCAGTTAGAAAAAACATTTTGTAAAAATGGATTATCGAAAAACCATTTTGTTAGCCCCGTAATTCAATTATCTGAAATCAAGATCGGCCAGTCAAATCCCCAAGGAAAAGGTGGCGCACAATGGCACTCTTAAATCACCTTATTTCCTTAAATAGACGTAGTCTATCCCCCTTGTATCAACATGGTAAGATCGTTCTTAGGCACCTACTTTGATCAAGAAATGCAATTGGTACTTTAAAATTTCTTTATTATTTTTTTTTCAAATCTAGTTTGTTGGAAAATGATTGGATTTATTAAATTGATCGACCAATTGTTGATCTTGATGGTTCACACATAGATTATGGACATGGTTGATATTGAATGATAGATCTGGTTTGGGTTGGGTACGGGTTGTAGATCCGACTCGAAATGGATATGGGTCGTGAACCCATCTGAAAGTGGATGTTGGTCGTGGACCCATTTAAAGCGGATATGGGTCGTAGACCCATATTGAAGCGGATATGGGTCGTAGACCCATATTGAAGTGGATATGGGTCGTGAACCCATTTGAAGCGGATATGGGTTGTAGACCCATTTGGAAGTGGATATGGGTCGTGGACCCATTTAGAAGTGGGTATGGGTCGTAGACCCATTTGAAAGTGGGTATGGGTCGTGGACTCACTTGGAAATGGATATGGGTCATGAACCCATTTGAAGTGGATATGGGTTGTGGACCCATTTGAAGCGGATATGGGTCGTAGACCCATTTGGAAATGGATATGGGTCGTGAACCCATTTGATAGTGGATATGGGTCGTAGACCCAGATTGAAGTGGGTATGGGTCGTAGACCCATTTGGAAATGGATATGGGTCGTGAACCCATTTGAAACAAATATGGGTCGTAGACCCATTTAGAAGTGGGTATGGCTCGTTGACCCATTTGAAAATGGATATTGGTCGTAGACCCAATGTGAACTGGGTATGGGTCGTGGACCCATTTGAAAATAGATATGGGTTGTAAATCCATTTGAAGCGGATATGAGTCGTAGACCCATTTGGAAGTGGGTATGAGTCGTGGACCCATTTAAGTTAATCCTCGATGATGGATGATGGTAAGGTTGATAGTACGTCACATTGGGTCGAGATCAATTTCAATAGGTAGAGTATAGGCGAGCTCCGTTTGAATCAAACACAAAGTAGCGAGTGGTAGATCCTAAGTTTAACCATAGAAATGATGTATTTAATCATTTTCAAGCCTTAAAACTCAAAAGAAAAATAAAGTTCAAGAGAAAAGTTGTCAAGACTGATGTAAGGGACGAAATGAGCAAAATTTTTATTTTTTTTAATGAACGGACCGAAGAGCTTTTGTACTGGTCCGTTCTTTAAAAACGGACCAGAACCTTAATTTTGGCAAAAAAAAATTTGTTTTGTTTTGTTTTGTTTTTTTTTTTTTGAGATTTTGAGGCACATAGCCTCTTTTTTTGGCTTGGGGTAAAATTATTTATTTATTTATTTATTTTTTATGATGCAAAGCATAAAAAAAATGTATAGATTTCCCCCTTTACCTAGGGGGACATGTAAGGAAACAAAGGAGAAAAAAAAATAAAAAAAAACCTAAAATCTATACACTTTGCCTTCAAGGGCTAAAAAAAATAAAAAGAAGATTACATGATACCCAAGGGTTGATACATCTTGACATTTGTGTCCTATGCCTCTAATCGTATTTTAATGCATGCGGCTATAGGTGGTTTGAGGTTACCCAATCTTCAAACCTCCATGCACATTGAAATGTACACTTCTTAGGTTGGTGATTGAGGTGGACGTTCTCCTCCCCGCCTCCCCAAATAAACAATCTAGGGGGCTTGAGAGTACCGGCATCCGGGGTTAGATTTTAAAATAGGAGAAGGTGGCTTGTGCAATGAGCTATGAATCGAATGTGCACAAGTGCATTACAAATATGTATCAACCCTTACAACTTTAAATCAAAACAAGTAAATAAATAAATATTACATGCACTCCCACAAAGAAGAGAAAATCATAAACACAACAAAATGAATCAACCACCAAATATGTTAGTAACAAAATAAAACTAAGGAATAAAGTTGAATATTTTTTTGAAAAAAAAAATAAAAGAAAAGAAAATGGCCAAGTCAAATCGGTTTGAACCCACTAGTCTCCCCAGTGGAGTCGTCAAGTTGTAGACATGAAAATGTTCGCCATGAACCTCAATGCTACATTGTTTGGAGTTGCCACCATTCTTTTTTGGAAATAGGTGTGAATGGGCACCCGAATCAATTTTTTGAAAACTATTTTCTCCATGGCATTGTAGTTACTCTCATTTGTTGGAAAGGACAAGGTCTACCTAAGATCTAGGTAAGGAGGTCCGGTTAAAGGATGGTTAAGGTGTTAGGCACCCCATCCTCTCCACAAAAAGTGGTTACCTTGCTTGGCCATTTTATTTTAAAAAAACTTGAAAAAATAAATATTAAAAATGCATGAGAATGTATGACAAGGGTGTGTGCATTAAAGTGAAATATCCCCTTTTCAAAAGGGTTTTGATTACAAAGTGACATTAAGGGCATTTTATGGAAGAGAATGACCCATGTAGTCACATTGCATTTGGGCATATGAATGTAGGTCTGAGTTTTTAGAGAGACCCCATGATGGAGTTCCCTTGAGGCCACAACCTTGATGCATGTATGTATGGCTAGAAACTTAGTGTTTCACCCTATCAAGAAGGTGACACATTTCTTCATCATTGCCATGCATAGGTGAGTGTGTGCATTGTGTACAATATGATGCATGCTTGAGGTGAAAAAGACTTCAACCCCCATCATTTCGATCAAACCTTAGTCCAATCTACCGGGGATGAGAGAGGGTATGCATTACATCCTAAGGCTTCTAGAAAGAAGAAAATGAGAGGGGTAGAAGAAGAATATGCAACCTTTAAAATAAGTAAACTACATCTTAAATCCCACCTTGTCCCTTGATGAACTTGAACCTTGAAAGGTAGACTTGAGAGTTGGATGAGATGGTTGAGGGTTGAGTGGATTGAAGTTTAGAAGATGAGAGAGTGAATAGAAATTTTGATAGAGTTTTATTGAGAGATGGGGGCTAGAGAGCATGAATTCTTCTTAGAAAATGAGGGTATTTATAGAGTTTTTGGAGGACTTTTGGGGATAAAGTGGTCCAACCCTAAAAATAAAGAAAATGGACATGAGGTTTATGTTGTTTCTTTTTGGATTTTCCATTTGTATTAGGGTAAAGATGGCATTTGTGAAGAAACCCTAAAAGCATTCTTTGATCCTTGGTTTTTTGGTAAATAGAGGTGAGAGAACAAAAATACTTTTGGGAGGATGAATGGGGGAGTGACATGTGTAAAGGTGGAGTGGTAAGTGAAAAGTAGACTTTGGTTCATTTGTAAATAACTAATAAAGCAAGGGTGGAAGTGTAGTTTTGAAATTGACCAATAGGAAAACAAAAACACATTTGGGAGGATGAATAGGAGGATGACATGTGTAAAGGTGAAGTAGTAGGTGAAAAGTAGACTTTGGTTCATTTGTAAATAACTCATAAAGTAAGGATGGAAGTGTATTTTTGAAATTGACAAATGGGAGAACTCCATGTATGTACTTGAAGATTCTCACATTTTGAGGGCATAATGGGAAGTTGCCTCACTTTTATGGATTATTACCAAAGACCAAATAACTTTTTTGGTTGGACTAAACTTTTTGAGAAGGGCATTCTTGAGTTTTCACAAAAAGGAAGTTGACACTCTAATTAGATGATGCATTGGGTATTGGGGGCTTATGAGGTATCAACATGTGTCATCATATGAAGGAGTGAGAGAATGGACTTGGAGTGGGGTTGGTGTTGGGCTTGGGTTTAGGTTAGGATATGGACTTGGGTTAGGATATGGGTGATGGACATAAGTTTAAAGTGGATTAGGGACAAGGTATGGGCATGCAATGATATGAGATGCAATAAGTATGCATGCATGCATTAATAATGATGTCAAGTGGCAATGTGGGTCCATTGAGAGGTTTAAGTCCTAAATTGAAATCAATTTGAAGAAACATGAATTTTCCTAATGGGTTCGTGCAAATTGGGGTGTCTACCGTGCCACTTCTTTGATGTTTTGCATATAATTTCTATAGCATTAGAAAAAGTTGGTGAGACAATAAAAGATCTCTTAGATCATCTTTATATGTTTTTAATGTCATCAAATAAATTCATAGTTTATCAATTTTTTTCCTTTCATTACAATGCAAACGGTTATATACTTGTTTTACCCATTATTAAAGGCAAGAAATTGCACAATCCAAGTAATTTGATAATTACAAATCGTTTTACCTTTATAAACAGAGCATGAAGAAATTTGATAAAACTTTCAACAATCAATCATGTGAAGTGGTTTACCGAATAATGAAGCTATGTCAAAATGATCTATTTACATAGATCATAATGTATATTATACAATGTCATAAGGAATCTTATGACATTAAATTTTTTCATTGTATTCAAGTATCCATAAGATCAAATGTATAAATTAATCAACACAGTCATCCTATCAACCATCCTATAGGCCATCTTCATAGCCATCCACATAGCTATCTACACACAAGTTTTTTGAGAGATTTATGATATTATTATTTTTTAATTGGGGTCAAATTTAACTAAATAAGATTTTTATAATCAAATATTCCAATTTTTTAATGATAAGTAAGCTTTAGAAAAAGTTGGTGAGATAATAGAAATTTGAAGTGATTTATCGAACAATAAAACAATGTCAGAAAGATCCTTTTGACATTAGATCAGAATGTATTTTATAAAATTTAATAAAATATATAGTCTTCCGCTTTATAGAATACCTTTGTTGCATTGTGATTTATCAACGTTCATATAACTTGAAACGTCTCTTCTAATGAATAATCCATCTTGCATCAACACAGCTATTCTATCAACCATCCACAAAGCCATCTTCATAACCATCCTCACAGCCATCCTATTAGTCATCCACACAGCCATCTTATTAACCATCCACATAGCCATTCTATCAATCATCTACACACAAGTTTTTTAAAAGATTAATGATATTTTTTATTTTTTAATTGGTATAGATTTAAGTAAACGTGGTTTTTATAATCAAATATTCCAATTTTTTTATGATAAGCTTTAGGAAAAGTTAGTGAGCTAATAGAAATTTGAAGTGATTTATCGAACAATAAAATAATATTAGAAGGATCCTTTTGACATTAGATTCGAATGTATTTTATTCAATATCCAAAGGTTTTTTCTGACATTAGATCAAAATGTATTTTATACAATGTCAGAAAGCCCATTTTAACATTGTGACCCCCCGCCAAATGCTGACACAAATCCCAAGGCCGCCTCGAGGCACTAGGTGGTGCCTCGAAATTTCGGCATGGTTTCCTTTGTTTATGTTAGCGTTTCACGGAACTCAAACCTGATAAACCAACTCTAAACAATCCTATATAAAGTACCATATCTACATTGAATAAGAAACGGAAGACGAAAATTTTTATGAATAACATAAAGCGAGGTCAGAGTTGCGTAAAAATGAATAAGGATATACAGGATTACAAAAATTTCCTCACTCTAACATAGACCTAGCACTCGGCCCCAAAAACATAAACCTCTCCTAGGTCGAACAGACTCCTAGTAGAAGTAGTCATGATACTCACCAGGTAACGAACTCTGGTCGTCGATCTGACCGACCATATGTTCCTCGACTAATGGTTCAACACCCGTTTCACCAACTGTACGCGCTGCAACTAAAAAAACATGGAAGGAAAGGGTGAGTAACAATGGTTACTCAGTAGGTCCACAAATAATTCCCACTAATAACCTAACCTAACGTGATCGAATAATCATACTACATCATTCCAAAACATACAAGTTTACAATTGAAACTACGATTAACTGGTACATATAGTCAGGGATGAACAACTAAACAGTTTAAAAATTACACATAGCATCAATCATCCATACTCATTATACATTTTCCATTTTATGCAAATACAGTTGACAACATTGAAATAGTAGACATATTTTTCAGTTTATAATTCGAAATATAACACAGATACATAGTACAAGTGGTGGAGTAATGAAATTTGAGCGTTGGGATTCAAGGCTAGATCGCTCCCAGTCGGGACATGATGTTACAACATAATCTAACTTTTAATTCCTGATTTTGTGGCCGGTCGCTGTGTTTACCACACTAGTGACCATTTATCCTGCTCAGGCGGGCCATTTGATGTGATCGTAAGCAATAGGTCTCTTTTCGATGTGTCAAAACGTTCGACTACTAGTAGATTGTTAGTAATCACAGATCAATCATCTTCGTCTATGCCTATCAGGCCTGTACGTGATTCCCAAAATAACACTCCACTCGTATACGACCACCTTTACAATACACGTTCACTGGTAAAGATAAGAAAGGAATGGACCCGGATTCCAGTTGTGACTCCATTCTCATACGCGTCCCATACCACATATGAGCTTGGTGGTCCCTACCGTACATCCCAAGATAGTGCACCCCTCCGGATGATGTGACGCATTATCCCTTTAGGCATTCACAAACCCTTTAACAGCTCACAAAATAGCTACGTATATATATGATTTTTCATTTAAAACAAAAGAGAAATTAACAGAATAGGGTTGAGAATGGATATCCAATTCCTACCATGCAACTGTGGTCCCCTGGCCTAAAATAAATAACAGTACTCAGCGCACGCGCTAACATACTCTTAAATAAATATGTAACCCTTTCATTAATAACTTAGATATCCTTTCACCAACCTACACACAACATACAATGCAAAATACAGACATCACCCCTCGGGTGTGATTCTGACATTTTACCGTTCATTCCCTTTTTCATTCTATCGACATTCTCACTTTTCGTCTCTTCAAGTCAAACCATTCATTTATGATCTTTCAAAGTCATTTTTGGTCTTTCCATCGAAAAATATCAGGGTTTATTTAAAACGAGGTCCCGACGATGTACGGGACCAAAGTTGTTAAAAATAAGGAAAGTTGGTGAAAATTTGGCTAAGTGTCGGAAACTCAAATTTTCAAAGTTCTCGAAATTGAAAACGGGTATTTGAAAATGAAAGTCTCGATCATGAGATTTGACACCATATAGTTTTTGTAATCTAATTCAAAGTAATGCGAAATTTATTACATTTTGATAGTTTGCCGAAAACGTCGAAATCTACGTTTTGTTTTTGAAACTAAAATTTAGATTTTGATCCTTTGAGATTTGGATCTCGAAACCATTCTCATTTTTCTGAAATGGGGGGTAAAACTTTTATTTCATTAAAAATATTAAAGTAAATGGAAAGTAAAAATTAAAGAGGACATTTACTTTAATGTTTTTAATGAAATAAATGGTTGAAAATCCTGTGCAAGTCATAAGGATCACAGTCCAAGAGTCAGAGTTTGATTTTGACTCAAAATATACTGTCAGCGGCAGAAGGGTGTTCTGTCTGTGGAACCGACGGTTCTTGTCGACAGAAGATAATTATCAACGGCAGAAGGTTTAATTTGTCGGTGGAACCAACATAATGCTCATCGATGGGTGTCGGTGGGACCAACGGTCCTGCCGACAACACTGAACTTCATCGCGAATTTTGGGTTTTTGGATCCATTCTTTGGATCTTTGTTCCGTTCTTCAAACCCTTCAACCCACCCATGAATTCAATACTTAAAATTGATAAAACAACGTCAAATCTCTGATTCTAATCATGAATTGAAAGTTTAACAAATATTTCTACGATTTACAAACAACTAATCAGTTTTGTAAAACCTAAATGCACATTTCGAAATCTAAAGTTACCAATAGGAATTGAAAGTCCCCTACTTGGTTTGTGGATGCCAAAGGTGATGAACTCGTACAAGGATCAAGGTTGGTGGCAAGAGAGTCAATGTTGGACTAATTTGAGTGCAAAATGATCAAGGATTTTGTCAAGCATTCGACGAGGGTGCTCTCCTTCGCTTCTACAATGAAAGGTGGACCTAACTCTTACTCGATGAAACCCTCGGTGAAAATGTGTTAAGATTTACTCGAACCACATGGCTGGGTTTTGATGGTGGATGGGGAAGACAAATGAGAATGGGTTAACAAGGAGGGTGAGGTTGTACCTATTATCGTAGCCAACAACTTTGTCTTCTTCGTCGGAGTTCAACAGTCCTTCGTTCTCAACGAATATTGAGGTGAAAAGAGTGGAACCCTAGATTTGGGAAATTCAACTGAGTTTGGGTACTTTTGAGAAGAAAGTGAATGAATTAAAAGAAAATTAGCTTTCTTTTATAACCAAGGTGAGGGCATACTTGTAATTTCCTTATTATTTCTTGTTCCGATCGTAACTTAACTATTCGAACTCGAAAAATGACAAACGAGTATACCATTTCGAATAATTTTTCGTTGCGGTCCTAATGGTGTGATCGAATCTTCCTAATTCTCCTTCTAACGAAAATTTTCTATTTTGGGTCCCATTCAATACGAAATTCGAGGATTGATTAACTTTTCCATCCAAACTTGAATTCGAACTTACTTACCAGCTAAAGTATATATTTCGATCATTTTGAAACTAATGGCGAAGTCAATTTTCAAAAAAAATGAACATAGCATAATCCGGGTACTTTACTCTAAGTTATCTTTTCAAATATTCCTCGAATTAACACTATATGATATCTTCGAGATACGAGTTAAAAACACGAGGTGTTACATTCTCCCCCCCGTAATAAAAATTTCGTCCTCGAATTAAGATAATACCTTAGTCTTTAGAACTGTTCTGGTACTTAGCCTGCATCTTGACCTCTTTTTCCCAAGTGGTTTCCTCAACGTTGTGGTGCCTCCACAATACTTTGACTAAAGGAATGGATTTGGATCTGAGTTGTTTTATCCTCTTGTCAAGTATTTGTACCGCACCATCTTCGTATGATACATCATTGTCTACCTCTAACTCCCGCAAGTCTACCACGTGTGAGGGGTCTGGTAAGTATTTCTTCAACATGGACACGTGGAATAATTATGAACCTGCTCGAGCTGCGGGGGTATGATCAATCTGTAAGCCACTGGACCAATCCGTTCAACTATCTCAAATGGTCCCACAAACTGCGGCTTTAACTTGCCCTTCACGCCAAATCTAGAGATTCCCCTTCGGGGTGATACTTTCAAGAATACTCGATCCCCAACTTGAAATTTCAAAGGTCTGCGTCACTTATCTGCATAGCTTTTCTATCTACTCT
The DNA here is from genome assembly GCF_017979445.1 of Akebia trifoliata. NCBI lineage: Eukaryota > Viridiplantae > Streptophyta > Magnoliopsida > Ranunculales > Lardizabalaceae > Akebia > Akebia trifoliata. Next base: position 17,929,716 of record NC_141388.1, read on the forward strand.
GAGCAGTTTTTAGTCTGTCCCGTATAATGCGCATTGTCTCAGTAGTTTCCTCAACAATCTTGGGTCCCAACACCGTGGCATCTCCTGTTTCTGCCCAACATATCGGTGATCGACAAGACCTGCCGTATAAAGCCACAAATGGTGCCATGCCAATACTAGCTTGGAAGCTGTTGTTGTTGGAGAATTCCACCAACGGTAAATGGCGCTCCTCCTCCCAAATCCAACACACATGCCCGTAACATGTCTTCTAAAATCTGAATAACTCACTCGGATTGTCCATCAGACTATGGGTGAAAAGTTGTACTGAGCTTCAACTGAGTACCCATGGCTTTGTGGAGACTCTCCCAGAATCGCGAAGTGAATCTGGGATCCCTATCTGACACGATAGAAATCGGCACCCCATGTAGTCGGACTATCTCAGCTATGTATATCTGACTCAGTCTATCAACACCAAATGAAACTTGGATTAGGATGAAATGTGCCGATTTCGTTAGTTGATCTACGATTACCCATATGGCATCTGACTCGTCACAGGCTCTCGGTAACCTGACTACGAAGTCCATGGTCACATGTTCTCATTTCCATTCCGCTATGGGTAATGGTTGGAGTAAGCCCGTTGGGTTGCGGTGTTCTGCCTTCACTTGTAGGCAAGTTAGGTATCTACCCACATATTCTGCAATTACCTTTTTCATACCCGAAAACTAAAAATTTCTTCGTAAATCTTTATACATTTTCGTACCTCTTGGGTGTATCGAATATCGAGAACAGTGTGCCTCATCCAGTATGTCGGACCTCAATTGTGAGTCCTTCGGTATCCACATCCTGCCTTGAAATCTAAGAACCTCATCTGATCCTATCGACCAATCTAAGTCGATCAGGTCCCTAGCTCTCAGTTCATATTCTCCTACATCTTCATCTACTTGCTGGACTTCTTTAATACGTGTTATCAACTCATTTTCAGTCCTCAATGTACCCAAGTAGATGTGCAGTATGTACGTTTCCCTCGGAGTCTCGAACACTATTTCTATGACTTGCTCAAGCAACTGCCATTTTTTCATCATCATGTGAGCTACAGTGTTTCTACTCAATGCATCGGCAACCACATTGGCTTTCCCAGGGTGATACTCAAGGAAAAAGTCGTAGTCCTTGAGGTATTCCATCCAACGTCGATGCCTTATATTTAGTTCCCGTTGTGAGAATATGTACTTGAGACTCTTATGATCGGAGAATACTTCAAACTTCTCTCCGTATAGGTAGTGTTTCCAAATACGTAATGCGAACACTATAGCGGCTAATTCAAGATCATGGACGGGATAATTCTTCTCATGATTTTTCAACTTCCTCGATGTGTATGCTTCCCACACTGAATCAATACAGATCCCAAACCAATCCCAGAAGCATCTGCAAATATTGCTAGACTTTCACCCGGAGTTGGTGATATTAAAACTGGAGCGGTTGTCAACCTTTTCTTCAATTCTTAGAATGCAGTTTCGCATTTATCATCCCATTCAAATCGGACGTTTTTCTGCGTCAGCCTCGTCAACGGTGCTGCAAGAGTGGAGAATCCTTTAATAAACCTTCTATAGTAGTCGGCCATCCCAAGAAAATTCCTAATATCGATCACAGTCTTCGACTGTTTCCATATCAGCACGGCTTCAACCTTAGAATGGTCTATCGCTATCCCTTCATTAGACATCACGTGTCCTAGGAACTTTACCTTCTGGAGCCAGAATACATACTTGCTAAACTTGGCATATAGCCTATGTTCTCGTAGAATCTGAAGTGTAATCCTGAGGTGTCCTTCATGGTCCTCCCTCGAATGTCATCTATGAACACAATGACAAACTTGTCGAGGTGTTCCCAAAATACCCGGTGCATCAGATCCATGAATGCCGCCGGTGCATTCGTCAGACCGAAAGGCATCACTAGATATTCAAAGTGCCCTAGTCTAGTTCGAACTGCAGTCTTCGGAATATCCGCCTCCCGGATCCTCAACTGGTGGTACCTAGATCGCAAATCAATCTTAGAGAAGTATTGGGCACCCTATAGTTGGTCGAATAAATTATCAATGCGCGGAAGGGGGTACTTATTCTTGATGGTCACTTGATTTAACCTCCGATAGTCAATACATAAACGGAGTAACCCATCCTTCTTCTTAACAAACAAAACCGGTATTTCCCAGGGTGAGGAACTCGATCAAATAAACCCCAAGTTAATAAGCTCATCAATCTGCGCTTTCAACTCTCGGGTTACTACAGGGGCCATACTGTATGGTGCGATGGAGATAGGTCCTGTGCCTGGTACCAAATCGATAGAAAACTCTATCTCACGACATGGAGGCAAACCAGGTAATTCGTCTGGAAAAATATCCCCAAATTCCCTGACTACCTTTACCATATTCGTTGATGTCTTTAGTTTCGATATACTCAAAGTCCCCAATTGGTTGTATAAAGAACCGTCTCCTCTATACCTTGATCCTCGAACCTTGACTTTCGGATAACCCGACCGTCTGAAGACTACCGACCTCACGAAACAATCTACGTGGGCATGGTTCTGTACTAGCCAGTCCATCCCCAAAATGACATCAAAGTCAAAACAATCTAATGTCATGAGGTCGGTACTCATCTCTTGGTCCTCTATCCTAGTTACACAGTTCTGACATAATTTTTGAGTTATCTATCGGTCTCCCAACGATGTAGATAGTTTCATTAATCGGTCAGTGTCAGAAATCTCTAATTCTAGCAACCGTGCAATCTCAGTGGAAATATATGATCTAGAAGAACTGATATCAAACAAAACTCGAATCTTAATGTTGGAAATCAAAATTGTACCTTCTAACACCTCATCAGAAACTAATATCCCCTCTTGAGTTAGATGGTACACCCTACCCTGGGGTCTAGGAGTCACCCCCGGCTGTTGCTGTGATGAAGGGCAGTTTCTCCTGATGTGTCCTGTCTGTCCGCATCCAAAACATGCTAACGGTCCTGTCTGAATAGGTCTCTGTGGGATGGGTGGTCTCATACTCTGTCTAGTTGGTCCCCTTTGCCTTGTTGGCCTCATTGAAGCCCCAACTGGTCCATAACTTGGCGGTGCAGGAGCTCGATACTGCGAATACGTGGGTCCAGATGCACTTGGTATTGAAAACATTGGCCTCTTGGCCGAATCAGCCCTAGGGGAAATGAAGTCTGGGATCGACTAGTCTGCCCCCTCAAAGTCTGTAACTCCATATCCTCTCGCTCAACCCTCTGAGCTCGACTCACTGTGTCTCTGTAGGTGGTGGTCTCTATCACTGACATCCTGGCCCTTAGGTAGGGTCGTAGTCCCTTGAAAAATCTACGAGCTTTCTGCAGGTCGGTCTGAATGAGCTCGAGTGCGTATCTTGAAATCCTAGTAAATCTTAGCTCATAGTCTGTAACGGACAAGTTGCCTTGCACCAAACTTGAAAATTCCTGATGCTTGATCTCTCGGGCCGTTTCGGATATGAATCGGTCTAGGAACATCCTCTAGAAATCGGACCACTCGAAAGGTCCATCCCCTAAAACATTTTTCTCAGAACCCCACCAATGGCTGGCATCCCCGTCAAACTGAAATGCAGTCACCGGTACCCATTGGTCTCTCGGGCACTGCATAGTGCTCAGAATCTCTCGGGTCCTCAAAACCTATTCCTCAACCTCAGCTGGGTTCGAAGAACCTCCAAATCTGGGTGGACGTAATCGCTGGAAGTTCTGTAGCCATATCCCCGGGTCTATCGGTGCCTGGGGTGGAGGAGTTCTCACAGTTCTCAATGGTACAACCTGTGGCCGTGTCTCATGTGGTGGCTCTGGGGGTGGAATAGGGTCGACCTCTTGTGAAGAAGCCCGACGCTCCCTCAACTCAGCTACTTCCTCGGCTAGTCTAGCCTATGACTCGAGCATCTCTTCCCTAAACTTGTTCTGGGACTCAGCCATCTGTCCCATGAACAACATTAGCTGTGCTATCGGATAAGGGGTCTGATTCGATGCTTGTCCCGTTTCTACTGTAGTTCGGCCTCTCCCTCGACCTCTACCTCTGCCCCATCTGCTCATCTCGTTTCTGTTCATCATCAACAATGCATCTATTATCATAAGGCTAAGGTTGTTCTTATGGAAGAATTTATGGATATCTTAATTACGAATTTAGTAATGAACACCATTTTTATTACTAACTGAACGAACTTAAGATCTTATCTTAATCTTACTAAGCTCTATGGACTCTAGAAATGGAAGAGTTCGTAATCCCAATACGAAACTACTAATGAGCTCTGATACCATCTGTGGCGCCCCGCCAAACTCTAACACAAATCCCAAGGCCGCCTCAAGGCACTAGGTAGTGCCTCGAAATTTTGGCATAGTCTCCTCTGTTTATGTTAGCGTTTCACGGAACTCAAATCTGATAAACCAAATCTAAACAATCCTATATAAAACACCATATCCATATTGAATAAGAAACGGAAGACGAAAATTTTTATGACATCTAGGTTTTTAAAAGGAATAATGTTGAAGTGACCTCAAGATTGGACATCAAATACCCTAATGTGAAAGTGTATGGGAACCATAGACACTTTTCCTCAAGATACAAGTGAAAAAGCATCTATGGTTCCTATCCAGTTTCACGTCAAGATGAGTGATATGAGGTCCAATCCTGAGGTCACTCTAGCACGATTCTTTTAAAAGAGTTCAAGCCTTTTTTTCCCTCTATCACACAAATAATATTTCTATCAGCCGTTTAGGGTTTAGGGAAGAATGAACTATTAGGATTTCTATGTTCAATTGACAAGAATGGTAATGGGAATAACCATCTATCATTTATAATTTATCTTTTACTGATTGTTATATCCCTTTCATCCTTCATCGTCTTAGTTGATTTTATATCATCCATTCTCTAGATATTTTTATTTTTTTGGAATTTTATCCAGATCTCTTTGAACTACTAATTATTTATATTTTGTTAAGAATCAGAAAAACGTATGAAAATGATAAGGAAATTTTAGGAGAAAATCTCTATTATCAGTATTGAAGGGCAAACTTCGCTATTTTATAGCCTTACAAAGCAAAGCTTGAAAACAAGAAAAAATAACAGCCCACGTTTAATCAGATCCTAATAACCCTTAACAATAGGGATTTATTGATAAAGTAGTAACAAACCATTAAAGCAACCTAACGTCTAGAATAACAAATCTCAACAATTCCTCCCTTAAACTGAATGCTACAAGCACTCAGTTTATATCCATCTCAAAACAAACTCCCAATAGCCCTCGCAGGTTCAAGAAAACATCCAACTTGAGTGGTTTAGTCATTACATCAACCAACTATTCTTGTGTTCCACAATGCACCAGCTCCACTATACCAGCCTTTGTGAGCTCTCGAAGAAAATAGAAACGTACATTAATGTGCTCACTATGACCATGCATTACTGGGTTCTTTGAGAGTTTAATTGCAGAACTACTATCACAATGAATAATAGTTGACTTGCCTTGATTCTGACCCAGCTTTCCCAACACCCTTTTCAACCATACTGCTTTGCATGCACATGAAGCTGCAGCAATAAACTCTGCCTCTGTGGTAGATAGACTTACTATTGGTTGTTTCCTTGATGATTAGGATACTGCTCCTGAACTCAATATAAACACATAGCCTGAAGTACTCTTTCTGTCCTCCAATTCTCTAGCATAATCACTATCAGTGTACGCAACAAGTTCATCATCTCCTCCCTTCTTATAGAAAATTCCAAAACCAATTGTTCCTTTCAAATATCTCAGCACCCTTTTTCCTACCTGTAAATGAAGCTCAGTACGATTCTCCATATATCTACTAATAAGACTCCCCACAAACATAATGTCAGGTTGAGTAGCTATCAGATACATGAGACTACCCACAATCTGTTTATAGTAAGTCTTATCCACCTTAACTCCACCTTCATCCTTCACAAGCTTAAAGCCAGGAACAATAGGATTATGGACAGAATTACTTTTGTCCATTCCAAACCGTTGCAGCACCTCCAAAGCATACTTACTTTTGACTGATAAAAACACCATTAGATCTTTGCACGACTTCAAGACTAAGGAAATACCTCATCTTACCAAGATCTATCATGTCAAACTCATGCTTCATGGAATTTTTAAACTCTGTAAACATCGATTCATCATTTCTAGTAAAAATAAGATCATCAACGTAGAGACTTACAATTAATACTTTGCCTTCTTTGCTTGTCTTGATAAACAAAGTATGCTCGTAGTCATACTTCTCAAAGCCTTCTTTCATGAAATAGGCCTCTATATGGCTGTACCAAGCACGCGGTGCTTGCTTAAGCCCATAAAGTGCCTTCTTCAACTTGTAAACCTTCTATTCATTTCCTTTTGCACATAACCACAAGGCTACTCCACAAAAATCACTTCATTCAGCTTACCATGTAAAAATGCAGACTTCACTTCTAATTGATAGATAGTCCATCCTCTTTGAGCTGCAAGTGGTATAACCAATAGAATTGTCTCCATGCGTGCCATAGGTGCAAATACTTTAATATAGTTTACCCCATGTTGCTGAGTATACCCCTTCACTACAAGCCTAGCCTTGTATTTGTCCACTTCTCCATTTTCATTAAACTTGGTCTTATAAATCCATTTCACTCCAACCTTCTTTACTCCTTTAGGTAACTCCGTCAATTCCCACGTATCATTGTTGTTTATTGCTTCCATTTCTAAATCCATGACTTTCCTCCATTTCCTACTCGTCACAGCATCTTCAAAGTGAATAGGATCAATAGTTGCAAACATGGCCAAATAAACTTCATTATCTTCTTCAGAAATTCCTTTTCCTGTTTCATAGTCTCTCATCCAGATTGGTGGTCTCCTATTCCTCCCTTCATTAGAACTAGGAGAACTTTATTTGGTTAAGGAATCTGAGGAAAAATTCTCTTCGGCAACATCTACATTAGCTTCAGGATCAGATTCAAATTCTTTTCCCTGAAAGCGCCCTCGATCCGCGGGGTGCTCGGATCCGCTTATTTTGCATGTTTAAAATGAAATTGTCACTTTAAACCTATGAAATAGTAACTTTAAAAACCTCCGAATTTGTTATCGTTCACATTTTGATAATTAATATGAATAATGAGCTGGAATCGTAAATTCGTCAATACTTGATCACTTTTTCATAAATATCTCAAAGTAATATGATTACTTGAAATATCCATTTAGTTACTTTTAATAAATTTACTATTGTTTTATTAATCAAAGCTCTATAATCAGTCAAAAACATACTGTTAAGCTGTCTCAGCGATGCCACCACTTAACAAATTGTGCATTACTACTAATAAATAGTATCGTAAGTTTAGAATTAAGTTCTGAAAATCCTAGAGGAATTATGATTTTTACTGTGTTTCACAGTACATTGATGTGATGGTCATATATATTGTTTCCTCGAGATACGAGTGCAAAGCATATATGGTTATGTGCACAACTCTGTAAGTTCTTTTTTGTTTTTTTTCATTTTTTTTTCCTTCTAAACTATGGTAGAAGGTTTGATTTCATTAGTTGATTTGACCCTGTTTGGTCCCCTACAAATGCCATAATTAAAAATTAAAAATCCAGGATTTTACTATTTCAAAGGTGATGGTTTGCAATTCCAAAAGTTGAACCCATAAATAAAGAGGGATATTTTTACTCGATCGAGATACACAAGGAAAAAAGATCTACGATTCTATGCACTTGCCATGTCAACCAGACCTGAGTGAAAATTTTTTGAGTTAGATTATCATTAGTCATAAATAAATTACCATAAAATCTTGTAAAAAGATATGATTTTTTGCAAGAAAAAAAGCACAAAAAAAAATTATAATTTTTTGGTCGGTGTGGACTAAAAATTATATAAGAAAACATAAGATAAAAGATAAAATGCAACAAAGACTTCGGACACAACTTATCAGTCACTCTCAAAAACATGGATCACATTTACATATTAGGAAGATTTGAAATAAATCTTATGAAAGAATAAATAGATCATGTAACCTAATGATATATAGGTCACCCACTTATCACAAAAAAAATAAAATATTTATAACCTTTAAATCTTCAAATCACTAACACAGCCCCTGTGGTATAGATCTCAGCATGGGCTCCAAGAAATATTACCATTTATATTAAATTATAACTTTATCCAACTTTCCTATAATGGCACCAACCTCGCCTCACAAGTCTTCACATATATCTGAATCATTTAAAGGTTGTTGGTTTCCTGTAGAATCTTTAATAAGCACATCCTCATCATTTCCATCGTTCTCATTGATTTCTTTGATCATAATTTCATCCAATTGTCGCACATTCTCATCCTTTCCATCGTTCTCGTTGATTTCTTTGATCATAACTTCATCCAATTGTTGCATATCATCATTCTTTGGATCATTCTCATTGATTTTTTTGACCTCGGCCAATGAATCAGTATGAAAAAAATGAGAATAATCTGTTAGTTTTGAAAAAAAGAGTTGACAATGCCAATTAAAGACATTTCCCTTTATCCACATGAATTAAACAATGCTAACTAAGCTATTCCCATTGTTTATATTGTTCTTTTCTAATTTGATCGTTGGATCCTTTGGAATTATTTAGCCGTTGTTTAAGTTTAAAAAGCATATCAAAGACTTCGTACCGATTTCCACATCATTGGTTTAATCATTCATACAAGACAAGGGTACTAAGCATTTCACTTTTTAAGTTCTAAAATAAAATAATGAAAACATTAACAAAAATATATATTTGTCTCATTTAGATGTTCTATTTTCATAGAAGTCAATTTAAGTGAAATTCTGTCTCAAATGATACAATCTATATGAGCAAGATAATAATGAAGAATTCTAACTTAAAATGCAGTGAATAGAAATATGTCCCAATCTTTGACTAACCATTAGTACTTGATCTCTTTGTGCCCTGTTGCATGAAATTGGAGCTATGGAGATCAAGTGCTTTGGAATTGTACTTAGCGTAAACTTCTTTCCAAACCTTATCACAATCTGAATGAAATCATGATCATTCCTCTATTTTTTTCTTTATGCGAGGTAATATGACACTCAAGGTAGAAGTGATATTCTCAAGAAATATATCAATTACATCCAGCCCATGGTCACCATACAAGCGTTCGATGCACTTTAGAATTAGAGCTAAAGAAATAGAAGCAAAAAGTAGCCAGTAAAAACACTTATGTATGAGTTTAAAGAGCAAAATGTGAGTTGAAATATTTTATATATGTAGGAACCTTTCAAGTGAAACTCAATACAAAATTGATTATCAAATATAACCGTATTATTGTTGATCTTTCCCAACAATTCACTACCTTCTTTTGTGTCTTTTTCAACAAATTTAATAAACATGTCCAGCTCAAACCTGATATTGTGAAATAATAACATATTAGTGATTGGAAAATTAGACTACTCAAAAAGCTCCTTTGTGAACGAAAATATTAGAAACTATTTCAAACGATCAATATGCCTCGAGAATAAGGGAAAAGTGAATACAACATATAAGTGAAAACTAGTTTTCCTTCTATGAACAAGAACAACATAAAAATATAAGAAAGTATCCTACACTTTTCCCCCTTTGTGGGTTATATAGAAGGGAATTAAGTAGCACTCTTAATCATTGTCAATTAAAAGATGAAACATAAGATGGAAAAAGATTTATTATTTTAATTATTTCGCATAATTAAATCTCAAAGGCAGAAGAAAAACATCATTATGGGACATTTCTAGCAATATATTTATTATCATCTTCACATGTAAACAGGCTTTCTTCTTGTTCGCTTATGGCCCTCTGTTTGAAATTGAATTCATTTCTTCTTGTCACAGTTCTTGAACTTGAAGTTACCAATTAACCAAAAAGTGTTCAATACTTCATCACCAATTGTATTCTGATGGCTTGGTTTAGATATTGGACACTGCATTGTGCAATACGCATGAATGAGCAATCATATGACTACACAAAGGCTAAAAGATTATTAAGAAAAAACTATAAGCCAAAGGTGAAGAATGCATTACATTGTTCGGCTGAAAATGATAATTGGGGTTACAGTCCTGGTGTTGAATGGGATCAAGTACCGTATGTGTAGGAGAAGTTATTCTATAACGACGCAGAAATGACGAGTTCTTATTTGATGGAACTTGTTCTGTTGGGGATGGTGGTGAAGGATCAGGTAGGAAAAGTTTGAACTCATCGACTAAATCTTAATGGTCGAAGAGAAAGCCGCACACCTGCAAAAAAATAGAAACAAATCATCAAAAAAATGCAAGAGAATCCAAGAAGAATATTTAAGATTTTTTTGACATGTGTTCTAAAAGTACTTTGGATTCTCCAAATCCCAATCTTAATGAATATCCTATTATAACTTATACTAGGAAATAAAAGAATTTTACTATTATAAATTTCCTTGATTTTGTCATGAAACATATTGGCCATCTCTCCAAAATATTGGTCATCAGTTCCATCTACGTATAAACCCTTTAGAAATTAATTTAAGGGAAAGTATAATTGATGGTTGCATTCATTATTTGATCGGGAAATTTGAATGATTGTAGATGGATTTAGAGTCGTATTCAAGGTAAGAAATACTTGTGATTGATTTATGTTTCACATGATTGTATATATGAAATTTAACAAATGTTCACCAAATGACTAAAGATAAAGAAATGGAAAGTACATAAATAACACAAAAAATAAAGTCAGGTGAAGATATATAGAGTAAATGTACCTTTTCATAGACATCCTTGATGGACAGCTTCTTCTCCTCTATATTTAGAATCAGTGTATTTAAGAATCGTAAGTACACACGTTGGTCATTTTGGAATCATGTCTGCAGATACAAAACATTTTACATATAAGCGATTGAAAGCTAAATCACCACGGCTCAAAATTCAAAAGTCAACTATGAGGTGAAATACTTTACCCTTATTTTGTATATAAATCTAAATACTTCGTAGTGATCAACTGATTTCTTTGTTGGAGGCACATTGGCCTCCTGTGGTAACATGATTTTGAAACTTCTGGGCATGAAAATATTGAAACCCAAAATAAGTTTTCGATGTCCTCTGAACAATTCTTTCAGCTGTGCCATAACATCTGTTGGATCGAGTCTACAAGCAATATAAAATGGGAAAAGAGGAAAAAATAATTATTGTTGTGTTTCTAAATATTTCAAATGCATTGTTTGGGAACTTGAAATGAGAAGCAATGATCTGAAACCTTTCGGTCTTGAAATCTTTTATGACTTGAAGGAATTCCAAATATTTGTCCATTTCATATTGAAATATACCCTTTATGGTCTTGAGATAGGATAGCCTATCGTTCATTGTTAACGTCTGAGTTCCTTCTCCTCTTGCTTCTCCAGAGATTGGGGGTTGCCCAGTGCTTCATTAATCAACAAAAATATCAGAAAGATACAATTCAGTAATTCCCACTAGAATGAAAACTAGACAAAACGAATTCTAGATAATAAGCAATAAAATTGAGATAAAATTCAATTTTTTTCTTTGATTAGGTGAAACCTTCAATACAAGTTAACAGAATACTTCAGTAAAAACGTGCACTATCTATTTTCAAAAAATTCTCTTAGGAACCATAAAGCAGTGAAAACTAATAAATCCATTATACAATTTCCATGCATAAACTATTATTTATTACAAATAAAATCCCAAAAAAATCAAAACAAATGTTGAGATCAGATTAACTGTTCATAATTTTTTCTTGAAAAAAAAAGAAAAAAATCATACAAGTTAACACGAGGGTTAGATAAGCATGGATCCCTGGATATATGTATGCGATGAACCATCAAGACACATAAGATTTGCGTGGTTTGGTAAGGACTATATATGTACTACTACATGAAAAAAATGGAAGATTTAAATTGGAGGCCAAGGTCCGAAGAATTTGCTTGGATTTAACCAAATTCGACGGACATTGGGGTCGAATTTATCCCTTTTTTCTTGTATCCATGGATGAGAAATGAGAGCGTTTATCTATTTTTTAAAATGATTATAGTCATGACTTATAAAATTTTGGCTTACTGATCCAAAACAATCTCTCCCTAGACAAAAAATATCATATTAGTTGCTCTTAAATAAAAAATCCCCCTTAATATTTGATGAACATTGAACAATACCCACCCAAACCTAAATTCAAGATATATAAACTAACAAATAATATTGATAATTTTCAAGAAAAAAAAAAGCGAAACTCAATAATTAATAACAAACCCTATAATGATTGGACAAATTCAAATATAGCTCAAATCACCATGAAATAATAGAAAAACACCAACAACATGATTAACAAGCTATTAAGATCCCAAGAAGGTGTCAACTTCCTAAATTGGCTAAGTATGTCACAACATGAAAAGAAAGCCTATGTTTAACAGTCCAAAACTATCGAATTTCATAAATTTTGACTAACCAAGGCATCAAATTTTTCATTGTCAATTTTTTCTTCAATGAACCGAAACCATTAAATTAAAGGAGGATGGGAGAAATTTGGTGGCTCTAAGTTGTCGAATTGGGATCATAAAAATTTCTACGGTCATAGGCTGTCAAAATTCACTTTATAAAATTTGTGGGCTTTGATCATAACTTAATCCAATTGTCACCCATCCTCATCCTTTCCATTATTCTCGTTGATTTCTTTGATCATAATTTCATCTAATTGTCGCACATCCTCATCCTTTCCATTGTTCCCGTTGATTTCTTTGATCATAACTTCATCCAATTGTTGCACATCATCATTCTTTGGATCATTCTCAGTGATTTCTTTGACATTGACCAGTGAATCTATATGAAAAAAAAGGAGTATAATCCGTTAGTTTTGAAAAAAAAAAGTTGGCAATGCCAATTCAGGAAATTTCCCTTTATCCCCATGAATTAAATATGCTAACTACGCTATTCCCATTGTTTATATTGTTCTTTTCTAATTCGCTCGTTGGATCCTTTGGAATTACTTAGCCGTCGTTTAAGTTTAAAAAGCATATCAAAGACTTCTTACCGATTTCCACATCATTGGTTCAATCATTCATAGAAGAAAAGGGTACTAAGCATTTCACTTTTTAAGTTTGAAAATAAAATAATGAAAACCATCAACTAAAATATATATTTGTCTCATGTAGACGTTCTATTTTCACAGAGGTCAATTGAAGTGAAATTATGTCTCAAATGATACAATATATATGAGCAAGATAATAATGAAGAATTCTAACTTAAAATGCAGTGAACAGAAATATGTCACAATCTTTGACTAACCATTAGTACTTGATCTCTTTGTGCCTTCTTGTGTGAAATTGGAGCTATGGAGATCAAGTGCTTTGGAATTGTACTTAGCGTAAACTTCTTTCCAAACCTAATTACAATCTGAATGAAACCTTGAACATTCCCCTATTTTTTACTTTAAGCGAGGTAATATGACACTCAAGATAGAAGTGACATTCTCGCGTAATATATCAAGTACATCCAGCCCATGGTCACCATACAAGCGTTCGATGCACTTTAGAATTGGAGCTAAAGAAATATAAGTAAAAAGTAGCCAGTAACAACACTTATGTATGAGTTAAAATAACAAAGTGTGAGTTGAAATATATTTATATATGTAGGAACCTTTCAAGTGACGCTCAATACAAAATTGCTTATCTAATACGACCGTATAATTGTTGATCTTTCCCAACAATTTCATTACCTTCTTTTGTGTCTTTTTCAACAAATTTAATAACATGTCCAGCTCAAACCTGACATTGTGAAATAATAACAACGTATCAGTGATCAGAAAATCAGACTAAACAAAAGCTCATTTGCGAACGAAAATATTTGAAACTATTTCAAACGATCAATATGCCTCGAGAATAAGGGAAAAGTGAATAACAACATGTAAGTGAAAATTGGTTCTCCATCTATGAACAAGAAACAACATAAAAATATAAGAAAGTATCCTACACTTTCCCCCTTTGTTGGTTATATTGAAGGAAATTAACTAGCACTCTTAATCATTGGCAATTAATAGATGAAACATAAAATGAAAAAAGATTTATCATTTTAATCATTTCGCATAATTAAATCTCAAAGACAGAAGAAAAACATCATTATGGGACATCTCTAGTAATAAATTTACTTATCATCTTCACATGTCAACAGGCTTTCTTCTTATTCGCTTATGGCCCTCTGCTTGAAATTGAAATCATTTCTTCTTGCCACAGTTCTTGAACTTGAAGGTCACCAATAACCAAGAAACATTCAATACTTCATCACCAATTGTATTCTAATGGCTTGGTTTAGATATTGGACATTGCAATGTGCAATACGCATGAATGAGCAATCATATGACTACATAAAGGCTAAAAGATCATTAAGAAAAAACTATAAGCTAAAGGTGAAGATTGCATTACATTGTTTAGCTGAAAACTATAACAGGGGTTATAGTCCTGGTGTTCAATGGGATCAAGTACCGTATGCGTAGGAGAAATTCTTCTATCACAACGTAGAAATGACGAGTTCTTATCTGATAGAACTTGTTCCTTTGGGGATGGTGGTGGAGGATCAGGTAAGAAAAGTTTGAATTCATCGACTAAGTTTTGATGGTCAGAGAGAAGGCCGCACACCTGCAAAGAAATAGAAACAGATTATCAAAAAAATACAAGAGATCCAAGAAGAATATTTAAGATTTTTCTGACACGTGTTCTAAAAGTACTTTGAATTCTTCAAATTCCATTCTTAATGAATATCCTATTATAACTTATACTAGGAAATAAAAGAGTTTTAATATTTATCAGTTTCCTTGATTTTGTCATGAAACATATTGGCCATCTCTCCAAAATATTGGCCATCAGTTCCATCTATGTATAAACCCTTTAGAAATTAAGTTAAAGGACGGGAGAATTGAAGGTTGCATTCGTTATTTGATCGAGAAATTTCAATGATTAAGGATGGATTTAACATCGTATTCAAGGTAAGCAATACTTGTGATTGATTTATTGTTTCACATGAATGTATATATGAAATTTAACAAATGTTCATCATATGACTAAAGATAAAGAAATGAAAAGTACATAAAGCGCACAAAAGACAAAGTCAGGTGAAGATATATAGAGCAAATGTACCTTTTCATAAACATCCTTGATGGACAACTTCTTCTCTTTTACATTCAGATTCAGTGTATTTAAAATCGTAAGTACATACGTTGGTCATTTTGGAATCATGTCTGTAGATACAAAACATGTTAAATATAAGCGATTGAAAACTATACCACCACAACTCAAAATTCAAAATTCAACTATGATGTGAAATACTTTACCCTTATTTTGTATATAAATTTAAATGCTTCGTAGTGATCAACTGATTTCTTTGTTGGAGGCACATTGGCCTCATGTGGTAACATGGTCTTGAAACTTCCGGGTATGAAAACATTGAAACCTAAAATAAGGTTTTGATGTCCTCTGAACAATTCTTTCAGCTGTGTCGTAACATCTGTTGGATCAAGTCTGCAAGTAATATAAAATGAGAAAAGAAATAAAACTAATTATTATTGTGTTTCTAAATATTTTAAATGCATTGCTTGGGAACTTGAAATGAGAAGTAATGATCTTAAACCTTTCGGCCTTGAAATTTTTATGACTTGAAGGAATTCCAAATATTTTTCCATTTCATCTTGAAATATACCCTTTATGGTCTTGAGATAGGATAGTGTATCGTTCATTGTTAGAGCTTAAGTTCCTTCTCCTCTTACTTCTCCAGAGACTGGAGGTTGCCCAGAGCTTCATTAACCAACAAAAATATCAGAAAGATATAATTCAGTAATTCCTACTCGAACAAAAACTAGACAAAACTATTCTAGATAATAAGCAATGAAATTGAGATAAAATTCTATTTTTTCTTTGATTTGGTGAAACCTTCAATACAAGTTAACATAATACTTCAACAAAAACGTGGTTTATATATTTTCAAAAAATTCTCTTAGGAACCATAAACCAGTGAAAACTAATAAACTCACCATACAATTTCCATGCATAAACTATTAGTTATTATAAATAAAATCCAAAACAAATCAAGTCACAAGTAGAAATCAGATTAACTGTTCATAATTTTTTCTTTAAAAAAAAAAATATCATACAAGTTAACACTAGGGTTACATAAGCATGGATTCCTGGATATATGTTTGCGATGAACAATCTAGACACATAAGATTTGCGTGATTTGGTAAGGACTATATATGTGCGACTACGTGAAAAAAATGGGGGGTTTAAATTAGACGGCAAGGTCCATAGAATATGCTTGGATTTAAGCAAATTCGACAGACATTGGGGTCGAATTTGCCCCATTTTTCATGTATCCATGGATGAGAGGTAGGAGCATTTATCTAAGTTTGAAAATGATTATAGTCATGACTTATAAAATTTTGGCTTATTGATCCAAAACAAACTCTTCCTAGACAAAAAATATCATATTAGTTGCTCTTAAATCAAATATCCCTCCTAATATTTGATGAACATTGAACAATAACCACTTGAACCTAAATTCAAGATATATAAACTAACAAATAATATTGATAATTTTCAAGAAAAAAAAATGAAACTCAATAATTAAGAACAAACCCTATATTGATTAGACAAATTGAAATATAGCTCAAATCACCATGAAATAATAGAAAAACACCAACAATATGATTAACAAGCTGTTAGGATTCTAAGAAGGTGCCAACTTTCTAAATTAGCTAAGTATGTCACAACGTGAAAAGAAAGCCTATGTTTGACAGCCCAAGATCATCGAATTTCATAAATTTTGACGGATCAAGGCATCAAATTTTTCATTGTCAATTTTTTTTTTCATTAGACTGAAACCATTAAATTAAATGAGGATGAGAGAAATTTGATGGCTCTAAGTCGTCGAATTGGGGATCATAAAAATTTCTACGGCCATAGGCCATCAAAATTCACTTTCTAAAATTTGTGGGCTTTGGCTTGTTGAATTTCTTTGTCAAAATTTTTAGTTTTCACATAGTGAGACATGGGCTTTCACTAGTATATATATATAAATATATATTACAGCATATAGTCTCTCTTTCAATTATTTATGGAGTATGCCAGGCATGTTTTTAAAACTCGCATGAGACTAAGTTGAATTGGACAAGTCATCCTAATCTTTGAAGTAGCCAAGAAAGATAGTCGGACTGAGTTTGTTTAATATTTGTTGAGGTAATTGGGTTTGGTACTATTATATAGTGGCGATTACTACATTATGTAGTAGTGATGACTATAAAACAAAAGCTAGAGTATTATAATAATTTCAATGATTGCTTCTTTAAGAAAATAAGCTATAATATTTTAAATCAATATTTTTCATTTAATTCATCGTCGAAATTATGGTCATTATTCCATTTTATTAAAATCCAGATCTTCCAACAACTTTTCTTCGTTTTTGGGACATCTACGATGAAAATTACTATGCTTTTGTTGACTACAATGGGTTTCTTATAAATAAACTTAATATAAACTTTGCTATGTGAGAATTACAAAAATTAAAAAATGATGGATAACTAAATTGTTAAAAGTAAAGGTCATAATTATCTTCTTATTCTTTTTGGATAAATTCTCAAATAAATATAAAATTTTTCGGTATTTCCAAAGTCTTGCTAATGTTGTCAAAGTTTTCACGTAATGTTGACAATCTGATAATATTTTGTGAACATTATATGGTAGTTGTGTCAACACATGTAACACTTTCAGTACTTTTGAAAACATCGATAATTATTTGGGAATTTACTATTTTTTTGTGTGCATAATGAGACATTTTTATCATTTTATTTAAATTTTAGTTGATGCGAAAAAATGATAAAATCTTCATTTCGAAGAGATAGGGTTTGATATACTACTTTAGGATTTCATAATGGGCAAAAACTTAAAATTCTATTCTAAAATAAATAAAAAAAGAAATAATGAAAGAGGGAAAGCAAGGAGGGAAAACATACATTTATTCTATGTCAATAGTGTACTACATAGTTAAACATTTATGATTGGTATTTAGTGGAACATATGAAAAAATTGGGTTACTTTGTATTTGGTGGGCAATATTATATGTTATATGATGTCTTCCTATAATTATAGAAGTATAAGCTAGCTATCTACTAGTTGAACCAAGCATTCCAACAAGTACTTCCAAGCATGGATTTACAATGGCCATTTATTCTAAGTCAATGGTGAACTATAAAATTGAACATTTATGATTGGTATTCGGCACAACAAATGTGAAAAATGGGTTGTCTTGTATGTGGTGGGCAATATTACATATTATATGATGTATTTCTATAATTATAAAAGTATAAGCTACTAATTAATAGTTGAGCCAAGAATTCTAACAACTAGTTGAGCCACTACTAACTACTAGTTGAGCCAAGCATTCTAACAAGGAGTTCCAAGAATGGATTTACAACGGTCATTTATTCTAAGTCAATGGTAAATTACATAGTTGTATATTTATGATTGGTATTTTGTGGAACATATGTGAAAAATGATTTTCCTTGTATTCGGTGGACAGTATTACATGTTATATGATGTCTTCTTATAATCATTAATATATAAGCTAGTGAACTATTGGTTGAGCTAAGCATTCCAAGTATGGATTTACAACGGTCATTATTCTAGGTTAATGGTAAATAACATAGTTGAACATTTATGATTGGTATTTGGTAAAACATATGTGAAAAATAGTTTTCTTTATAATTGCTGGGCAATATTAAATGTTATACAGTGTCTTCCTATAATCATAGAAGTATAAGCTAGTTAACTACTGGTTGAGCCAATTATTCAAATAAAGAGTTCTAAGCATGGATTTACTGGTCATTTATTCGAAGTCGTGGTGAACTACATAGTTGAATATTTATGATTGGTGTTTGGTGTAACATATGTGAAAAATGATTTGCCTTGTATTTGATGGACAATATTACATATTATATGATGTCTTCTTATAATCATAGAAGTATAAGCTAGCTAATTACTGGTTGAGTCAAGTATTCCAACAAGGAGTTCCAAGCATTGATTTTCAATGGCCATTTATTTTAGGTTAATAGTGAATTACATAGTTGAACATTTATGATTGTATTTGGTAGAACAAATGTGAAAAATAGGTTGTCTTGTATTGGGTGGGCAATATTACATATTATATGATATTTTCCTATACTTGTAGAAGTATAAGTTAGCCAACGAATGGTTGAGCCAAACATTCCAACAAGGAGTTCCAAGCATTGATTTACAATACCATTTATTTTAGGTTAATGGTGAGCTTCATAGTTGAACATTTATGATTGGTATTTAGTGAAATATATATTAAAAATGGTTTGTCTTGTATTTGATGAGCAGTATTATATGTTATATGATATCTTCCTATAATCATAGAAGTATAAGCTAACCAACTACTGGTTGAACCAAACATTCCAACAAGAAGTTCCAAGTATGGATTTACAATGACCATTCATTCTAAGTCAATGGTGAACTATATAGTTGAACATTTATTATCGATATTTGGTGGAACATATGTGAAAAATGGGTTACCTTGTATTTGGTAGGCAATATTACATATTATATTATGTCTTCCTATAATTATAAAAGTTTAAACTAGCTAACTGCTGGTTGAGACAAGAATTCCAAAAGGAGTTTCAAACATTGATTTACAACAATCATTTATTCTTAGTCAATGGTGAGTACATAGTTTAATATTTATGATTGGTATTTGGTGGAACATATGTGATAAATAGTTTGTCTTGTATCTATTAGACAATATTACATGTTATATGATGTCTTCCTATAATTATAAAAATATAAGCTAGTCAATTACTAGTTGAGCCAGGCATTCCAAGCATGAATTTAAAACGGTCATTATTCTAAGTCAATGGTGAATTACATAGTTGAACATTTATGATTGGTATTTGGTAAATATATGTAAAAGATGATTTTCCTTATATTTGGTGTGTAATTTTACATGTTATATGATGTATTCCTATAATCATAGAAGTATAAGGCGCCCTACCAAACGTTAACACAAAGCCCCATGTCAGATCTCGAGGTACTAGGTGGCCCCTCGAAATTTCAGCATAGTCTCCTCTATTTATGTTAGCATTCCAAGGCGCTAAAAACCTGCACTTGATAAACGACATACACTATATCCTGCATATATACATACAAAATAAAAAAATAATGGACGCCTATATACACTAATAATACATGACAAATCAGAGTGAGGAAGAAGAAATTTATATACAAGATTATACAAATATTCCTCATTCTAACAAAATTCCTAATGCTCAAAATCAAAATCTATATTACTATTTGGACAATCTGATATCGCTAAGTATAGTCTAGTGCTTACCATGAAAAGGACTTTAGTCGTCTATCTGACTTACTAGATAGTCCTTACTCGTGTTCTACACCTGCCTCGCCCAACTTCAGATATAAAACTAAAAAATGGAAAAGGAAAGGGTGAATAATAATGGTAATCCAGTAGAGAAACAAATAATTTCTGCCAATAACATCTCCTAACATTACGGAATAAACATACTGAATCATTTTGTCATATGCATAGTTTTACAGAAGAAGCTATGATTAATTGGTACATATAGCTAGGGATGAGCAACTAAATATTTTAAAACTCACATTACATCTATCAACAGTACCCACTATAACATTTTCTTTTTATACAAATCTAATTGACTAAATAGAAACATTAAATATGTATTTCATTTTATATATCAAAATAAGGTAACATATACATAATACACAATGGAGGAGTAGTGGAATTAGAGAGTTGGGATTCACGACTGGATCGTTTCCAATCGGGACATGATATTTCATAATACAGTATTAGTTCCTAATTTTGTGGTAGATCGCTGTTTCCCACACTTGCGGGACCATTTATCCGGCTCATGCTAGTCGTTTGACGTGACCTTGAGCAATGGGTCTCTTTTCGATGTGTCAGAACGTTTGACTACTATAGATTGTTAGTGATCACTGACTAATCATTTTTGTTTATGTCTATCAGGCGTGCATGTGATTTTCAAATATATAATCATATTCGTAAAGATAGAGAGGAATAAACCCGGATTTCAATTGTGACTCCATTCTCATACGAGTCCCATATCACGTATGAGTTTGGTTGTCCCTATCGTACATCCTAGGATAGTATATCACTCCGGTGATATGATAGACTATCCCTTCAAGTATTCGCAAGCTCTTTAACAGTTCACAAAATAACTATATATATAATATATATATATATATATATATATATATATATTATATATATATATATATATATATATATATATAATTTTCTTTCTTTGAACATAAATAAGAAATTTTCTTTTAAAATAAATGAGAAATTAACATTACAGAGTTGAGAATGGATCAAGTTTCCTATCATGCAACTATGGTCATGCGTCCTAAAATAAATAACAGAACATGAACATAAACTGCGCCTCGCGCTACAGAAAGTAAATAAACATGCAACTAATATCGTTATCCCTGGATATCCGTTTAGCAACCTAACACAACATTTCAATGTAAAATGCAAACATCACCCCTCGGGTGTGATTCTTACATTTTACCATTTCATCTCCTTTTCATTCTTTTCATTCTTATACTTTCCACGTTTTCAAACACATCATTCATTTTTTGGATTCATTCACTCAAATATTCATTTTCCGATATCAAATTCTTTTTCATACTTTGAAATTTATTTTTTTCATTTAAATTGAAATTTTAGAAAACTTATATCAAAGTAGGATCCGAACATTGCACAGAACCCAACTGACAGAAATAGCCTGATAAAATATCCTACCCACGTATAATTTGTTATAAAATACAATTAAACATATCAAATATCCAAGTTCTGGCGTGAATTTCAAATAAAGAAAAGAATTCTACATTTTTTGGAAACACATCACATGTTTTTTTTATAATAATCCTAAATGCAATTTTTTATAATAGAAATTGAGAGTCCTTACAATTATCTGTGTTATAAGATCGAAGTACATGTGCAAAAATTAAGATGATTGGCGTAAAATTTGAGATGGATCAAATTTCGAGACGATTGATTTTTGAATGTGGCATAGTGATTTCGAAGATCTCGATGTTGTTGTCATTTCTTTCTTCTGTGGCAGATGACGGTTTGGCCTCGAAACTAATGAAATCTGAGATTTAAAAGTTGAAACTCCCATATCATATATGATTGATTTTTGATGAAATGAGACAAAAGAAAAGAGGAAATGAAATAAAATTTAGTGGATTTTGTATAGGAAAAGGTTGCGAACGTTTTTCCCTTCTACGTCGGAAGTCAACAGCGATCCGCTAGCAGTGAATCTACGGTTGAAAATTGGGAAAAAATAAAAAAATTTTAAAGCTAGTCTCGGTTGATTTTTGACACATTTGAATGATGATGAAAAGTAAATTCGCTTAAAAATTATTTATATAAAATTTTGGGACAAAATTGGTATTTTACCTATTGTTTCGTTTAACGATGGCTTGATCGTCAAAACTTTAAAACTAACGAATGAATACTTTATCTTTTCTAATTTTTTATTTCGGATCTAATGGTGTGGTCAAATTCTACAAATTATGTTTCTAACAAATATTTACATTTTTGGCCCAATGGGACCCTAAAATTGACGTCGTTTTCATTTTTAACGATAATTTGACTTTTTGGACTCCAAAAATGATAAATAAGTAGTTCATTTTTTATAATTTTTTTTTACAAATCCAATGATATGATTGAATTTTAAAAATTCTTACTTTAGAAAAAAATCATTATTTTAGCCTGGTCCGACTCGAAAATCGAGGATTTTATAATTTTTTTGTAAGGAGTCGCATTGGAGCGTGCTTATAAGTTAAAGTATGTTCTACGATCATTTTAAATCCAATGATTAGGTCATATATCATTACAAATGACCAAAACAAAATCCTACAGTTTTACCCTAAGTCCCACTTTCAGGATTTTCTCAAACTTCAACTATTTTTTCTCGAGATACGAATAAAAAACTCAGGGTTTTACAGAAGTACAGGTTGAGCCAAGCATTCCAACAAAGATTTTCAAGCATGGATTTATAACGACTATTTATTCGAAGTCATGGTGAACTATATAGTTGAACATTTATGATTGGTGTTTGGTGTAACATATATAAAAAACGGTTTGCCTTGTATTTGGTGGAAAATATTACATATTATATGATGTCTTCTTATAATCATAGAAGTATAGGTTAACTAACTATTGATTGAGCCAATCATTCCAACAAGGAGTTTCAAGCATGGATTTACAACGGCCATTTATTCTAAGTCAATGGTGAACTACATAGTTGAACATTTATGATTGATATTTGGTAGGACATATGTGAAAATTGAGTTGTCTTGTATTTAGTGGGCAATATTATATATTATATGATATTTTCTCATAATCATAGAAGTATAAGTTAGCCAACTAATGGTTGAGCTAAGCATTCCGACAAGGAGTTCCAAGCATGGATTTACAATACCATTTATTCTAGGTTAATGGTGAACTACATTATTGGACATTTATGATTGGTATTTGGTGGAACATATGTGAAAAATTGTTTACCTTGTATTTGGTGGACAGTCTCATATGTTATATGATGTCTTCCTATAATCATAAGAGTATAAGATAGCCAACTACTGGTTTAACTAAGCATTCCAAGGAGTTCTAAGCATGGATTTACAACGGCAATTTATTTTAAGTCAATAGTAAATTACATATTATAACATTTATGATTGGTATTTGGTAGAACATATGTGAAAAATAGGTTGCCTTATATTTGGTGGGCAATATTACATATTATATGATAATTATAGAAATATAAGGTCACTAACTACTGGTTGAGCCAAGCATTTCAGCAAGGAGTTACAACCATGGATTTACAACGGCTATTTTTTCCAAGTTAATGATGAACTACAAAGTTGAACCTTTATGATTGATATTTCTTAAAACACATATGAAGAATGATTTGCCTTGTATTTGGTGGACAAGATTACATGTTATATGATGTCTTCTTATAAACATAGGAATATAAGTTAGTTAATTACTAGTTAGCCAAGCATTTCAAGCCTGGATTTATAACGACTATTATTGTAAGTCAATGGTAAATTACATAGTTGAACATTTATGATTGGTATTTGATAAAACATATGTGAAAATTAGATTTTCTTGTATTTGGTGAGCAATATTACATGTTATATGATGTCTTCATATAATCATAGAAGTATAAGGTAGCCAAGTAGTAGTTGAGCTAAGCATTCCAACAAGGAGTTTCAAGCATAGATTTACAATGGTCATTTCTTTTAGGTCAATGGTGAACTACATAGTTGAACATTTAAGATTGGTGTTTGGTGGAACATATGTAAAACATGATTTACCTTGTAATTGGTGGGCAGTATTACATATTATACGACGTCTTCCTATAATCATAAAAGTATAAGCTAGCTAACTATAGGTTGAGCCAAGCATTCCAGCAAAGAGTTCCAAGCATGGATTTACAACGACCATTTATTTTAGGTTAATGGTGAACTACATAGTTGAACATTTATTATTTGTATTTGTTGGAACATATGTGAAAAATGGTTTGTCTTATATTTGGTGGGCAATATTACATGTTATATGATGTCTTCCTTTAATTGTAAAAGTACATGCTAACCAATTACTGGCTGAGCAAAACATTCCTATAAGGAGTTCCATACATGGATTTAAAACTCGATATCTTCTCTCGTCTCAC
This sequence comes from Akebia trifoliata, assembly GCF_017979445.1. Taxonomy (NCBI): domain Eukaryota; kingdom Viridiplantae; phylum Streptophyta; class Magnoliopsida; order Ranunculales; family Lardizabalaceae; genus Akebia; species Akebia trifoliata. The sequence continues at coordinate 17,954,503 of NC_141388.1, forward strand.
CCCAATTAATACTAAATTCACTCGAGTCATCTCATCTCAGATGAATCAAATCAATATTTAAATCAATTTGAAATTATTTATGCTTAAAAAATTATATTGTTTTCTTATTATATGGTGGATTAGTAGATGCTCAATAATAAAATCTTATTTTATATTGATTATAAGTATTTAAATCATTAAAAACATTAATTATTTTATATCAAAAGACACAAACTCAATTGGCACCCTCCACTTTTTATAAGCTCAACAAATATTTTCAAAATATTATATGTTTCCTCAGATCTTGAATGAGTTAATATGAAGAAAAAATACCTGATTATGTGCACATGCCATGTTAGTTGAGTATGTTTGAGTATCTTTTTTTTAGTCAGCTTATCATACCTCAAAAATCTTTGACGTAGAATTCTTTTAGGATGAGAGTGTGGGACTCACACCTATTGGATGCAGCCAATAAAATATTGACACATGGGAAGAGATTTAAAGCTTCAGTTTCATATTTTTTAAATAATTTTTGGAGCTTCAGTTTCATATTTTTTAATTTTTTGAGAGTTGAAAGTAAAGGTAGATAGACTCTTGAGGTTGAAGGTACTGATTTTGAATACGAAAATAAATCAAAAGTTAAAGATGACTGATTTTTTAATTTATTTTAAGGGGGGGGGAGGGGGGTTTGAAGTTTGAACTTAAGGGCATTTGGATCATTTTCTATGATCTATCACAGAAGGCCTAGTTAAGTCATCAATTTTCAGCCATAGGTATCTCAAATGTCTAAACTATCCATTATTAATTTATTTTATTTTTAAAACTTTTATATTTGTGAGCACTACGTCAAGATAGATATGTATATATTATTTGTGAGAGACTTGAGCCACTCCTTTACGTCACCGATGATGCTCTGTCGACTCTCAATGGGAAAGATTTTTAAACTATTAAGCCAATCAAAAGTACATCACTCTATACTCACGTGTCATCCAAAGATTTTTAAAGTTTGAGTGATGATATTTGAACTAAACCTGACAGGGACCGTAGATTTTTTCCTCGGGATACACAATTGACATGATTGACCTGCCATCTGTAGTTGTGTATCCCGATGGTACAATTGTATATCCCAAGTGAAAGAATCTACGGTTCTTTGTGTATGGCACATTGATGAGTTTTTGAGTTCAGCTGTTAGGTTGAGTTAAAAAATCATTAGTCATTTTTAAACTCTATATCAATGAAGCTTTTTCTAACATTAATGGAGAGTAAATAACATGTACAGAGTTGTAAATTGGGCAAGGCTAGGTGAGATGGGATCGGGTTTGGTCGGGCTGGGCCAAGTTTAGCCCAAAAAAAATCAGAGTGGGCCATTTTAGCTTCACCAAGCCCCATATTTACCTGTGGCATCAAAGGATGTTGAGTTTTGGGTTGTATCTAGCCAATGGGCTTTTTAATAAATCCCTAAAAAAGCCTAAAGTTTTTTCTTATCTTTACTATTGTAATGAGAGAAGGTAAAATAGAAGAGGTTGGACACCAAAATTTGGTTCTCAATAATGCCCCTATCTTTACATTTAAACTTAATATAATTCAGGTCATTTTGGTAAAAAACCAAGAAAATTGCAATCCACATAACGTTGTTTAGTTTTCAAAATTACAAAAATATCCTATTACTATGTAATCTTCAACAACCCTTTAATATTTTTTAAATTACAATTAAGCCCTTGTGATTCATGTGCATTTGCACATGCCATCTTCTAGTAAATCTTAAATTTTATTGTTAGTTTCATTATGCATATAATAACTATTTCATTTCACTTCAACTTAAGGATATTTATGAAGTACTCTTTGGATTCATAAAATTAGTCCATGAAAGCGAAACCACATCAATGAAGGGACCTTACCCTAGCATCTATTAATCATATATGCTGTTACAAATTGTTCTTGTTTTATTGGATACATATATATATTCAAATATGTCTCAAATTGAGCTTCACCTCTTATTCCCCTTAAGATAGTAGGTGAAACTTTTATTTTATCTTTTATCAAACTTTAATTAGGTATTCTAAAAATGAGTAGTTTTGTGGGGGATTTATTGGATCTCCCCTCTCTCCTCGAGGTCTATATTGTTGATGACAATTGATCCTCGAATTGCGTGCTGATTTTTCACTTTCTTCGATCTTCTTTTTTGACTAAACTTTGACTTTTCGATTGCCTTTTCCATTGTCTCACCTAAAAAGACACCGATGTGGTGTCAGTCAAGGGGACTTTGATGATTACGTTAGAACTTGAGAAAAATTACAGAGTTAGGAGAAGAGACATAGAAGCAGAGTAACTTTGTGTCCTTTTTTTACATACATACCTTAAGGTTAGTGAAGTCTCCTTGTTTTTATAATTAGCTCATTCACTTTGAGTTTGTAACCTCTTCCCATGATGTCTATCATTGATGATCCATGATGTCATTGTAAGCCACTTTTTTTTCCTCATAATGACTGCAATGCACCATTATTTAGGCTTATAATGGCCTTAAAGCTCCACTTTCTTAACTTTTGTAATTGACAAGAATAGTGGGGCTTTTATTCTACAACTAATTTGATTCTGTGTCTATTTAACATCCCGAGTTGACTTAGTTATGTTATGTACTTGAGGTTTATTTTATCGATATCTTTACTTTTCCCTTTGCTGCTTCTCGTGTAACTATTAGTTATAATATTTGAAAGAGATCTTGTCTTTTTTAAATGATTGATCCTTGTACTATGTCAAGGGATTGACTCCTAAGGGAAATTGAACCTCCTTGAGATATGAATGTGGTGAAGGGGTCGGATCCCTAGGGTAGAACCGAACCTCTTTGTGGTTGGAATCAACGAGGGGATCGGTTATAAAAGGGAGGTCAAATCTCCTTGAGGTTGAACATTTTGAAGGGATAGGTCTCCAAGGGAAAGTCGAACTTCCTTGAGGTTGTAAACATTGAAGGGATGTTCCTAATAGGAGGGCCGAACCTCCTTAAGGTTAGAAACATTGAAGGGATCAATTTCCTAGGAGAGGCTGAACCTCCTCGAGGTTAGAAACATTGGAGGGGTTGGCACCTAAGGGAAGGCCGAACCTCCTTAGGTTAGAAACATTGAAGGAATCAGATTCCTTAATCCGAACTAAGTAGGGTAAGGGTTTGACCCATTGTATCAGTTCAATCGAGTTTGGATTAGGTTGGGATGTTATTTTCTCTAATCCCTAGGATTAAATATTTTTGGTTCCATCAATACCCCTCTTAGGATCTTGGATATTTCCAAAATTTAAGATTTTAAGAAATTTTTATTATGGGATTAAGGAAGATAATATCTTTGTTATGGGATATATTATAATGTATTTGTGTTTTGGATTGAGTTTGGGCCTTTTGTGTTTTTGGAATGTGGGTTCCTATTGTGAGTGGGCTCTTTGGAAGCTCTAGCTTCTTTTTTCTTGGAACTAGGGTCCCATTTGTGAGCTCGAGCTCATTTTGAAGCTTTAGCTTCTTGATTTTTGGAATTTGGGATCCGTTTGTGAGCTTAGACCCTTTTTTGAAGCTTGGGCTTCTTGAATTTTGGAACTTGAGTTTTGTTTGTGAGCTTAGGATAAGGCTCATTTTTTATCTGGGTTGGCTTCAATTCCACTCTTCATCACCAAATACCCAATAAACTTTCCAGATGAAACTACGAAGGCACATTTTGCTGGGTTGAACTTCATTTGATACTTCTTCAAGATTTTGAAAGTTTCTTCTAGATCTTGAATTTTATCTTGCCATTTTTTGTTCTTGATCAAAGCGTCATCTATTTAAACTTCCATCATTTTTTCTATTTGTTCCTTGAACATCCGAGTGACTAGTCTTTGATAAGTTGCTTCTGTGTTTTTTAAACCAAAGGGCTTAACTCTAGAGTAGAAAGTCCCTCTGTCTATAATAAATGACGTCTTATCCTAGTCGTCTGAAAGTATCATAATCAGGTTTTACCCATAATATCCGTTGATGAAGGACAAGAAATCATGTCCTGATGTCGCGTCTACCAACAGTTTGATCCGAGGTAAAGGAAAATAGTCTTTCGGACATGCTTTGTTAAGACTAGTAAAGTCTATACATACTCGGATCTTATCATTTTTCTTCAATACTATGACTATGATGGCTATCTAGCTGTGATATTATATTTCTCTGATGAAATTTGCTCATAGTAACTTCTCTATCTCCTTATTTGTTGCATCCCGTTGTTCTAGTGCCAACGATCTCCTTTTTTTGTTGTATTGGTGGATTGCTTGGATCCACATTGAGCTTGTGACATATGATTTTTGGGTCTATTCCCGCCATGTCCTCTAAGGACCATGTTCCTCTTTAGGAATTTGGTTAATTCCTTCTTCTCTTGCTCTATTAGTACGGTCTCGATAAACATTTTCCTTATCTTTTTTCCTTTCCCAATGTCGATGGCCTCGATTGGTTCAATCGATGGTTACTCTTTCCACTCTTTTACTCGGGCTTTTGTCGTGGTAGAGTTTAACTTTAATCGCTATTGATCGAACTGAAGGGTTTTCTCCTCAAGGGTCGTCTTTTGTTCTATCTCGTTCCGCTTAAATGAGGCAACATAACATCATCTTGCTATCGTTTGATCTCTTCTGATTTCACATACTCCGTATGTGGTAGGGAATCATACCAATTGATGATAATTTGAAGGGATGTCCTTCATCTTGTGAATCCATGTTTGCCCTAAAATGACGTTGTAAGGCGAAGGTGCATGTACTATAATAAACCATGTCATCCCGGTTACTGGTCTTGCTGATACTGGTAATGTAATCTCTCACAGTGTCTTGGTTGCATCTCCATTGAACCTGACTAAAAGTGAACTTTGCAGCTCTATCGCTTATTTATTGAAGTTCATATTCTTAAATACTTTGATGAAGAAAACGTCTACTGAACTTCTTAAATCCACCAAGATCCGATGGACGTCATGATTTTCGATGGGTAATGTAAGGACTAGAGCGTCTTCATGTAGCTCATATATTCCTTCCAAATCCTGATATAAAAAAAAAAAATTGTTGACCTTCTTCCTTCTAATAGCGGTTGGACCCACAATGGTTGAGGTCGGATTTGGTAAACTTTTCATACTTGTACTACTTTTATGATCAAATTTCTTCTGCCCAGTTACTTTGTCTAGTTAGTTTGTGTAACTGCTCCTCCATGGATCACATTGATCACATTTTCTCTTTGATTTTGTTGTCCCTGCACCCTAGGAAGTGGAGGTGAAAGTCGTTGCTACTGACGTTGCTATTGATGGTTTTGAGTTGTCCTGGGTCGTGCTATGTACTCGTGCAAGTATCCACAATTTATCAAGTTTTGAATCATGTTTTTCAAAGACTTGCACTTTGAAATACGATGCTCACGATCCTTATGAAAGTTACACCTTTTTGTCCCATCTCTCATGGAGGGATTTGCATGCATCGATCTTGGCCATTTGATGAAAGGTTCTTTCTGAATTTGTCAGAAGATAAGCTCCAATGAGTTATTAAGTAGAGTGTAAATCCTAACCTTTTCTTTCCTTGGTTTTTTTTGTTCCTTCATTTCTTCTTTTGCTTCAGGTTTTGCTATCCCTACTAAGAAGGCTTTTCTATAGTTTGTAGAATTGTTATTGGAGTAATGCTTTGCTTGTTTTCTTCAAGTTTTGTATATTTTGCCGCCTTCAATAGAAGATCCTCCATCTTCTCTGGGCTATTTTTGACTAAACAATCATAGAGCTTCATATTGTTTGGATATCCCTTCCCGACATGCGATGATGGCAATGAGGTCATCGCAATTGTTGATTTGAAGGAGTTTTATTTTAAAATTGTACGTGTACTCCCTTATAGTTTCTTCACATCTCTTATTGAGGTTGAAAAGTGAATTGACTCCCATCTATTGTCATCCACCGCCCATGAATTATCCCATGAAGCTCATGCAGAGCTTAGAAAAGTTGTCTTTCGACTTAGGAGCTAGTCAATGGAACTAAGTCCGTACTCCTCCATGTAGACAGATCATCCTTCCCTTCTTCCAAAGCCATCATTTGTTTGGAATGGTATAAATGTTCTATCGAGTCAGTAGCTCCATTGTAGAGATTCAACTTAGGAATATAGTATTTCTTAAGCATTTCTTCCTCCATGATCAATGCAACAAATGGTAAACCCTTCAAATCTCTGATTGCCAGTCATGTGAGTTGTTCGATTGATTTCTCCTTCCTGAATGCCATCAAAGCATTGAATTCTTCTCTCCAATTTTTCAACATTGAATCTTAGTTCATTGCGGTTAATAAAGTTGCCATTATTTCCTCTAGTCGCTTCTGATTGCCCTGCTTCTTTATAATCGGTGGTTTTTTATTCCTCCTCTTGGACCATTCTCCTATTGAGGATAGGAAGATCCATATCTTCTTGGGGTAAATTATTCTCTCCAACTTGTTCTATACCTTAGTTAATTATATGGTTCACTCCTCATGGGTTTTGTGCCCCCTAACCATTGAGTTGACTTTGTAACCTTTCTTCTCTTGGCATAGAGTAGTCATTATTTCCTATTGTTCCACTATCTAGTTTTGGACTGTAAGAAGTTGATTTTGAAGAGTTTGGAGTGGTTCTGTTTGGGTCTGTGATTGATTGGATGGACTGGCCATTGGGGTAGATTGGTGGAATGATTAAAATATCGGGGTATTAACATGCATGAAATCTCCTAAGAAGGATATTCTACTAGTGTAACTTCAGTTAAAAAGATAGCTACCTCATCAGGAACTAGGAGTCTTCTTAGTTGAGAGTGCTGCTTTGCAAAACAGGCCTTTTGGTTGATTGTGCACACTATGTGTTTGAAGGGAATGCGTTTGTGATGGAACTTTAGATTTGTTTGAGGAAATAAATATTACAAGTTTGATAAAGAGAATCTAAAGGTTTGATGAGGGAATATAAGGACTTGATGAAAGGAATATAATGGCTAGGGTAAGGATTTTAAATTGATGGGTAAAGCTTTTGGCTTGTGGGTGCTCTAGGTTTACTCTTCGTTTCCCATAGACGACGCCAGAAAAAGTATGGGGCATTTAACAGATATCCCACTCTCTTCGAGATCTAAATTGATGATGATGATTGATTCTTGAATTATGTGTTGATTTCTACTTTTTTTTATCTCCTTTTTTTACTGAACTTTGACTTTTCGATTGTGTTGTCTATTAGTCTCACTTAAAAAGATACCAATGTGGTGCCGACTAAGGGACCTCCAATGATTAAGTTAGAACTTGAAAAAAATTGTAAAGGAGTATATATTTAGAAACAAAGTAGTGTTGTGTCTTTTTTATTTACTTACCTTGAGGTGGGAGAAGTCTCCCTATTTATAGAATTAGCTTATTTATTTTGAGTATATAACCTTTTCCCATGATGTTTATCATTGATGACCCATGATGTCATTGTGATCCACTTTCTTACCTCATAATGACTTTAATACATCATTATCTAGGCTCATAATGGCCTTGTAGCTCTATTCTCCTGACTTTTGTAACTAGCAAGAGTATTCGCTTTTATTCTACAGTTGATTTGATACGGTATCTATTTAACTCCTCGAGTTGACTAAATCGTGTTATGTACTTGAGGTTTATTTTATCGACATCTTTACTCTTCTATTTGATGCTGTAAAGTTAATATAAACAACCAGAACAAAGAAGATAAATAATATTCTATTATGACCCAAGAATTGAATTTTGTCATGCTCTCTCACTCATTACTTCTTCATGAGAGGCACCAATATATATAATTTGAATACTTCTTAATGTATGGCTCATATTTAGGAGCTGATTGGTATTATAGTACATAGAGAATTCTCTATATTATAATGAATATAGAAAGTAATACAAAATGAGAGGGATTCTAGGCCAGCTGGGCTATCCAATGCCAAATAGGAAATAAGCTTATAAGAGAAAGATTCTATGCTACCTGTGACATCCAAGACAGAATGGGAAAGATTTTTCTATGGCTATTTGGGTAACTTTTGATAGTTGAAGTGATATAGTATTGCACAATGTTATTCCTTGACATCCCCCCTCAAATTCAATGGGTCTGGCTTCACATTGAGTTTGTCTCAGAGAAACATAAAGCGTGACGATGGTAACCCCTTGGTGAGAACATTTGAAACTTGATCTTTAATTAATATGAAACGAACATCCAAGTCATGACGAGCAACCTTGTCATGAACAAAGTGGAAGTCAATCTCAACATGTTTTGTTTGTGCATGAAAGATAGGTTGATGGTAAGGTATGTAGCACCTATGTTGTCACACCAAAAGGATAGGGGCCTTAGGTAGAAAAACACTCAATTCATTGAGTAAGGACTGAAGCCAGGTAAGTTCTGTGGCAGTAGTTGCAAGTAACCAATATTTTGACTCTATGCTTGAATGAGCTACAGTGGCTTGCTTGTAGGAACTCCAGGAAATTAAATTTGGGCCAACGACGAAAGCATATCCCTCAATAGACTTCCGTTCATCCGGACAGCCAGTCCAATCAGTATCGGAGTAGGCAATCAATTGACGAGATTGTGACTTGCAAATACCTAGTCCATACATAATTGTCACTTTGAGATATCTAAGGATGCGCTTCATGACGACCCAATGAAAATATGTTGGACCATGCATAAATTGACAAGCATTGCTGATTGCAAATGCAATATCCAGTCAAGTTAATGTAACATATTATAATGCCCCAACAATACTACGATAAGAAGAAGCATCCTTCAATGGGTTACCAACAAATTGAGATAAGGTAAGTGAAGATGCGATTGGTATGGTAATAGGTTTACAATCAGTCATTTTGACTAGATCCAGAAGGTTGTAGATGCATTGTTGTTGCGACAAGAGTAGCCCTTTGGGATGATGAATGACTTTAATTCCAAAAAAGAGATGGGAAAGACCAAGATCCTTAATAGCAAATTCCTTGGCCATTTGGATAATCATTGAAGAAATAACATGTTGGTTGTTTTCAGTGATTAGTATATCATCCACATATACAAGGACATAGAGGGTGCTGTCATTATTGTTGTAGATGAATAAAGATGTATCAGTCTTCAATCCCATAAATATAAACTCAATAAGAAAAGAGCGGAGTAGATGAAACCAAGCTTGTGGCCCTTGTTTGTGTTCGTAAAGGGACTTGTGAAGTCGACAAACATTAAATGGATGGTTAGGAACAATGAACCCCCGATGGTTGGGACATGTAGACCTCTTCGTTGAGTTTTCCATGAAGAAAAACATTGTTTACATTGAATTGCTGTATAGTCCACCCATTTGAAAACACAAGTGACATTATAAGACGGATAGACGTATGTTTCACAATTGGACTGAACGTTTCAGTATAATCTATACTTTTTTGTTGGTTAAATCCCTTGGCAACAAGGCGGGCTTTATATTGAGAGATAGACCCATCGGCATTCTTTATAAGTTTGAAAATCTACTTGCAACCCACAATGTTAGCGAAATTTCTTGATGGTACAAAGGTTTACATACCATTTTGAATAAGAGCATTGAACTCCGCTACCATGGCCTCTCGCCACTCAAGTGATTGATTTGCTTGAGTATATGAAAAAGGTTCAAGAACATCTGTTGATCCAGCAATAATAAATGCTTGAGGAAATGAATGTTTAATAGAAGTAAACATTTTTTTCTTATAAGTGTCGACTTTGATACTTATGACCATTGGGTGGACTTGTGTAGCCCTTGGAAGCTTAACTGTCTACTTATTTATTGAGGGTGAATGCTGTGGAGCTGGGTTGGATGGGAATGGTGCAATAGGGACAAAATTGTTGATAGCTATGCAAGGGGTATTTATGGAAGAGGTGGTTGGTGGTGTGGGTAAGATGATGGGATTTGTTGAAGGTTGTTGTGATGGTAGAATAAGTGGATGTGGAGGCAAGGCTGAAGTGGGTAGAGGTGTGGGTGAAATAATGGGATTTTGTGGTTGTTGTGATGGTTCAACATTGGGTGTGGGTACGAAATTGTGATCCTGCAGAAAATATTGGAGGATCCACAGTACATGGTGAATTGTCCAATGTTGGCATAGAGAGAGTTGTAGCACGATCTAAAAATGGGAAATTAATTTTTTCAAAGATGACATGACAAGAAATAATTAAGTTTTCCATGGAAGGATTTAAACACTTATAACCCTAATGATAAGAACTATATCCCAAGAATACATGTCGAAAAGATTGATAATCCAATTTATGTTTATTGAAAGGCCTTAAGTACGGGTAGCATGCACAACCAAACTCATGCAAGAGACTTTAATCCAGATTAAACTGAAATAATTTGTGAAAAGGTGTATCATTTTGAAGCAAAGGTGTTTGCTACCTATTGATTAGAAATACTACAATTGCAAAAGCATGATGCCAATAAACTTGAAGGACCATTGCTTGGGCTGAAAGAAAAAGACCCATTTCAACAATATGACAATTACATCACTCAACGAAACCATTTTGTTCATGTGTATGGGGACATGAAACTTGATATTCAATTCCACATTGTGAGAGAAAAGTCGAAACATTATGAAACTCACCACCCCAATTACTGTGGAATCGTTTAATACGTCGATCAAACACGTTTTCTACCAACAATTGAAATTTCCTAAATATCCCTAGAACTTCAGATTTGTTATACATTGGAAAAACCAAATGTTTTAGCTATAATCATCAATAAAATGAACATAATATTTGTAAAATCCCAAGTTTTTTATTTGAATTTCGAGGAAAAAATAAAAAATAGTAGAAGTTTGAGAAAATCTTGAAAGTGGGACTTAGGATAAAAATTTAGGATTTTGTTCTTTCCATTTTTAATGAAATCTGACCTCACCATTGGATTCAAAATGGTCAAAAAACATACTTTAGCTTATAAGCACGCTCAAATGTGAGTCTGATCAGAAAAGTTACAAAATCCACGATTTTTGAGTCACACTAGGCTAAAATAATGATTTTTTTCTAGAACAAGAATTTTTAAAATTTGATCATACCATTAGATTCCTAACAAAAAATTATAAAAATTAGACTATTTAATTATCATTTTTGGAGTCCCAAAAGTCAAATTATCATAAAAAAATGGAAAAGACGTCAATTTTAGGGTCCAATCAGGCCGAAAAAGTGAACGTGTGTTAGAGATAAAATTTGTAGAATTTAACCATATCATTAGATCCGGAATGAAAAATTATACAAAATAGAGTATTCATTCGTCACTTTTGAAGTCCGGACAGTCAAGTTATCGTCAAACGAAATAATAGGTAAAATATCGATTTTGTTCCAAAACTTATATAAATAATTTTTTTTAAAGTGAGCTACTCGCCAAAGAAGTAATGGGCAATTTATTGCACTTTCTGCTTTCTAGTTTAGGTAGGCGATAGAGGAGTAAGTCGGTAAAAGAAGGACATTCTCTCTAGGTAGGTAAGCACTCACTCCTCATTGGACCGACCGATTAGTAGCAACTGCTAATTCTAATACCAATGGTTGAGCTTGATTCGCTCCCGGAGGATACGCAGTACTTACCATGGATCAAAGAAGGACTGAGAAGGCCAACTCAGCCTGATTCCGGAAATGACGAATTACAGGATGGCCGCCTATAGCTAGCTGCTATTTCCTACTCATAAACCTAGCCTATCGGCTAAGCTGCCTATCCCTCAGATAGATTAGTTGGCCCACCCGCCGGCCAATACGGATGAAAGGACAGATGAGATAGATTACCTTTTTGCCCTCCCCAGTCAAGGGCTCCCATTCCCATAAATAGAGGAACCGGTCGATCAGTCAGAGTACTTACTAAACTAATAGTGTCGGGAGGATCTGAAAGAGATGCAGACCCTGAGTCAGAGTCCTACTATCAATAGGTTACTATTCATCATCATTTAAAGTCATCCAAAACCAACCATGAGGTTTTGACGAAAGAATTTTGGATTTTTCGCAACTTTCAACCTTAGATTCACCGTGAATGGGTCATCGTTGACTTCCACCGTAGAAGGAAAAAACGTTCGCAGCCTCGTTCTCTACAAAATCCACTTAATTTTCATTCGTTTTTTTTTGTCTCGTATCATCAAAATCTGTCGTATGTGATACGGGAGTTTCGATTTTTAAATCTTAGATTTTACCTATTTTGATGCGAAATCGTCCTCCGCCGTAGAAAGGAGAAAGGACGACGACATCAAGATCTTCAAAATTATCGGACTAGATTCAAAAATTAGTAGTCTCGATGTCTAATTTGCCTCGATTTCCACGCACGTGCTTCAATTCTCTCGCATAAGGATTGAAATGATTTTCAATTTCTATTGATAATCATAGACTGTAAAAATTGCAAATAGGATTTTAACGAAAATTTGTTATATGATTCAAAAATATAAAATTTTGTGTCGTTATTTTAAAATTCACACCAGAATTTGCATATTTGATATGTTTAATTGTATTTTATAACAAATTATACATGGCAGGATATATCACCGAGTTATTTTCGCTAATTGGGTTCTGTGCACTGCTCAGACCCTGTTTTGATATGAGTTTCGTAAAATTTTAATTTAAATGATAAAAATGAATTTTAAAATTTGAAAAATGATTTGATATCGAAAAATGAAAATTTGAGTGAATGAATCCGAAAAATGAATGATGTGTTTGAAAACGTAAAAAGTGCAAGAATCGAAAAAAAGGAAAGAGGAGATGAAACGGTAAAATGTAAGAATCAGACTCGAGGGGTGATATCTGTATTTTACATTATAATGTTGTGTGTAGGTTAGTAATTGGATATCTAGGGATAATGATATTGGTTGTATGTTTATTTACCTTTTGTAACGCGAGGTGCAGTTTATGTTTCTGTTTTGTTATTTATTTTAGGCCACGTGGTCACAGTTGCATGGTAGGATACTGGATATTCATTCTCAACTCTGAAATGTTAATTTATTATTTATTTTCAAAGAAAAAAAATTATATATACATATATGTAGCTATTTTATGAAGTGTTAAAGAGCTTGCGAGTATTTGAAGGGATAGTCTATCATATCATCCAGAGTAATATACTATCCTGGGATGTACGGTAGGGACAACCAAACTCATACGTGGTTTGGGACTGGTATGAGAGTGGAGTTACAATTGAAATCTTAGTTTATTCTTTTCTATTTTTACTAGTGAACTTGTAATGTAAAGGTGGTTTTATACAAATAGTTGTATATTTGCGAATCACATGCATGTCTGATAGGCATAGATGAAGATGATTAGTCAATGATCACTAACAATCTATAGTAGTCGAGTATTCTGACACATCGAAAAGACACCCATTGCTTACGGTCATGTCAAGTGGTCAGCTTGAGCCGGATAAATGATCCCGCAAATATGGTAAATAGCGACCAGTTACAAAATCAGGAATTAATACTTTATTACGAAACATCATGTCCCAACTAAGAACGATTCAATTGTGAATCCCAACTCTCTAATTCCACCAATCCACTACTGTGTATTACGTATTTTTTTCCTTATTTTTATATATAAAATGAAATGCATGTTTAATATTTCCATTAGGTCAATTAGATTTGTGTAAAAAGAAAATGTTATAGTGAGTATTGCTGATTGATATAATGTGAGTTTTAAAATGTTTAGTTGCTCATCCTTGGCTATATGTATTAGTTAATCGTCGTTTCTTCTCTAAAACTTTACATATGTTAAAATAATTTAGTATGTTTATTTGTTCATGTTAGGAGAGGTTATTGGCAAAAATTATTTGGTTCCCTACTTGGTAACCATTGTTACTCATCCTTTCCTTCTCCATTTTTTAATTTTAGATTTGGAACTTGGCGAGGTAGGTGTAAAATATGAGTGAGGATTATCTGGTAGGTCAGATAGACGACCGGAGTCTGTTACCTGGTGAGTATTAGGGCTATACTCCCCTTGTGGTGTTAGTTCGTCCAGGTAGTATTATGGATTTTGTATTGAGTGTTAGGACTTTTGTTAGAGTGAGGAATTTTATATAATCTTTTATTTTGTTTATCCTTCCGCCCTTTGATCTATCGCACGTTATTAGATGTATATAGGCTTCCGCTAGTTATTATATTTTGTACGTATATATACAGGATATTATGAATTTTTTCTATCAGATGGAATTGGTTGAACGCCTTTGAATGCTAACATAAATAGAGGAAACCATGCTGAAATTTCAAGGCGCCACTTACTGCCTCAAGATCTGACATGGGACTTTGTGTTAATGTTTCGGGGGACATCTTAGATGGTATCAAAGCATAACATTAGATTCGTATGGGATACAAATATTTTATGTTTTGAAGAGTTGGTTGATACCACAAATATTAGAGCGATAATCATAGAGTGTTACTAGGAATTCGGTATCCGAACTCATTAGTAGTTTCGCATTGGAATTACGAGTTCTTCCATGTTTAGAAGTCTATAGAGCCTAGTAAGCCTAGGATAAGATTCTAGGTTTGTTCTATTAATAATGAAAATGGAGTCCATTACTAAGTTTCACGCTATGTAGCAATTCATAGTTACATAAGAGTGGTTTTGGCATTATTCTGACAAGTGCCTTGTTTCGGATAAACACAAACGAGAGGAGTGAACGAGGCAAATGCCGAAACGCAACAGAGACAAAAACGATTCTGGATTAGACCACTGACCTGATAGCACAGCTAATGTCATTCATGGGACAGATAATTGAGTCTCATATCAAGTTTAGAGAGGAAATATGAATAATACAACTATCACCACCTTGAAGCCAAATGGAAGGAAAGCATTTAGTATCTAATAAGAGACATACAATTACGAAACTATCAAATTCATTGAAAAATAACAATACATGAGGAGTGAAATTATAGACATGCCAACTTAATGGATGAAATAATTTTATAAGAAACAACAACATAAATTACTAAATTAGTCGAAAGAAAGAGTTGTGGTATGCTATGAATGTGGTAAGTTGGGATATAAAGGGGAGCAATGTTCAGGTCAACGTCAATCGACTAAAGATCTGTGGCTCAGAAAAATGTTAGACGGGCCAACTAAGTGAAGTATAAGGCCACTGAGTTTTAACAAGATTGATGACATACTTATACCATTGCAAACAGATTGAACTAGAGATCGAAAGTGAGAGGGAATGGAATTACAGATATCCCAGGGACAAACCAGTCAACCCCAGACATCTCTTCCTTTCAGATCAGACCCGACCAAAAGGCCGATGTATTCGATACCGAATACCTCTGGACCAGCATATCTACAGTAGCGAGCTCCTACTCCACTATCGAGTTATATGATTTCTCCATCTCCGAGTCGTAGAACAATTGAGACTCCAATGATGCCAACAGGGCCAAAGGAACCAACAAGGCATGTTTAGAGTATGTAGGCTCCAATTTACCAACTGACCACTTCATAGAAACCTATGAAGACAAGATCGTTGACATGTTACGTGTGTGCTCAAGTGGGAGATATCAAGAGAGAGTGCCCTCTATCACAGTCGCAAACAAGGATTGTGACCCAAGATAAAGTACTTGTCTCTAACAAAGTTTTGAAAAATATGATTTTTAATTATAATATTAGAAAGTGGAGTTCTATTCAATATTGGTTCCTCTAGATCATATAATTCTACTAAGATTTTGTACATTTGCTAAAGTTTGAAACTACTGACATAGGTCGAGTAATGAAATTATCTACACCACAGGAAAACTATGATTGATAAAAAAGTTATTGAGTAGTATGGGGCAAATAATGTTAATGAAATAAGTACGGTAAGGTAGAGTAGAAAATAAAATATTGCATTGAATATAAAAATAGTAGTGTATTGGAAATGGAGATTTTAATGCAATTTGTGAATTTAATATTAGTAGATATTTGTATTATAGTAGGGATATATTAATTGTAGATGTTATGTATTATTTTATTAAGAAGTATTAAATGGTGTGCGAGTTTACGATAAGTCTATGCATTGAGGAGTAATATTCATGGCAAGTATGAGTAAAACATAATAGATGGTATAACTGGTGAGAGAAGTAAAGATAATGAATAGAAAGATGTGAAAAGATTATTGTTAATAGATATTGATTGAGGAGTGATATAATGTGAGTTGATTGTTGTCTTAGGGTTATACAAATAATGGATTAGTTGGAATATGAGAGTGATTTGGAGTGATTAATTGATGGATGTACTAGATTGATGAAAAATATGTGACATAAGGTTTATGAATTGAAAATGAGATTGGCTTATAACAAAAAATAGATGATAATTGAGGGTAGGTATCGTTTACTATACATGTTGTGTTAGTGTGGTGGCGACGAAGTTTGATAAGGTATGATTTTAATTTCGAGGATGAAATTTTTATCAAGAGGGGAGAATATAAAATCCCAAGTTTTTTATTCGAATCTCGAGGAAAAATAACAAATAGTGGAAGTTTAAGATAATCTTGAAAGTGGGACTTAGGGTAAAATTTTAAGATTTTGTTCTTATCATTTTTAATGAAATCTGACCTCACCATTGGATTTAAAATGATCGAAAAACATACTTTAGCCTATAAGCATGCTCAAATGCGAGTCTAAACAGAAAAATTATAAAATCCTTGATTTTCGAGTTGGACTAGGCTAAAATAATGATTTTTTTTCTAGAGTAAGAATTTTTAAAATTAGATCATACCATTGGATTTGTCATAAAAAATTATAGAAAATAGACTATTTACTTGTCATTTTTGGAGTCGAAAAAATTGAATTATCGTCAAAACGGAAATGACATCAATTTTAGGGTCCCATTGGACTGAAAAAGTGTACTTTTAATAGAGACATAATTTGTAGAATTTAACCATACCATTAGATTTAGAATGAAAAATTATATAAAATAGAGTATTCATTCGTTGAAGTCCAGATAGTTAAGTTATCGTCAAACAAAATAATAGGTAAAATATCGATTTTGTCACAAAACTTATATAAATAATTTTTTTAAACAAATTTACTATTCATCATCATTTAAAATTGTCCAAAATCAGCCATGAGTTTCTAACGAATAAATTTTAGATTTTTCTCGACTTTCAATCTTAGACTCGTCGTGAACGGACCGTCGTTAACTTCCGACGCAGAAGGGAAAAACGTTTGCAGCCTCGACCTCTACAAAATCCACCTAATTTTCTTTTGTTTTCTCTTCTTTTTCATTCCGTATTGTCAAAAATTAGTCGTATGTAATACGACAGTTTCAATTTTTAAACCTAAAATTTCACCTATTTTGAGGCCAAATCGTCCTTCGCTGTAGAAGGAAGAAAGGATAACGACATCAAAATCTACGAAACCATCGGACCAGATTCAAAAATCAGTTATCTCAACATTTGATCTACCTCGCTTTTCGTATCAATCATATTGATTTCGGCGCATGTGCTTCAATTCGCTCGGACAGGGATTGTAAGAACTTTCAATTTATATTGATAGCCGTAGATTGTAAAAATTGCATATAGGATTTTAACGAAAATTTGTTATATGTTTCAAAAATATAGAATTTTATTTTATTATTTCAAAATTCTCATCAGAACTTGCATATTTGATATGTTTAATTGTATTTTATAACAAATTATACGTGGGTGGGATATTTCACTGAGTTATTTCAATCAGTTGGGTTCTGTGCACTGCTTGGACCTTATTTTTATGTAAGTTTTATAAAGTATCAATTTAAATGGTAAAAATGAATTGATATTGAAAAATGAATATTTGAGTGAATGAATTCAAAAATTGAATATTTGAGTGAATGAATTCGAAAAATGAATGATGTGTTTGAAAACGTTAAAAATGTAAGAATCGAAAAAAGAAAAAAAAATGGGATGAAATGATAAAATGTAAGAATCACACTTAATGGGTGGTGTCTACATTTTACATTATAATGTTTTGTGTAGGTTGGTGAATGAACGTTCAAGGATAATGATATTGGTTGCATGTTTATTTACCTTCTTTAACGCGAGACGAGGTTTATGTTTATATTCTGTAATTTATTTTAAGCCGTATGGCCACAGTTGCGTGGTAGAAAATTGGATATCCATTCTCAACTTTGAAATGTTAATTTCTTATTTGTTTTTAAAGAAAATCTCCTTTTTTTTTCAAAGAAAAGAAATGATATATACATATATATATAGCTATTTTGTGAACTATTAAAGAGTTTGTAAATACTTGAAGGGATAGTTTGTCCTATCATCCGAAGTGATATATTATTCTGGGATGTACGGTAGGGACAACCAAACTCATACATGGTATGGGACGCATCTGAGAGTAGAGTCACAACTAGAATCCAGGTTTATTCATCTCTATCTTTACTAGTGAACTTATAATGTAAATGTGGTCGTATACGAATGGATTGTATATTTGAGAATCACATACAGTTCTAACACATCGAAAGAGATCTATTGCTTATGGTCACGTCAAATGGCTAGCCTGAGCCGGATAAATGATCCCGCAAGTGTGGTAAACAGTGACCAACTACAAAATCAGGAACTAATACTTTATTATGAAATATCATGTCTCGACTAAGAGTGATCCTGTGACGCCCCGCCAAACACTAACACAAATGCCAAGGCCAAATCCCAAGGTACTAGGTGGTACCTCAAAATTTGGGCATGACTCTCTTTGTTTATGTTAATGTTCCACGGAACTCGAAAACATCGCAATCTAATATACTACAAATTCTGATCATAAATAAAGGCAACACGAAAATAACAGCGGAAGATTGAAAAAACTAATATATGAGTATATCAGAGTGCGGAAGTTTAACAATATATAAGATTTTCAAAGTACTCTTACTCAAATACAAACCTAACACTCACTCCAAAATCTACATACATCTTGGACGAAACTGACATCACTAAGGGGTGTAGCCCTAGTGCTCACCAAGCAATAGACTCTGATCGTCGATCTGACCAATCAGATACTCCTCACTTAACGACTCTGTGCCTGTCTCAGTAACTGCAAGTACTGAAACTAAAAAAATAAGAAGTAAAAGGTGAGTAACATTGGTTACTCAGTAAGTCCACAAGCAATTCCTACTAATAACCTCACCTAAACATGGTCGAGTAAGCATGCTGAACAGTTTAACATATGCAAAGTTTTACAAAAGAAAATATGATTAACTGGTACATATAACCAAGGACAAGCAGCTAAACAGTTTAAAAGTTTACATCACATCAATCATCGATACTAATTATACATTTTTCATCTTATGCAAATATAGTTGACAACATCGTAATAGTAGACATGCTTTTCAGTTTATACTTCGAAATATAACAACAGATACATAGTTCAATTGGTGGAATATTGGAAGTAAAGAATTGAGATTCATGACTGGATCGTTCCCAGTCGGGACATGATATTCCTCAATAACATCGTAGTTCCTGATTTTGTGGCTGGTTGCTGTTTACTACGCTTGCGGGACCATTTATCCGGCTCAGACTGACCGTTTGACGTGACCATATGCAATGGGTCTCTCTTCGATGTGTCAGAACGTTCGACTACTACTAGATTGTTAGTGATCACTGACTAATCATCTTCGTCTATGCCTATCAGGCATGCATGTGATTCCCAAAATAACACTCTACTCGTATACGACCACGTTTACAATAAAGGTTCACTGGTAAAGATAAGAAAGGAATGGACCCAGATTCCAGTTGTGACTCCACTCTCATACGCATCCCATACCACGTATGAGCTTGGTTGTAAAACCCCGAATTTTTAATTCGTATCTCGAGGAAAAAATAAATAGTAGAATTTTAAGAAAATCTTGAAAGTGGGACTTAGGGTAAAACTGTGGGACCTTATTTTGATCATTTTTAATAGAATCTGACCTCACCATTAGATTCAAAATGATTGAAAAATATAATTTAGCCTATAAGCACGCTCAAATGCGAGTCCAAATATAAAAGTTGTAAAATCCTCGATTACCAGGTCGGACTAGGCTAAAATAGTAACTTTTTGTTGGAGTAATAATTTTTAAAATTTGATCATACCATTGGTTTCATAACGAAAAATTATTCAACATAGACTATTTATTTGTCATTTTTGGAGATCAGAAAGTTGAATTATCGCTAAAAACGAAAACGACATCAAGTTTATGGGTCACGTCAGGTCAAAAATGTAAATTTTGTATGGAGACATAATTTGTAGAAATTAACTATACCATTAGATCCGGAATGAAAAATTAGGCGAAATAGAGTATTCGTTTGTCAGTTTTGGAGACCGAATGACCAAGTTATCGTTGATCAAAACAATAGGCGAAATACCGAATTCGTCCAAATATTATATAAATAATATTAAAATTTTTTTTTTTAATCTCATCTTCCCCACTCGTCCAAACAGTGCGAAAAAAAAAAAAAAAGAAATTTGTTTTTCCTCCGATTTTTCCACTTCAGATCTCTCGCAAACGGTCCACTTTCGACGATCGCCGCAGAAGAGAAAAAGGTCCGCAGCTTCGTTCTCTACAAAACCGACCCAACCTATCTTCATTTCACTTTCTATTTCACCCGATATCGTCAAAAAATCAGCCGTATTTGGATACGAAAATTTCGAAACTTTGACCTCGGATTTCGTCCGTTTCGGGGTCAAATCGCTTTCCGACGCAGAAGGGAGAAACGTCCGCAGCCTCATTCTCTACATAACCCAACCAAGTTCCTTCCGTTTTCTCGTCTTTTTCACCCCGTATAGTCAAAAATCAGCCGTATTTTTATACGGAGATTTTCGTAACTTCGACCTCGGTTTTTATCGATTTCGGGGTCAAACCGTCTTTCGCCGTAGAAGGGAGAAGAGACGAGTACATCGAGATCTTCGAAACCACCAAGCCAGTTTCAAAAATCAGCCGCTTCGAAGTTCGGTCCATCTCGATTTCCACGCCATTCGCCTTGATTTCCGCGCACGTGCTTCAATTCCGTCGCCTAGTGATTGTAAGGAACTCTCAATTTCTATTAGTAATCATAGATTGTTAAAATTGCATTTAGGATTTTATTGGAAAAATTTGGATGTATTTCCGAAATATAGAATTCTTTGTTTATTTCAAAATTCACGCCAGAAATTGCATGTTTGATATGTTTAATTGTATTTTTAACAAATTATACGTGGGTAGAGTATTTTAACGGGTTATTACCATAAATTGGGTCTTGTGCACTGCTCGGACCCCGTTTTGATATGAAATTTGTATTTTTTTTCAATATTATTGATAGAAATAAATTGTATAGTTGAAAAATGTGATTTAATATTCAATGAACTCATATTGAGTTGATGAATATCAGAAAATGGATGTTTTATTGAAGAGATTGAAAATTGTAAAAATCGAAAAAAAAGAGAAAAAGGGTATGAAACGGTAAAATGTCAGAGTCACACCCGAGGGGTGATGTCTGCATTTTTCGTTGTTGTGTTGTGTGTAGGTTGGTGAACAGATATCCAGGGATAATATTATTGGTTGCATGTTTATTTCCTTTCTGTTAGCGCGAGGCGCTCCGTTATGTTATTTATTTTAGGCCGGGTGGCCACACTTGCATGGTAGGAAACTGGATATCTATTCTCAACCTTGTATTGTTAATTTCTCTTTTATTTTCAAATGAAAATAATATATATATATATATATATGTAGCTATTTTGTGAGCTGTTAAAGAGTTTGTGAATGCCTGAAGGGATAGTGCGTCATATCATCCGGAGTGATGTACTATCCTGGGATGTACGGTAGGGACCACCAAACTCATACGTGGTATGGGACGCGTATGAGAGTGGAGTCACAACTGGAATCCGGGATATTCCTCTCTATCTTTACCAGTGAACTTGTAGTGTAAAGGTGGTCGTATACGAATGGTTGTATATTTGGGAATCACATGCACGCCTGATAGGCATAGACGAAGATGATTGGTCAGTGATCACTAACAATCTATAGTAGTCGAACGTTCTGACACATCGAAAAGAGACCCATTGCTTACGGTCACGTCAAACGGCCAGCCTGAGCCGGATAAATGGTCAACCAAACGTGGTAAGGGCAGCGACCGGCCACAAAATCAGGAACTAAAAGCCAGAGAGAAATTGTAACATCATGTCCCGACTGGGAGCGATCCAGTCGTGAATCCCAACACTCTAATTCCAATACTCCACCATTGTGTATTATGTATCTGCTGCTTTACTTTGATATATAAAATGAAATACATGTTTAATGTTTCCATTTGATCAATTAGATTTGTACATAAAGAAAATGGTATAGTGAGTACTGTTGATTGATGTAATGTCAGTTTTAAAATGTTTAGTTGCTCATCCCTGGCTATATGTACCAGTTAATCGTAGTTTTCTTCTGTAAAATTTTGTTTATTTTAAAATGATTCAGTATGTTTATTCGTTCATGTTAGGAGAGGTTATTGGCAGAAATTGTTGTTTCCCTACTGGGTAACCATTGTTACTCACCCTTTCTTTCTCCATTTTTAGTTTCAGATCCGAAGTTTGGCGAGGCAGATATAGAACACGAGTGAGAATCATCTGGTGGGTCAGATAGACAGCCAGAGTTCGTCACTTGGTTAGTATTGGGGTTATTACCCCTAGTGGTGTCGATTTATCCGAGAGTATTTTACATGTTGTTCTGAGTGTTAGGATTTCTGTTAGAGTGAGAAATTTTGTATAATCCTGTATCCTGGTTATTCTTGCGCACTCTGATCTATCGAACATTATTAGACGTATATAGGCTTCCGCTAGTATTATATTTTGTTTGTTATATGCAGGATTGTATGTCGTTTATCAGGTGCAGGTTGAATCGCCTTGGAATGCTAACATAAACAGAGGAGACCATGCCGAAATTTCGAGGTGCCACCTCGTACCTTGAAATCTGACATGGGGATTTGTGTTAGCGTTCGGCGGGGCGCCACATTGGTGGTCCCTATCGTACATCCCAGGATAGTACATCTCTGCGGATAATGTGACGCACTATCCCTTGAAGCATTCATAGACCCTTTAACAGCTCACAAAATAGCTACATATATATATATATATATATATATATATATATATTTTTTCATTTAAAACAAAAGAGAAATTAACATAACAAGGTTGAGAATGGATATCCAGTTCCTACCATGCAACTGTGGCCACCCGGCCTAAAATAAACAACAGTACTCGGAGCCTCTACGCCAACATAAATTTAAATAAACATTCAACCCTTTCATTAATAACCTGGATATCCTTTCACCAACTTACATACAACATACAACGTAAAATGCAGACATCACCCCTCGGTATGATTCTGACATTTTACCGATTCATCCCTTTCCCATTCTACCGTGTTTTTACTTCTCGACTTTTCGAACAAAGTATTTCTTTTTCAAGCTTGCAAAATCACTTTTATCATTCGATCGAAAACTATCCAATTTTTGTTAAAATGGGATCCCAATAAGTACGAGAAGGCAAACTGCCAAAACTGGGAAAATTGATGAAAATTTGGCTAAATGTCAGAAACTCGATTTTTCAAAGTTGTCGAAAATGAAAACGGTTTTTGTAAATGAAGGTCCTTGACAACATGAGAAGAGCCATGTAGATTTGTAACCTAATTCAAAGTAATGCAAAAGATATTAGCCGAATACTTGAAACATTCCCGTCGTGATGAAAATTTATTTATTTTTTTTCCGTTTCATTTGAAGGAGCTACTGGGGCCATAACTAGTCGTTTTGGCATGTTAAAAGCATGAGTAATCCAAAATACCTATCAAAAAAAAATTTCTAGCACTTTTTAGTTTTCACGGTAGCACCGTGAATAGTGCATGACCGTACACGGTGGCATCGTCAGAACGTTGGAATTTCGTGAAAATTTTCATTTTTCTTCGTTTTTCGCTCGTTTTCGATTCTAATAACCCACCCACGAATTAAATATTCAAATTACTATAAAACACATCAAACATAACGATTTCTAGTATGAATTTGAAATAATTTAAGAAACATTCTATGAATTTAAAACATACACAAGTTTCGAAACATCCCTATATGCAATTTTCCGAAATCTATGGTTATTAATAAGAATCGAGAGTCCCTTACTCTTGTGGTTGTTGGACACGATAAGCTAGCTTGGAAATGAAGGAGTGGCGGTCCGGAACATCGAATTTGGTGGAATTTGAATGCCAAACGAATCGATTTGGTTGCAAAACCCTCGATGGAAGTGTTATTCCCCTTTCTAATGACAAACAACGACTTTCCTACAATTTGGATGAGGCTCCAAGTGGTTATAAACAAACTCACTTGCTGATTTTTGTGGGAGACCGAGAGAACGAAAAGGAAATGGAGGTCAAATGGGGTGAGCACGTGAGTTCGACAACGCCGACGACTTTGCCTTCTTCATCGAGGTTCAACTCGGACTCGCTTGCGATAGATCTGGGAAGGATAGAAACCCTAGGTTTGGAAGAATGGCTGAGTTGAGTTCTTTAGAGAAAAGAGGAACAAATAGAATAAAAGAAAGTTATCTTTCTTTTAAATAAGGGCTAGCGGCATTTTTGTATTTTTCCTTCGTTTACCTTTTCGACAAAATCTTGACCATTCGAACTCTGAAATTGACATATGAGTACTCCATTTCGAATAATTTTTCGTTGCAGACCTCATTATATGATTAAATTTTTCTAATTTTTTATCTATAAAAAATTCACTGTTTTATGTCCTACTTAATGCAAAATTCGAGGATTTTATAACTTTTTCATCCGAATTCGAATTCGAACTTGCTTACAGGCTAAAGTATATATTTCAATCATTTTAAACCTAATGGTGGAGTTGGTTTTCGTTAGAAATGATCAGAACCATATCCGAGTGTTTTACTCTAATTTCTTTTTTCGGTATTTTCTTCAAAATATCACCCTTTGACTTCTTCGAGATATGAGTTAAAAATTCGGGGTGTTACATTCTCCCCCCCTTAATAAAAATTTCTTCCTCGAAATTGAAATTGTATCTTATCAATATTGTTGTCATTCCACTAATACGACATGTATAATAAACGATACTTATCTTCAATTATCATCTACCTTTGGTTCTAAGCTAATCTCATTTTTCAATTCCTAAATCTTAGGTCACCTATTTTCCATCAACCCAACATATGCCTTGATTAATCACTACAATTCATTCTCATACTTTAACTAATTCATCATTTGTATAACTCTAAGACAACAATTAGCTCACATTATACCAATTCCTCAATAATCTTTATCAATAATTCTATTACTCCTTCTCTATCCTTTATCTTTGTTTTTCTCACCAATTACATCGTCTATTATGCGTACTTGTACTTGCAATAGAAATTTATTCCTCAATACGCAGTCTTACTACAAATACACCACTACTATCATGCAAGTATTTACCCACACTAACTTCGCAATTCGTATTCAAATCATTTTTTCCTAATACACCAATATATCTACATTCGACTCAAGATTCCATGTTCTGCTTACCGTGATATCACCTCGAGGCCTTTGTCAAGATCTTTATGATTTATAACCTTAATCAAGAGGATAAATCCTACATCAAATAAATTATTTCGCAAACAAATACTTCTTCAACATAGACACGTGGAATACGCAGTGAACCTGCACAAGATCTGATCATCTACTTCAAACGGTCCCATAAGCTGCAAGTCACAAGCTTTTTTTCTCTACTCCCAAATTCACAGTATCGACCAGTTACTGTTAAAATTATTGTATTATCAATTGTTGCACGCACATAGTCACATTACTAGTTTTACAAATAGTACTTATCTTCTCACACTCTTCAACCCTCCTAACACCTAAAACATACTCATTAATTAATAAAACACACGTTACGATCCACCCCTTATTATATCCGCCTTGTTATGAAAACTACCTTCTCTATCTAGCTCTTACCTATTGGAATTCAATCTCTTTAGCAATATTTTTAAACTTATACTATCTTCAAATCCAACACGCTTTCCAATTCATAAATTTATTTCTTACATCTCTTAAGGAAACGCATCTTTCACACATCAAGTTTACCTCCAAATACTCATTCATTTGTGTCACATACAGAATTTTAGTTTTTGATTGAACACCTCTATTCTGTAGGTTCCTACTTAATCTATCAAAAACCTCATTCTTTCTTCATAAGGTATCATTCTAAACATCACTTACCCACACATACTTTTAGCCTTTACTCACACAATCTCAACCATATTATTTTCATGTTATAATTATATTTGTCCCCATAACACACATTTTCACGTGTAATGTTCTTTTCTACCCTACTCTACTATGCCTATCTCATCAATCTTCTTTGCCCCAAAGTACTCAACGACTTTTTAATAATCATAATCTTCTAGTGGCGTAGATAGTTTTATTACTCGGTCTGTCTCTATAATTTATAACTCTAGTAAGGATGTAAGATCTTAACAGAAGTATATAATCCAAAAGAATCAGTATTGAATGGAAATCCGATTTCTAACATTATAATTAGTAATTGTACCTTCCAAAATTTCATCGGAGACATGTACTTTCTCTTGGATCACAACCCTTGCTTGTGACTGTGATAGATGACACTCTCTCCTGGTATGTCCCACCTGACCACACGCGTAACATGTCAATACTTTTGTCTTCATAGATTTTTGTAGAGCGGGCAGTTGATAATTGGAGCTTGTGATCTCTGGACCTGAGCATTGCACCCCAGTGTGTCCCAACTTACCACATTCATAACACGCTACCACTTTTTCTTTCGATCGATTTAGTATTATATGTTGTTGTTTCCTACAAAACTTCTCCATTTCTTGAACGGGTAATTATATAGTTTCGCTTCTTATGTATGGTCGTTTTTCCCGTGACCCTACTAGTTTCATAATTATTTACCTCTTGTTGGATCCTAACTGCCCTTTTTCAAATAGGTTTGGAGGCGATGATTGTATTATCTCTATTTATTCTCGTAGTCCTCCTTGTGCTGGGATATCTACTCTAGGGTCCTTATAGGATTCATCCTTATGATGGTAGTCGAGTTTTTCTTCTATTCTTAATTGACCCATCATGATCATTTGAGTCTCAAACATCTCCAATTGTCTCTTTTCCATGCGTGTCTGACTCTAAGATAACCCCGAGACTGCTTCTATCAATTGTTCTATTTTGGTAAGTTGATTCGACCCAGGTAGGCCTCCCCCACCAGTTTGACTCCTTGTCATGGGTCTCGTCGTAACTTTGTTTTCTTGCCTCTTTTCCTAGCCTGCAAGTTTAGAAATTTCTATTTATTAGAAGCAAGACACTTCTCCGAACTACGCCAACATCATTCTTAGGGAAACATGAGCTAATATTATAATAAGGAATCTAGTAATGAACACAATTTTCATCACTATAGAATGAACCTAGAATCTTATCTTAGGCTTACTAGGTTCTATAGACTTCGAGACATGAAAGAACTCGCAATCCCAATACAGAATTGCTAATGAGTTTGGATATAGAATTCCTAGTGACGCTCTATAATTATCTCTAATGTCTGTTGTATCAACCTATTCTTCAAAACATAACAGATCTATATCCCATACGAATCTAATGCTATGCTCTGATACCATCTGTGATGCCCCGCCAAATACTAAAACAAATCCCAAGGTACTAGGTGGCACCTCGAAATTTGAGCATAGCTCTCTCTGTTTATGTTAATATTCCACGGAACTCGAAAACATCGCAATCTAATATACCACAAATTCTGACCATGTATAAAGGCAACACGAAAATAATAGTGGAAGATTGAAAATATCTAATACATGAGTATATCAGAGTGCGGAAGTTTAACAATATACAAGATTTTTCAAAGTACTCTTATTCTAATACAAACCTAACACTCACTCCAAAATCTATATACATCTTGGACGAAATTGACATCACGAAGGGGTGTAGTCCTAGTGCTCATCAAGCAATAGACTCTGATCGTCGATTTGATCGACCGGACACTCCTCACTTAACGACTCTGTGCCTGTCTCGGTAACTGCAAGTGTTGAAACTAAAAAAATAGGAAGGAAAGGGTGAGTAACGTTGGTTACCCAGTAAGTCCACAAGTAATTCCTACTAATAACCTCCCCTAAATATGGTCGAATAAGCATGCTGAACAGTTTAACATATGCAAAGTTTTACAAAAGAAAATATGATTAACTGGTACATATAGCTAGGGACGGGCAGCTAAACAGTTTAAAAGTTTACATCACATCAATCATCGGTACTCACTATACAATTTTCTTCTTATGCAAATATAGTTGACAACATCAAAATAGTAGACATGCTTTTCAGTTTATACTTAGAAATATAACAACAGATAGATAGTACAATTGGTGGAGTATTGGAATTAAAGAGTTGGGATTCACGACTGGATCGTTCCCAGTCGGGACATGATATTTCTCAATAACATCGTAGTTCAAGATTTTGTGGCTGGTCGTTGTTTACCAAGCTTACGGGACCATTTATCCGGCTCAGGCTGACCGTTTGACGTGACCATATGCAATGGGTCTCTTTTTGATGTGTCAGAACGTTCGACTACTACTAGATTGTTAGTGATCACTGACTAATCATCTTCGTCTATGCCTATCAGGCGTGCATGTGATTCTCAAAATAACACTTCACTCGCATACGACTACGTTTACAATACACGTTCACTAGTAAAGAAAAGAAAGGAATGGAACTGGATTCCAGTTGTGACTCCACTCTCATACGCGTCCCATACCACGTATGAGCTTGATGGTCCCTACCGTACATCCCAGGATAGTACATCTCTCCGGATGATGTGACGTAATATCCCTTCAGGCATTCACAGACCCTTTAACAGCTCACAAAATAGCTACATATATATATATATATATTAATTTTCATTTAAAACAAAAGAGAAATTAACAGAACAGAGTTGATAATGGATATCCAGTCGCTACCATGCAATTGTGGTCACCCAGCCTAAAATAAACAATAGTACTCGAAGCCTCTACGCGAATATAAATTTAAATAAACATGCAACCCTTTCATTAATAACCTGGATATCCTTTCACCAACTTACATACAATATACAACGTAAAATGTAGACATCACCCCTCGGTATGATTCTAACATTGTACCGATTCATCCCTTTCCCATTCTACCGTGTTTTTACTTCTCGACTTTTCGAACAAAGTATTTCTTTTTCAAGCTTGCAAAATCACTTTTATCATTCGATCGAAAACTATCCAATTTTTGTTAAAACGGGGTCCCAATAAGTACGAGAAGGCAAACTGCCAAAACTGGGAAAATCGATGAAAATTTGACTAAGTGTCAGAAACTCAATTTTTCAAAATTGTCGAAAATGAAAACGGATTTTTGTAAATGAAGGCACTTGACAACATGAGAAGAGCCATGTAGTTTTGCAACTTAATTCAAAGTAATGCAAAAGATATCACCCGAATACTTAAAACATTCCCGTCGTGACGAAAATTTATTTATTTTTTTTCGCTTCGTTTGAAGGAGTTAAGAGGGCCATAAATAGTCGTTTTGATATGTTAAAAGGATGAAGAATCTAAAAACAATATCAAAAAAAAATTTGGGCACTTTTTGATTTTCACGGTAGCATCGTGAATAGTGCACGACGACACACGGTGGCACCGTCAGAACGTTATAATTTAGTGAATTTTTCCATTTTCTCTTCGTTTTTCGCTCGTTTTCGATTCTAATAACCCACCCACGAATTAAATATTCAAATTATAATAAAATACATCAAACATAACGATTTCTAGCATGAATTTGAAATAATTTAAGCAACATTCTATGAATTTAAAACATACACAAGTTTTGAAACATCCCTAAATGCAATTTTTCGAAATATATGGTTATTAATAAGAATCGAGAGTCCCTTACTCTTGTGGTTGTTGGACACGATAAGCTAGCTTGAAAATGAGGGAGTGGCGATCCGGAACATCGAATTTGGTGGAACTTGAATGCCAAACGAATCGGTTTGGTTGCAAAACCCTCGATGGAAGTGTTGTTCCCCTTTCTAATGATAAACAACGACTCTCCTACGATTTGGATGAGGCTCCAAGTTGTTATACACTAACTCACTTGCTGATTTTTGTGGCAAACCGAGAGAACGAAAAGGAAATGGAGGTTAAATAGGGTGAGCACGTGGAGCTCAACAACGCCGACGACTTTACCTTCTTCATCGAGGTTCAACTCGAACTCGCTTGCGATAGATCTTGATGGGAAGGGTAGAAACCCTAGGTTTGAAAGAATGGCTGAGTTGAGTTCTTTAGAGAAAAGAGGAACAAATGGAATAAAAGAAAGTTATCTTTCTTTTAAATAAGGGTTGGGGGCATTTTTGTATTTTTCCTTCGTTTATCTTTTCGACAAAATTTTAACCATTCGAACTCTGAAATTGATATATGAGTACTTCATTTCGAATAATTTTTCGTTGCGGACCTCATTATATGCTTAAATTTTTCTGATTCTTTCTCTATAAATTTTTTTTTATTTTAGGTCCTTCTTAACGCGAAATTCGAGGATTTTATAACTTTTTCATCCGAACTCGAATTCGAACTTGCTTATAGGCTAAAGTATATATTTCAATCATTTTGAACCTAATGGCCGAGTTGGTTTTCGTTAGAAATGATGAGAACCATATTCGAGTGTTTTACTCTAATTTCCTTTTTCGGTATTTTTCTCAAAATATCATCCTTTGAATTCTTCGAGATACGAGTTGAAAATCTGGGGTGTTACAGATCCAGTCGTAAATCCCGACTCTCAAATTTCACTACTCCACCATTGTGTTTTCTGTATATGTTACCTTATTTTGAAATATAAAATGAAATGCATGTTTAATGTTTTCATTTGGTCAATTAGATTTGTATAAAAGGAAAATGTTATAGTGAGTACTGTTGATTGAAGTAATGTGAGTTTTAAAATGTTTAGTTGCTTATCCATGGTTATATGTACCAGTTAATCGTAGTTTCTTATGTAAAACTTTGCATATGTTAAAATGATTCAGTATGTTTATTCGTTTATGTTAGGAGAGGTTATTGGTAGAAATTATTTGCTTCCCTACTGGGTAATCATTGTTACTCACCCTTTCTTTATTCATTTTTTAATTTTAGATCCAGAACTTAGCGAGACAAGTGTAGAACATGAGTGAGGACTATCTGGTATGTTAGATAGATGACCAGAGTCCATTACCTGGAAATTATTGGGGTTAGACCCCTTAGTGGTGTTAGTTCATCCATGTAGTATTATAGATTTTCTACTGAGTGTTAGGATTTCTGTTATTGTGAGGAGTTTTGTATAATCCTATATTTTGTTTATCCTTTCGCTCTTTGATTTATTATACGTTATTAGATGTATATAGGCTTATGCTAGTTATTATATTTTGTATGTATATATACAGGATATGATGAATTTTTTCTATCAGGTGGAACACATTGAACGCCTTTGAATGCTAACATAAATAAAGGAGTCCATGTCAAAATTTCGAAGCGCCACCTAGTGCCTCGAGATCTAACATAGGGCTTTGTGTTAGTATATAGAGGGACGTCACAATATCGATGATCACTAGAAAAAGAAATCGGAAAGACCCCCCAAACATCTGAGTAAAGTAAATCTAGGAATCTAGAACTTTTAAAAGTTGATGTTTTGAATGGAAGCTCGTGACTTTTTCCTTGTTGGCATGCATCACAAATTCCATCTATAACATTATTTAAAATAGGATGACTGAATCTGGTGGCCCAGACGATTGTGCCATTGAGTGACTGAAACTCGTTAACCTACTAGAGCTGTAGTAAAAGCTTTGTTGCTCCCACTTCTATCAATATTCAATTGGTACAAGCCATCCTTAGTTGTTTCTTGGAGTAGAGGTGTAGACACCCCATTTTTGCATCCGCCTGATTAATCAAGTCGTCAACCCGATCGTAAAAGTTCCCAATGATGGATGTTTATTCCAGTGCTTTATTTTGTTACCAGATGTGTTTCAGAAATCTGGATGAGGTATCTCGAACTGACAAAACTTAGAAACCACGCTACACTAGGAAAATACGACCCCAGAAACATAGAAATCATCATCTTGCAAACAAAAAAGAAGCTTCACGATAAAAATCACTAAAAATGACTAAATTACCAAAATACCCCTAACATCAAAACAACCCTAGAGCCTGCATTACGCTTAGGAAAACCCACTCAAACACATAAAATAACAAATCGAAACCAAATATATCATTTCGCCAATTTTCACAAAATTTGACAAAATTACGAAAATACCCCTCATAAAATTCACGACCATTTCACACAAAAAATTTCATAAATGACAAAAACCAACATTCACATTGAATTCCTTACGAAAAACTGATTCCAAAACATCCTGGAACATTGAAAAACGACTTAAAACGTAAAAAATCCTCTCCGAGGGAAAAATGGTAATTTCACAATTTTAATAATTAAAATTTTCGAAATTAATAAATAAATCATTAAATAATGTAAAGTGAAACATTAATAAAATTAATTATAAAATTTAAATAAAAAAATTGATCAATCAGGCTTTCAAGAAAAATTGTTGATGGTTCGCAAGATATTTCTTTAAGGACCCCACCATTTGGGGGTCCAAAGAATCAAATATATAATAGAGGGGGGTTTTCCAAAAATTTAAAGTCAATCAAGCAAGACTAAAGTCAAGATATTAAAGTCAATCAAATAAGACTAAAGTCAAAATTAAAGTCAATTAAGTAAGACTAAAGTTAAGTATTAAAGTCAATCTCATAAGACTAAAGTCAAAACCCTAAATCAAAACCCTAATCTAAATTAATCAAGTCAATCTCATAAGACTAAAGTCAAAACCCTAAATCAAAACCCTAATCTAAACTAATCAAGTCAATCTCATAAGACTAAAGTCAAAACCCTAAGTCAAAGCCCTAAAGACTAAGTCCATCTCATGAGACCAAAGTCAAAACCCTAATTAAAACTCTAAAAGAAATCCTAATCAAACCCTAATACTTCTAAAAACTTTATAAATAGGAGCCTCCACACCCTATTTTCGGATCAAAGAAAAAATTCTAGGAAAAGTAGGTGCAGAAGCCTCCACAACCTCTCCAAAACCCTAATTTTGGAGCCTCAACTCCTTACCTAACACCCCTGCTCTGATTTTAGCCTAAAAAACACCCAAAAATCTCTAAAAAACATCCCAAAAATCTACAACAAATTCGAAACACCCAGATCCAAGAAGGAGATACCTTACCTCGGAGATCAGAAATCAGATCCGGAGATAGAAAGAAGTAAGGAATACGGTACAAGGAGCCGTTTTCACCAGATCTGAGGGAATAACACTTTTGCAGATCGAAGGTAAGCTTTTTTTTATTATTTTTTTAATCTAGGTTTGTCATTAGCGATGCAGATTTATTTGGGATAAGTAGAGACCGGCAATGGCCGGGCAGGGTTGGTGCTTAACACCTTCCAACCCCGTAACATGATCCCCGGATTCAGATTTTCTGTAGTAGATTAGTTTTTATCCATTTTAGAGTCAGTTTGGTTCCTAGACCACAATAACTAAGTGGCGACTCCCAAACCTCAAGGGTCAAAAGTGGATCCACGCACCCCGCGGGTCGAGAGCGCTTTCAAGAGGTTTCCCCGTGTTGCGATCCTTAACATAAAAATGATCCAGATGAAATTCAAACATCACATTATTATCACGAGTTAATTGAGAAATAAAAAGCAAATTTTGAGAAATTGCTAGTACATGTAAGATGTCCTTATGTAATAAATTTGATGTAGTTGTAGAAATATAAGAAGAATAATTATTATTTATCGCAAACCTAAACCATTCCCAATAGCTTCATGATATGATCCAAAAGATTCATGTGGAGATGACAGATTGGCCAAATTAGCTGTGAGATGATTTGTGGCACCTGAATCAGGAAACCATTATTAAATGTTGGGAGTTGTGGCTTGATAAGTAGCAAATGATGATGGAGTTTCACCTTGGTAGGCATGGTTGAAGTGATACCGACATGTGACTGCTGAGTGCCCAACATGGTTGCAAAGTTGGCAAATAGATTTATGTGTAGATGAACTAGCTTGTGATGGATTCATGTGTTTTGGTTGTTGGTGTTGCTGGTTACGACTATCATGTGAGTAACCACGACAATGACCTCGTCCACGGTAGGATCCATGCCTTCGACCACCATTAGAAGAGTATTATTTGTTGTTTGAAGTGTCACTTGAAACGAAGTTGGCAATGGCAGTAGAGAGATTAGGAAAGATTGTAATCTCATCATTATTTCTAATTTCCTGACTCAAAAGTATTTCATAAAGATCAATAAATGAGACATGATCACTGCAAGTTGTGATAAATGTAACAAAGGCCACATAATCAGGATCAAGGCCTCTTAGAGTATGGAGGATAAGATCCTCTTCATTGACTGGTTTGTCAATAATAGCCAATTGATTGGAAAACCTTTTTATTTTAAGTAGATACTATGAAATTGAGGAGGAGCCACGCTTCATATTTTGAAGTTGAAGACGCAGTTGCATGACATGTGCCTTGGAGTGACTCGCATAGGATCGTTCAAGAGTGATCCAAACATCATGAGAAGTTGAAAGGCCAATGATTTGTATGTGAACAGGTTCAGTCAAATCCATAGAGATCACAGTTCTTGAGAAGAAGAAAGAATTATGATATTCACAATAGGTAGTTAGACTCAGTGAGTTTGATAGGAAGAAAATGAGAAAGGTTATGGATGAGTGAGGTTTGATTGTTGTCTATAGGGGAAGATGATAATCCAGCCATTGAATCGTTGTGCTCTGATATCATGTAAAATTAATACAAACAACTAGTACAAAGAAGATAAACAATATTCTATTGTGACTCAAGAATTGTATTTTATCAAGCTCTCTCACTTACTTCTTCATGAGAGGCACCAATAATATATATAATATGAATACATCTTAATGTATGACTCATATTTAGGAGCTAATTAGTATTATAGTACACAAATAAGTCTCTAACTTATAAAAAATATAGAAAGTAATACAAAATGAGAGGGATTCTAGGCCAACTGGGTCATCCAATGCCAAATAGGAAATAAGCTTAGCGGAGAAAGATTCTATGTTAGTTGTGATATCCAAGACAAAATGGGAAAGATTTTCCTATGACTATTTGGGTAACTTTTGGTCGTTGAAGTGATTTAGTGTTGCACAATATTTTTCCTTGACAGATGCTACTTGTGTAGCTATTAGTTATAATGTTTGATAAAGATCTTGTCTCTTTTTAAAGGATTGATCCTTGTACTATGAAAAGGGATTGACTCCTAAGAGAAACCAAACATCCTTGAGATATGAATGGGGTGAAGGGTTGATTCCTAAGGGTGGAACCGAACTTCCTTGTAGTTGGAATCAATGAGGGGGTCAGCTACAAAGGGGAGGCCGAACCTCCTTGAGGTTGTAAACAATGAAGGGGTCAACTCCTAAGAAGTGGCTAAAACTCCTTAAGGTTGAATACATTGAAGGGGTGCGCTACCAAAAGGAGGTTGAACCTCCATGAGGTTAGAAACATTGAAGGGGTCGGCTCCCAAGGGGAGGCTGAACCTCCTTAGGTTAGAAACATTGAAGGAATTAGATTCCTTAATCCGAATTGGATGTGGTATGGGTTTGACCCATTGTATATGTTTAATCAGGTTTGAATCGGGTTGGGATGTTATTTTCTCTAATCCCTAGGATCAAATATTTTTGGTTCTTATAGTTTCCCTCACTTATATTTGGATAGTGGTTTTCTATCTTTTGAGTAGGACAAAAGAAAATGACAGACGTGCTTGTGGTTCAAAGAAAAAATGAAGTTTTCTTAAAACATTTTTCAAGATAAAAATTGTGGAAGAGTAAACCTACATATAAATCCAAGGACTTTGTTGTTACTCAGATATCTCCCTTAACCTAACTAATTTCCTAGCGTTAAGATTAGGAATAATGCTATAGGCCTAGGCTTTAATCGAGCTGGGCTTGTTGGCTTTTTGACGGGTTAGATTTCAAAAACTGACTCAAGATGAATGGGTCAAGCTTAGAATTGGGTTAGGCCGGGATTGGACCTTGAATTTTTTTGCCTAAGGGCATTTTTAACATCAAAGGGTTATAGAAATTAATAACTTCCTTGATGGGTTAAGAAGAGTAATAGGAAACTCATGGCCCTATCCCTCTATCTATAAATGTGGACATAATACCAAAGCATCTCATGAGAGTTAGAAATGAAGTAGAAGGTGAGCTAAGAAAACAATTGATTGTTAGTGATGAAAATTCACAGAATTTTGTTCGTACGTAGCCAAGCCTGTGTTATTTGATGTTGATAAATGCATGATTTCTATTAAATTTTGCATATGGTCGTAGAGCAAAATTGGTTGTGTTCATGAGATTATTGCATCCTAAATACATCAAGAAAGTAATCAATGTAATTTATTTGTTTATTTTTAAGATTAAATTGAAAAATAAAAAATTCTATTGAAACAACATTTGCTATTGTGTTTTCAAACGAAGAGGCCACTAGAATGATCGTCAGCATCATGTGGATGGTTGATCAATGTCTAGCCAGTGATGACACATTGTAGGATGGTTTTGTATAATTTTAATTTTTTTTTCTCAAATGTTTTAGCAAATAATCAATTAAGATCAGAGAAAAAGAATTGTTGTGCTTCAATGCATCAACTTCTAATACATAAAATAAATAATCGGGTTGATCAAGACCAATTCATTGGGTTTGATCTATTTAAACCCAATGGGTTATGATGTAGTTGAGCTGAACAAACTCTTACCAGAGTCAATTATGGATGACCAACTAATTTGATCTGATTCCTATTTTGACAAAAAATTCTATTGGAATGGGTTTTGACTCTAGCAAAACTAATAGTCTATGTTTGACCAGAGTAAATTGGTCTGACCAGGATCAAATTTGACCCAATATCCTTAATGAATTGGATAGGATCAAAATTTGATTTGATCTTAAAATTTGACCCAAACTAGTCTAATCAAATTGGTATGAACCAAAATTGGACTAGATTGATCAGACCAATGTATGAATTGGACTGGTCAAACCTCTTGATTGGTATTAATTGACTGAGTCAACTTCTTTCACGCCATGATTGTCAAAATTCATGATCAATAATCCAAATCGTGAATTAGGACCTAACGTCATGAAAATAAATTAATAAGAATGTTAAATAAATATCATTTATTTAGTTACAAGCGAAAATTTTATAACGTTAGTCAAAAGACTACTCCTTGTCAAATTTAAATGCTTAACACACCGATGTTGAAAAATTCATAAGTCCAAGATCTTTATTCTGAAAATAAAATAATCATATTAATCTAGAAAGTTAATTTAATAAGGAAAACTAAAAAAATGGTCTACTTAAAGACTTTAGTTTTCACTAACGAGGTATAAATTTAACAAAATTTTCTCAAAATTTCACTATTAGATTTCTAAAAAAATATATACTATAGATTATCCATTCGTCAATTTTCGAGTCTCAAAAATCAAAATATCATCAACCATCAAAATAAATGGAAAAATACCAATAATACTCCTCTAACTTTTATAAAAAAAATAAAATCATTCTTTTCTTCTCCAAGGAACAATAGAATCAATCAATTTCTAACCCAAGAGTTTCAACCCTTTCTCACCAAGATCTATCGCAAACGAGTTCAAGTTGATCATCGACGAAGAAGAAAAAGTCGTCGGCATTGATGAACTCCACATTCTCACCAATTTTGATCTTCATTTTCATTTCTTTCTCTTTGTTTCTCACCAAAAACAATGAGTGGGTTTTGATACTACCCACTTGGAGCTTCATCTAGATAGAAGAAGACTCGTCTTTCATCATAGAGGGAAGGAGAACGTCATTTTCAAAGTCTTTGCAAACCAATCGCATCCAAACACAACCAACTTCGACTTCAACACATCCAACCTCAATTCTCGTGCTGTCCAACCTTAATTTTTGTGCTAGCTCTTTACATCCGACAACCACAAACTTCGGTAAGGGATTCTCAATTCCTATTGGTAAACGTAGATTGCGAAAACATGCATTTAAGATTTTTATTTAATATGTGTTATATTTATAAATCGTAGAAATTTTTTTTTTGATTTTCAATTAATGTTAGAATTATATATTTAATGTGTTTTGATTTAATTTTAACAATAAATTCATGGGTAGGATGATGCATTCGAAGAACATTGGAAAAATCTAAAAATTAATAGAAAAACCAAGTTTTTCGAGCAATTTGGAGCTTGCTGATGACGCCGTCGTCAGAAGCTAAGGGCATCGTCGTTAGCCACCGTCAAAACTGACCGCACCGTTGTTAGACCAAAAATATTGGCCAAACTGAAATTTTTATTTATTTATTTATTTTTTTTTACTTCCCTATAGCTTGTACATGTTAGTGCACCCTTTATTTCATTAAAAACATTTAAGTAAATTTCAAGAATAAAACATAAATTTTGACGTTTTCGTTAGATTTTCAAAACCAAATATCATTTGCATTATTTTGAATTGAACTATAAAAATTATATGATGTCGAATCTTGTGTTCAAGGCTTTCAATTCTAAAAATCCATTTTCAATTTAAAGAACTTTAAAAAATTGAGTTTTCGACACTTACCCAAATTTCCACCAACTTTTTACAGTTTTGATAGTTTGGTTTCGAGCATTGCCAGGACGTCGTTTTGAGTAAATTTTGATAGTTCTTCAATTGAATAATTCAAATAAATTTGAAATACTAAAAAAGGGATGTTGTGCTAGAAAAGATGAAAAGTGAAAATACCAAAAAATAGGTAAAGGGATGAAATGGTAAAATACCATAATCACACCCAAGAGGTGATGTCTGTATTTACATTGTTGTGTTATGGGTAGATTAATGAACAGATATCCAAGGATAATGATTCTAGTTACATAGCTATTTAATTTATGTTAGCACAAGGCGTTGGTTTATATTTATGCTTTATTATTTATTTTAAGTCGGTAGGCTATTGTTACATGGTAGGAACTGGATATCCATTCTCAATCTTGTAATGTTAATTTCTCTTTTACTTTCAAATAAATATATATATATATATGTAGCTATTTTGTGAGCTGTTAAAGGACTTGTGAATACCTAAATAAAAGCTAGTAAAATATTGTAACATCATGTCCCAACTGGAAGCGAACTAGCAGTGAATCCTGACTCTCCAATTTTACTACTACACCATTGTATATTACATATTTGTTGGTCTATTTTAAATTATAAACTGAAAAACATGTCTACTATTTCAATGTTGTCAATTAGAATTGTATAGAAATGAAAATGTATAATAAGTACTGATGATTGATGTTATGTGAATCTTTAAAATGTTAAAATTTTCATCCCTAATTATATGTATCAGTTAATCGTAGTTTATTTTATAAAGTTTTGCACGTATTAAAATGATTCAGTATGCTTACTCATTCATGTTAGGTGAGGTTATTAGTAGGACTTATTTGTGAAGCTATTGGATAACCATTGTTATTTACCTTTTTTCTTTCATTTTTCTACTTTCAAAATCTGTAGTTGGTGAGACGAGTGTAGAGCCGACAAACAAGGAGTATTTGGTTGGTTAGATCAACAATCAGAGTCTGTTATTTGGTGAGCATTGGGACTACTTCCACTAGGAGTCAGTTCGTTCAAGTGGTGTATATAGTTTTTGGGTTGAGTGATAGGTTCATGTTAGAGTAAGGATATTTTTGTAATCCTATATATTTCCTCCTTTGCGTAACTCTGATCTAACTCTATGTTGTTTGAAATTTATTGTTTTCGTTACTTGTATATTATATATATATATATATATATATATATATATATATATATAAGATTTATTGTTTATTGGTTTATCAGGTTTTCGAGTGCCTTGGAACCCTAACATAAATAAAGGAAACCATGTCGAAATTTTGATGTGCCACCTACAACCTTGAGATTTGATCTTATCTTGGGATTTGTGTTAGAGTTTAGCGTGACGCTATAAATGGTATCAGAGATCATTAGTCGTTTCGTATTGAGATTAAGAACTCTTCCATGTCTAGAGTCCATAGAACCTAGTAAGCCTAAGATAGGATTCTAGGTTCGTTATGTTAGTAATGAAAATGGTATTCATTACCAAATTCCTAGTTAAAATAGTAATTGATGCTTTCATAAGAACGATTTTAGCCTTACGCTGATAAATGCTTTGTTGCTGATAAACAGAACGAGATCAGTAGACGAGGCAAAAGCCAAAGGAGATGCCGTAACACAGTATGGGCAGGACAGGCGTCAGATCAAACCCCTGATCCGATAACATAGCTAATGTCGTTTATGGGACATATAATTGAGTTTTAGAACAAGTTTCGAGAAGAGATGCTCGAATCACAGGCTAAACTAGCCATAGAGGTGGCTAAGTTGAGAGAGCATCAGGCT
The DNA here is from genome assembly GCF_017979445.1 of Akebia trifoliata. NCBI lineage: Eukaryota > Viridiplantae > Streptophyta > Magnoliopsida > Ranunculales > Lardizabalaceae > Akebia > Akebia trifoliata. The sequence goes on from NC_141388.1 coordinate 17,994,846, forward strand.
TTTTCACAGGGGACCGACCCTAATCCACCCTAAGATTTACCACAAAGACCATTATAGACATGACAATGTTCGTCATGAACCTCAATGCTACATTGTTTGGAGTCGCCACCATTCTTTTTTGGAAATGGGTGTGAATGGGCACCTGAATCAATTTTTTGAAAAATCATTTTTTTATGGCATTGTAGTGGCTCTCATGTGTTAGAAAGGGCAAGGTCTACCTAAGATCTAGGTAAGGAGGTCGGATAGAGGATGGGAAAGGTGTTAGGTACCCCATCCTCTCCACCAAAGGTGGTTACCTTGCTTGGCCATTTTATTTTGTAAAAATTTAAGAAAATAAATACTAAAATACATGAGAATGCATGATAAGGATGGTGTGCGCATTAGAGTGAGATGTCCCTTTTCAAAGGATTTTGATTTCAAAGTGACATTAAGGGCATTATATGGAAAATAATGACCCATGTAGTCACATTAAATTTATGAATATGAATGTAGGTTTGAGCTTTTAGAGAGACTCCATGATGGAGTTCCCTTGAGACCACAACATTGATGCATTTATGCATAACTTAGTGTTTCACCCCATCAAGAGGGTGACACATTTCTTCATCATTGTCATGCATAGGTGGGTGTGTGTATTGTGTACAATATGATGCATGAAATTAAGGTAAAAAGGGTTTCAACCCCCATCCTTTCGATCGAACCTTAGTCCAATCTATCGGGGATGGGAGAGAGTATACATTACATCCTAAGAGATTTCTAAAAAAAAATAAAGTAGAGGGTTAGAAGAAGAAGATGCAAGCTAAAAATAAATAAACTACATCTTAACCCCACCTTGTCCCTTGGTGGTCTTGAATCTTGAGAGGTAGACTTGAGAGTTGAGTGAAATGGTTGAGGGTTGAGTGAGTTGAAATTAAAAGATGAGAGAATGAGTATGGATTCTGGTAAAGTTTTAGGTTGAGAGATGAGGGCTTGAGAGCATCCATTGTTCCTAGAAAATAAGGGTATTTATAGATTTTTTAGAGAATTTTTGGGGATAAAGTGATCCAACCCTAAAAATAAAGAGAATGGACATAAAGTTTAGGTTATTTCTTTTTGGATTTTTCATTTCTATGAGGGTAAAAATGACATTTGTGAAGAAATCCTAAAAGTATTATTTGATCTTTGATTTTTTGTTAAATAGAGGTGAGAAAACAAAAAGTACTTTTGGGAGGGTGAATAAGGGAGTGACATGTGTAAAGGTGGAGTGATAGGTAAAAAGTAGATCTTGGTTCATTTGTAAATAACACATAAAGCAAGGGTGAAAATGTATTTTTGAAATGGACCAATGGGAGAATAAAAGTACTTCTGGGAGGGTGAGTAGGAGAATGACATGTGTAAAGGTGAAATAGTAGGTGAAAAGTAGACCTTGGTTCATTTGTAAATAACACATAAAGGAAGGGTGGAAGTATAATTTTGAAATTGACAAATGGGAGAACTCCATGTATGTACTTGAAGATTCTTACCTTTTGAGGGTATGATTGGAAGTTCTCTCAACTTTATGAATTATTACCAAAGACCAAAGTATCTTTTTGGTTTTACCACACCTTTTGAGAAGGGTATTCTTGAGTTTTCACAAAGGGGGAGTTGACTTTCTAATTAGATTATGCATTGGGTATTGAGGGCTTATGGGAGATCAACATGTGTCATCTTTTGAGGGGGTGTGAGAGAATGGGCTTAGAGTGGGCTTGGTATTGGGCTTAGAGAATGGACTTGGGCTATGGACTATGGGTATTATGGCTATGGGTTTGGAGGTGGACTTGATTTATGGATAATGGGTTATGGACTTTGGGTATTAAAGGTAGGTTTGAGAATGGGTTTAGTAGGACTTAGCTTATGGATAATAGGTTAGTTAATGGAGAATGGTTATGAAATTGGGTTGATCCATGATTAGGAAGGTGGGTTAGGTATGGATTTAAATTAAATTAGGAAAGTGATATGGAATTAGATTGGATTAGGGACAAGGTTGAGCATGCAAACTATATGACATGATGCATGTATGCATGAAAATAATGCAAGTAACAATGCGGGCCCGTTGAGAGGTTTAAATTCTCATTTAAAATCAATTCGAGAAAATTTGGATTTTCTTAGTGGGTTTGTGCAAATTGGGGTGTCTACAACCACGACCATGGGTTGTATCGTTAAAGGAAGTAGGAACTCCCCCACCCTAGGTATAGAAAAATTCAGGGATGTCATTACAAAACTTCCAGCGATTACGTTAACCAAGATTTGGAGGTTCACCCGACTCAATTGAGGTCGAAGAGTGGGTTTTGAAGACCTGGGAGATTTTGAGTGCCATATTGTGCCTAAGAGACCGGTGGGTAATGGTGGCTACATTTCAGTTCGATGGGGATGCCAGCCATTGGTAGCGTTCCGAGAGGAATGTTTTAGGAGATGGACCTTTCAAGTGGGCCAATTTTGAGAGGATGTTCATAGACAAATTTATATCCGAGACGACCCAAGAGATTAAATACCAAAAAATTTTGAGGTTGGTGCAAAGCAATTTATACGTTATAGACTACGAAATGAAATTTACTAGATTGCCATGATATGTGCCCAAGCTCATTCTGATCGATTTGCAAAAGGTCCGTAGATTTTTTAGACTATTGTGACCTTACCTGAGGGCCAGGATGTCAATGATTGAGACTACCAGCTATAAAGACACGGTGAGTCGAGCTTAGAGGGTTGAACGAGAAGAGATGGAGTTGCAGACTTTGAGGAGGCATACCAGTCGACCCCAAGCTTCTTTTCCATCCAGATCTGATCTAGCCAAGAGCTAGATGTATTCGAGATCAAGTACCTTTGGACCCGTATATCTGCCACACCGAGCTCCTACACTAGCGAGTTATGGCGCAGTTGGAGGCTAGTAGGGCCAAAGAGACCAATCAGGTAGATTTCGAGACCACCGACTCTAGCTTATCGACCACCCGCCCCATAGAGACCTATATAGATGGGACCATTGACATACTTCACATGTGGTCAGGCAAGATATATTAGGAGAAACTGCCTTTTATCACAGCCACAAACAAGGGTGATTCTTGAAGGTGCCCTCGATCCACAGGTGCAGATCTGCTTTTTGTTTTTTAGGAATTGCCATATAGTTTTACGATCTAAGAATTGAAAGATGACTCTAAATGAATAAAAAATACCGAACTACAAAAAAATGGCTCTAGGGATCACTTTACAGGATTGGAAGGTATTAGGCACCAATCCCACCTAGGGAACGCTAGTCTCTACTTTTCCTAAAAATTTTACATAGTAAGAAAAAATAACTTAAAAATTTAAATAAAAAGATTACCTTTTTTACTTGGGTGATTGTGATAGTTGATTCCCTCAGAACTGACGAAAAGCATTCGTCGTGTGAATCTTTCCACTTTTATCTCTGTCGTTAGATCTACTTCTCATATCTAAGATAAGGTTTTCTCTTTCTAGATCTGAATATTTTCTGATTTTCTCAAGGTGTTTTGAGAATTTCTAGATATTTTTTAGGTAATAAAATAGGATTTGGGTATTAGGTATGGAATTGGGGCTTCAGATTTAGGATTTGAGAAAATTTTGAGAGAGTTTTTGGCTTCTTTTTCATAGGGTTTTTCTTGACCTACGAATTTAAGTGGTGAAGACTCCTTTTTATAGAGTCTTTTAGGAGATTAGGATTTTGATTATGTCTCTTAGAGATAAGATTAAGTTGTTTCAATTAGGGTTTAATTAGGTTTTATTTGAATTTTGAATTTTAAATTTTGACTTACGTAGAATGAATATTTTTTAAGTTTTTGGAGAAAACCCCCAATGGAGGTTTTTTTTATTAAATTATATTTTTAATTCTTTGGGACCCCTAGTAGAGGGTTCTTTATTAAATATCATATAGGCCCCACTTAAGTAAATGGGCCACCACTTAAAATTTGGCCCGTGGGTTTAATTAATTGGTTTTATTTGTGCAAAAATTTTAATGTAATTTATTAAGATTTCACTTTAAGTTAATGAATGTTTTAATTATTAGTTTGAAAATTTTGGACTTTAGGATTGGAAAATTACTGTTTTTCCATCAAAGAAGACTTTTGCATTGAGATGTTATTTTTCGATATTTGAGGATGTTTTGAAATCAATTTTTTTGTAAGAAATTCAATGAGCGTATCGGCTTGTGTCACTTATGGGTTTTTGGCCTAAAATGATCGTGGATCCTATTAGGGCATTTTCATAATTTTGTTAAATTTTGTGAAAATTGAGGAAACGATTTATTTGGTATTAATTTGGTGTTTTATATATTCGAAAGGATTTTTCAAAGCGTAATATAGGCTCTAGGACTATTTTGATGTTAGGGGTATTTTGGTAGTTTGATAATTTTTTAGTGATTTTTCTCGTAAAGCTTCTTTTTGGCTGAAAATGATGATTTCTATGTTTTGGGTCATATTTTCTAGTGTAGCTTGGCTTCTACAGTTCTTCTTACTTGAAATATCTCATCCGAATTTTGAAAACACATCTAGTAACAACAAAAAATATTAGAATATTCATCTATCATTGGGAACCGTAACAATCGGGTTGACGAGTTGATTAATCGGGTGAGTACAAAAATGGGGTGTCTACAGATGCCCTTCTTCGAAAAAGGGTTGAAGCAAACTAGATAGCAAATCTACGTTGGTAGATAGTGCGATATCTAAATGTTAAAGCTAGTGACAATTCATTTTGCAGTCTGATGCAGCAATTCGTCAGGACGTTCAGATCTTTGTGGGTAAACTCTCCCCGAATTAAAAGTTGTTAGGTCCTCGAGTATTAGATCCTTAAATTTTAAAAAATTCTCTCTGATCAATGCAAATGGAACAAATGTGCACGTGTGTGCAATTGTGTAATGATGATTTTGAAAAAGGCACCTCCTTTTTACGTATTCATGATGAGAAGATGATGAACTTCAAAATGGAAAGTTGTGTATGATAAATTTGAGTACGGTCTGAGCAAATCTAAGAAAATTTTGAGTAAGGTATGAGTAAAATCTGAGAAAATCTCAGAGGGTTTGAGCAAAATCTGAGTAAAATTTGAGATAAATCTCAAAGTGTCTCAACAAAATTTAAGAAAAAACTAAGCAAAATCTGAGATAAATCTCAGAAGGTCTGAGAAAAATCTAACAAGGGTCTGAGTAAAATTTGAGATAAATCTTTGAGGTCTGAGCAAAATTTAAGCAAAATCTAAGTAAGGTTTGAGTAAATCTAAGCAAAAATTGAGCAAAATCTAAGAAAGGTCTGAGTAAGTCTAAACAAAATCTAAGAAAAATCTCAACAAACTCTGAGTAAGGTTTGAGTAAATCTAAGCAAAAATTGAGCAAATTTGAGAAAAATCTCAGAGGGTCTGGGCAAAATCTGAGATGAGAGAAAAATAAATGAATGAATTTGAGAAAGAATGAATAAATCTGAGAAAAAATGAATAAATCTGAGAAATAATGAATGCCCTATCTACTATTCTGGGTGAAAGGATGATGAGTTATTCTCTAGGCAAAACCAAATGTGAGATAAGAAACACTTTTGTTTGAACCTCAAGGTTTTTCAAAATTTTTATAAATTTTAAACCTAAATTTTAATTTCCTTTGAACCTCAGGGGTTTTTAAAAAATTATTATCAAAAGGGTAACCTTAAATTCGGGGTTCCCATTATCCTTTAGGATTAAAATTGATCAAGATTGATGACAAAATACCCCTAGTTTGACATGAAACATTGCAATGGAGATACTTGAACACTGTTTGAAAAAACAAATGCCCTTAGTGTAAAGGAGAAAATTACATGCTATAAAAAAAGAAAGTACCCCTTGTTATGAAGGTTTGAAATATTTGATTACCACAAATGAAATAAAGATTCAACTTTTAATTTTGACTTTTTATATTGAAGATTTTGAGTCAGGCTCAAGAGAACAAAATATTTTCTTTTGAGATTTATCGTAGAATCTACCATTCTCTCTCTTGGTTTACTTAGGGAAGCAAAAAAATTTAAATTAATCGTAGACAAGATACTCGTGGCTTCTGAATCTTTGCATGGTTAAAGTTAGGTATTAAAACTTGGTCATTCAGACTTTTGATGTTTCAGTTCGGATCGCCTTTTTAGTTTTTCTACTCAATGGAGATTTTTCTTTTGATTTTTGGTTGTTTTAACTTTTTCCTAGATTACCTTTTTAGGTTTTCAATATAGCGAGCATGTTCTAGCTTTAGCCTAGATCGTCTTTTCTATTTTCTATCCAATGAGCTTACAATTTTTTTATTTTCTCTCATTCTTGCCAAGATCATCCTTTTAGATTTTCAACCTTGCGAGCTTGCCTTAATTTTTGTTTAAGTCGCTTTTTCAGGTTTTCAACCTAGCATGCTTCATTTTTTCTTTTTCTTCCCTTTTAAATTTTTGAAGTTATTATCTGATCATGCTTTGCTACCTTCCTTGAATTTTTCACACGGTACTTAAGAGGACTTCCATAGGTAAGCTTAGGAGTGGCCATAAAAAGAAATAAAGTTTTGGCTCAAAAACCTGAATGCCCATTGTGTGGCATTTCTTTTAAAAATTTCCTTTTTTATTTTTTTGAATTTTCTTCCCCATTTTGACAATATCTCTTTTTAAAATTTTTTTTCTTTGTGGGGGAATATATATTTTTTATTTTGATGTGGTTAGGCCTGAAGTAACTTTTCATGTTGCCTACGTATTCCATAATTTTGGGATTACACCAAAACGTAGTTCGAATCATTCTCCCCCCTAGGTTAGGTGATTGGGCTGAGAAAGAAAAATGCATTTCTTTTTATTTTTTCATTTTTTATCTTTTGAAAAATGGTACAAAAGGCTGAGAAAGGAGATATTGAACTTGGTAATAGGAAAGTTAATTCGGTTGAAGATGACCTCCTTAAATGTAGTACTGCTTGACCTGGTCAAGGATTGTTGGTTCTTGTAGTTCAACTCCATCATGGTCTTGAAATCTAATAGCTTTTTCAGGCAATATTTCTTTGATGATGAAAGGACATCTCCAATTAGGTTTGAACTTTCCTTTAGGTTCAAAGATAGGTGTTCGATTATCTTTGAGTACTAAATCCTCGACTTGTAAGTAGTAAGTTTTGACCTTCTTATCAAATACACAGGCGACTCTTCTTTAATAAGCTTGCACGTTGTACAGAACTCTAAGTCATTTTTCTTCAATTAAGTTTAATTCTTCATACCATTGACGAATCCAATCTACCTCTGACAACTAATTTTCTAACAAGACTCTAAGATACGGGATTTTCATTTCAACTGGCAAGACTGCTTCCATACCATATACTAGAGAGTAAGGAGTAGCTACTGTGGAAGACCGTATTGAAGTGAGATATGCCTATAGTGTGAATGGTTACTTTTCTGATATTCCCAGTATGATTGACACATTTTCCTGATGTTTGTTTTGAGATTCTTATTGGCTTATTCAACTGTCCCATTGGTCTGAGGACAGTAAGGGGATAATTTATGATGCGTGATCTTGAACTTTGAACATAGAGTACCTCGACTTTGTAGTGTGGCCCGTTATCAGAGATCAATTCCAAAGGGATACCGTATCAACTGATGATATTTGCTTTAATGAACTTTTTAACTTGAGATGTAGTGAGGATATCAGTGATACATTTTGTAACATTTTATTTGATCTCATTGGTATTTTCATTCCATTGAGTAAGTATTTATTCCGTGTTGGATAACACTCAGGCTTGCACCTAACATATCCTTATAGGATCACGCGAACAAGTCTCTTGAAAGTTTTGAGTAAATTTATTATCCCCTCATGTTCCTTTAGGGATAAGATGATTTCTATTTGAATTTTTTCGAAATTATTTTTTTCAAGGTCAATTACCTCTGCTTCATTGATTAGAGGATGAGCACGTCATTTATCTTCTTATTCAGGAGAGGGTTCCTTGTTAGAGGAATCTCTCATTGAAACCAAATTTCTAGTTAATCTGTTAAGTGTTCAAGGTATTCAAAATTCAGATGGGGTGACTGACACCTCTATATACTCGACAAACTAACTCGACTCAACTAAAAAATAGTAGACTCGATCTAAAGAAAACATGACCTTGCTGAATTGATAAATAAAAATTGGTCTCAAACAGGACAAGAGACTAGTACCAACAATGGGCTCGATTACAGACTGAAGACTCAAGACATTATTTCCAACCAATAAGACTGAGGCATTGTGACCTTCAGGGAACAACTAGGCAATATTGAGATATTCTGAGGGATTTTCTGATGGTTGACTTGGTGCTGATGTTTATTCTAACCGATCAGACTTATGACCCTAGCTAGGTGGTGGACACTTGAGCTTAGGTGCAATGATAACCCTATAACCTCATCGAAAGTGAATTTAATCAATTTCAGTGTTACCCCCTTGATAACATTTAAATGAACCTTTGTGTACCAATTCATTAAATAATTCATTCATGCAATGATCACTTTATTCAAAAGAAAAATAATTTTATTGAATTATTGAAATTTATTGACAATAAGGACAAATAATGTTTTATTGAAAAACAATTTTCAACTATTTTTTGCATGGACGCTTGACTTTGCATTGTTGGTCATTAGGATTGCTAGGGCAATCAGGCTTGCTTCTTTTGGCTCTAACAACTAGTTCCTTAAACTCTATTAGTCCATCTGGATACACTAAGATGCGCTTATTCCAAGCATTCTAAAAGTGATGCACTAATTTTTCAATCAATGGCTCGAGAGGGAAGAAAACTTTGTGTTGAGGCAAAGAGAAATCTCTAGGCACTCCGTACTATTCTGGGATCAAGTTAGGTTGGTAAAAAGTTGTCCCATCTAGTTCGATCAAACAAACATAATAGGATCCTTTGGTACTTAAAACAAGATAGTCCGTCATCCACCAAGGGCACCTCAAACCAATATGATGGGCGAGATGGGAATCCAACCATTTGCTCCAAGCTTTGACTTAGTTGTGACGCACTATCAGGTTTCTTTTGGAAAAATATTCTGACCCATACTCAAGGGTTGAAAAAAGGTCCACAATTTTAAGACGGTCATAGAGCTACATATAAAGTAGGTGGGGACTTCCTTTGAAGCCTTTTCCTTCATCATCTTTCATGACATCTAGACCCGAGAAGGTTTTAGTTAAAATGGAAGTTACATGATTAGCTTTTTCTGAGAGTTGGGAAGCTATGTCAATGAAGGACTCAAGCATGGTTTGACCATTACTTTTGGAGGTCAATATGTATTAGGTTAAGATTTCTAAGTACAACCGATAATCCCTAGTAACTCGCCAAGTTTTTGATTTTACATTGATCAGATGACTGCGGGAATGGTACGGGCCCAATAAAGGTATTAAATCCAATCTCCCATTATGGACTAGGATCTTAGTTTTTTCTTTTGAGATGTCTAGTCTTGTGGCAAGGTCACCAGAATATTCTATTTTCAACAAGGGCCTAACTAGAGGTCCTGAAGTAGATATCTCCAAGATGCCACAATAATCCTTATGAGTAGGACTCAAGTACATATGCCTAATATGGAAAATATGGAGATAAAGGTTCCAATACTTAGCCATAACGTGCAAAATATTCCAATCTATCTCAAACTCGTGAAAGTAATAAACACATCTCAACATGAATTTTTCAAAATTTATTTTTTCTACGGTATGCATCCCTATGATAGTTGTTCTGACCAACTGGCCAATTGGATTGTTGCCTGCGGCTAGCATCTTGAGTTGACACAAAATGGTATTTCAGTATTTTTCCAAGGTCTATGCAAAAAAAAAAATTCTTTGTAATTCATTTTTTCTTTAGAAAAACATATTTCAGTAATTTTTCATGGTCAATACATCTTTTTTTTTCCTTTTTTTTTTCTTTTGGAAAAATATTTTCCTTCTTTTGAAATGGGTTGGGACCCAAATTAGAAAAATGTTCAAATACCTTTTTGAGTTGAATGGTCCGGCCCATCGTGATTGTTGGATCGAGATGGGTTGGGTCATTATGAATCATTACCACAATTAAAATGGATTCTTGATTGGGTTGGTGCACCCAGCGATATGATAGACTTGAGTTAAATTAAACAAAAGTTTGATCATCTTGAGGACAAAATTGTAATTTCCTGATCTCGACATTTGAAAAGTCTTTTTCCAAAAAGGCAATCCGAGAATACCCACAATAAGTTCGAGTCATGACCAATGGGGAGTTTCTAGACTCTAGGTTAACTACGTGCAATGCAATTTATCTGGCCACCCTTGCCCAAGTGCACCTATGTACCTTTCGAGCGTACTCAATAAAATGGTATGTGGTAACTTGGTTTGATATACCATATAGGTACGAGTTTTGGGTTGTAGCTTTCATAAATGGTTTAGCATCCCATAAGGGGATCAATCATGTACTAGTACTATGTTGGCAATCGGGACATGTGACTTTACGGCTTACAATAAGAAAAAGGCTCAGGTCGTTCCAACGTGAGTACATCGATATACCTTTAGGGTCACCTGATCGAACGGTACTGATGCCCTAGTTTTATATACTATAAAGTTATGTGACTGGAGTTGTGATTTTCATGAATGATGTCCCGTCTCATGAGGAGATCGGGCAATGCACTAGTGCCATATTGGCTATAAGGGACATGCAAACATGCAATGCAGCGTAATATAAATGTGTTAGTCGTGTGTGCAAAATAAGGTGGTGTGTGCTCGGGGCATTTTTCATATGAATGGGCCCATGGGCCAGATCAAACCAATGACATATGGATATCACATAAACATTGATATAAAATCCATAGCATCGAAATCCAGATCAAGGCATGCACATAAAAAATATATATCGATTATGGCATATCAGTTAGACAATCAATTAGTATAGTACAAAGAATAATCAATCAGACCCAACATTGAAATAGGCACAAAAACCCTCATTTTTCTTACATGAACAAAATAAAAAGACCTTTTATTTTTATTTTTATTAAAAGCAAAGTGATTTTTGTTTTACCAAGCAAAACAAAAAAAACCCCTTTTTTTATTATATATACATATATATAAACATACATATATTTTTGTTTAAAACCACTACTAATTATTTAAAGAAACATAAAAACATTACCTAATAATATATATATATGGGGCAGTTCATGGGACATATGTAAAAGCATATGTAAAAACAATGGTTTTTCAAAATATGGGTTAGAAGTTTTGGATTGAGCTGATTTTTTGTAAAGATGGTCACTATGATGAGAAGATCATCCTCACAAAAAATCAGCTCAATCTGAAATTTCTAAATCCATCAAAATTGATTTACAAATTATTAACAAAAATTGTCAAAAAGTCGACGGTCCACATTCTAAATCACTTTTAATGGGGTTAGAAGTTTCAGATTGGACTGATTTTTTTTTTTCGGATGATCTTCCCATCATATATATATGTTTATATGTTTAAAAATATACATATATTTTTGTTTAAAAATACTACTAATTATTTAAAGAAACATAAAAACACTACTTAATAATAAAAAAATTCTACTGCCCCACCAAAATTTAAAAAAAAAAAATTATATATATATATATATATATATATATATATATATATATATATATATATTTGTTTAAAAACTACTACTAATTATTTAAAAAAACCTAAAAACACAATAAAAGAAAAAGAAAAATTCTGTTGCCACACCAAAATTTTAAAAAAAAGTTTTTATATATGTATACATATACATATAGTTTTGTTTAAAAACTACTTCTAATTATTTAAAGAAACATAAAAACACTACCCAATAAGAAAGGAAAAATTCTACTGCCACACCAAAATTTAAAAAAAAAATTATATATATATATATATATATATATATATATATATACATATTGTTTTGTTTAAAAACTACTACTAATTATTTAAAGAAACATAAAAACACTGCCCAATAAAAAAAAGAAAATTTTACTGCCACAACAAAATAAAAAATAAATTTTTTTTATATGTATATATATATATATATATATATATATACATACATTTAAATAAAAAAAAACTACTACTAATTATTTAAAGAAACCTAAAAACACTGCCCAATTAAAAAAGAAATATTCTACTACCACACCAAAATTAAAAAAAGAATCCCATGGCTCTTCATCTCAATCCCCATCATTCCATCCTCAATTCATTATTATTTTTGAAATTTTAAAATTATTTTGGGTCATCAAACGTGACCTTTGATTAAGATACTAGAAAAATCATGGAAAAAGAAAATGTTTACAAAAAAACAACCAAACAATTTACAACTATGCCAAAAGAATTTAAAATTTTTAAATAAGTAAATAAAAATAAATAAAAATAAAATTAGGCTAATTTTGTAATGTACCAAGATTTGGGATTTTTTAAGTTTGATCATCAAACTATCCCCATTGGAGTGGTCACTAAAACTGCCCGGGATCCGCAGATCCAGGGTGCGGATCCCTTTTTTATTTTTTGGTAGTCGTCGCCTAGTTTTACAGTTTAGAAATCGAAACATAACTCTAAACGGATAAAAGTATTGAATTTAAAAAAAGATGGGTCCGGGGATCACGTTACAAGATTCGAAGGTATTAGGCACCAATCTCGTCTGGCAAACGCCAGTCTCTACTTTTCCTAAAAATTTTACATTGCAAGAAAAAATAGTCTAAAAATTAAAATAAAAAGATTACCTTCTTTACCTAAGTAATTGAGGGAGTTGATTCCCTCAGAATTGGCGGAGAGCGTTCCTCGTGTGAATCTTCTCGATTTTATCTCCGTCGCTAGATCTACTTTCAATCTCAGAGATTAGATTTTTTCCTCCTAGATCTGAATATTTTCTTACTTTTTCGACGTGCTTTTAGAATTATAGATTTTTTTTAGGTAAAAAATAGGATTTTGATGTTAGGTATGAAATTAGGACTTCAAATTTAGGATTTGAAAAAGTTTTGGGAAGGTTTTTTACCTCTCTTTCCTAGGGTTTTTTTTAACTTGTGAATTTAGGTGATGGAGCCTCCCTTTTATAGAGTTTTTTAGAAGATTAGGATTTTGATTAGGTTTATTAAAAATAAGGTTAAGTTGTCTCAATATGGGTTTAATTAGTTTTTTGTTTTTTAATTTTAAATTTTTAATTTTGACTTACGTAGAATGAATATTTTTTAAGTTTTTGGAGAACCCCCAATAGAGGGTTTTTTATTAAATTATATTTTTAATTCTTTGGGACCCCCGATGGAGAGTTCTTTATAAAATATCATGTGGGTCCCACTTAAGTAAATGGGCCACCACTTAAAATTTGTCCTATGGGCTTAATTAATTAGTTTTATTTGTTCAAAAAAATTTAATTTAATTTATTAAGATTTTACTTTAAGTTAATTAATGCTTTAATTATTAGTTTTAAAATTTTGAACTTTAGGGTTAGAAATTATCATTTTACCCTCAAAGAAGACTTTTACGTTGAGATGTTATTTTTCGATGTTTTAGGATGTTTTGAAATCAGTTTTTTATAAGAAATTCAATGAGAGTATCGGCTCATGTCACATATGGGTTTTTGGCATGAAATGATCGTGAACCTTATGAGGGTGTTTTCGTAATTTTGTCAAATTTTGTGAAAAGTGACGATACTATTTATTTAGTTTTAATTTGTTATTTTATGTGTTCGAAAGAGTTTTCCTAAGAGTAATATAGGCTTTAGGGATGTTTTGATGTTAGGGGTATTTTGATAATTTGATCATTTTTAGTGATTTTTCTCGTAAAACTTATTTTTATTTAAAAATGATGATTTCTATATTTTGGATCATATTTTCTAGCGTAGTATGGTTTCTAAAGTTTTGGTTGCTTGAAATATCTCATCCAAATTTTGAAAATACATCTAGTAACAATAAAAATATTAAAATATTCATCCATTATTGAGAACCGTCGCAATCAGGATGACTAGTTGAAAACGCCCTCAATCTATGGGTGTGGATCTGCTATTTGGTGTTTTGAAAGTTGCCACCTAATTTTACGGTCTAGGAATCGAAATATGATTCTAAATAGATAAAAGGTACTGATCTACGAAAATAATGGGTCCAAGGATCACGTTACAAGATTGGTAGGCAAAGGCCGGTCTCTACTTTTCCAAAAGAATTATATTACAAAAATAACTATTTAAAAAAAAATTATATATATATATATATATATATATACATTGCGACGGTTGATTATCTTAGAACTGTCGGAAAACGTTCTTCGTGTGAGTCTTTTTTCTTTTATCTCTGTCACTAGATCCGCTTCTAATCTCTGAGATAAGGTATTCTCCTCCTACATCTGAATATTTTTTGGCTTTTCTAGGTGTTTTGAGGGTTTTAGGGTGTTTTTAAGTAAAAAATCAAGGTTTGGCGTTAAGTAAGGACTTGGGACTTCAGATTTAGGATTTTGGGAAGGTTGGGGAGAGTTTTCGACCTCTCTTTCCTATGATTTTTCTTGACCTACGAATTTAGGTTGTGGAGGCTCCTTTTTATAGAGATTTTGGGTAAATTAGGGTTTGAGATTATGGTTTAATTAGGTTTTATCATATGGGTTCCACTTAAATAAATAGGCCACCACTTAAAATTTGACCTGTGGGCTTAATTAATTGATTTTATTCATTCAAAATTTTAATTTAATTCATTAAGATTTCACTTTACATTAATTAATATTTTAATTATTAATTTCAAAATCTTAAATTTTTAAGGTTGAAAAATTACCATTTTGCCCTCAAAAAAGATTTGTTTACTTTTACGTTGAGAAGTTGTTTTTCGATGTTTTGTAATATTTTAATATCAATTTTTTTGTAAAGAATTCAATGATGGTGTCGGTTTTTGTCACTTATGCGTTTTCAATGTGAAATGATCGTGGACTTTATGATGGCATTTTCGTAATTTTGTTGAATTTTGTAAAATTGACAAAATAATTTATTTGATTTTAATTTATTATTTTATCTGTTCAAAAAAGTTTTTCTAAGCATAATGTAGGCTCTAAAGATGTTTTGATGTTTATGGGTATTTTGGTAATTTGATTATTTTTTAATAATTTTCTCGTAAAGCTTCTTTTTATCTCAAAATGATGATTTCTATGTTTTGGGTCATATTTTCTTGTTGTAACGTAGTTTCTAAAGTTTGCTTGTTTGAAATATCTCATCCGAATTTCTGAAACACATTTAGTAATAATAAAAAATATTAGAATATTCATCCATCATTGGGAACCGTCGCAATCGGGTTGACAAGTTGATTAATCAGGCGAGTACGAAAATGGAATGTCTACAAATGCCCCTCTTTGGTAGACGGTTAAAGTAAACTAGATAACGAATCTACTTTGGTAGATAGTACGATATCTGAATGCCAACGCTAGTGACAATTCATTCTGTAGTTTGATTTAGTAATTCATCGGGACGTTCGGATCTTTGAGGGTTATACTCTCCAAGAACTAAAAGTTTGTCAGATCCTCGAGCTTGAACTCTTACTGACAATGTGAGATCCTTGAAGTTTTTAGAATTCTCTTTGACTAATGCAAAAGTGCAAGTGTGCAATGGGTGATGCCTACAAAGTAGTCAATTGGATAATTGAGAATAAACTCTCATCGATAACCACAAATGTCAGGTCCTAGAGATGTTATCTCATTGATGATGATGATTCAAATTGAAATTCACATACGCAATGAAGATAATCACACAATATTAAATTATGACAAGTTTGAACGACAAGATACTTAGTCATAACATTATTTGAATTAGGTGATGTAAGAACTTCATTAAATCCTATCAAAATTCTTTTTAAAGTTCAAAAAAGTTTGAATCTCATTTATTGGACTCGAGCTTAATGGAGCCACGCTTCTCGGACTAAGGTTTGTAAGAACTTAAAATTTTTTATTTAAGTTGGAGTCTCATTTCTCGGACTCAAACTTACTAGAGCCACATTTTTCAGGTTTGGATTTGCAGGAACTTGAAAAAACCTATTCAAGTTGGAGTCTCATTTCTCGGACTTGAACTTATTGGAGCCATGCTTCTTAGACTTGGATTGCAGGAACTTAAAAAATCCTATTCAAGTTAAAGTTTCATTTTTTGGACTCAAACTTACTGGAGCCACGTATCTCAGGCTTGAGTTTGTAGGAACTTACTAGAATCCTACATAAAAAAAGTTGGAGTCTCGTTTCTCGGACTTGAACTTACAAGAGCCACACTTCTCAAGCTTGGATTTATAAGAACTTAAAATTTTTTATTTAAGTTGGAGTCTCATTTCTCGGACTCAAACTTACTAGAGCCACATTTTTCAGGTTTGGATTTGCAGGAACTTGAAAAAACCTATTCAAGTTGGAGTCTCATTTCTCGGACTTGAACTTATTGGAGCCATGCTTCTTAGACTTGGATTGCAGGAACTTAAAAAATCCTATTCAAGTTAAAGTTTCATTTTTTGGACTCAAACTTACTGGAGCCACGTATCTCGGGCTTGAGTTTGTAGGAACTTACTAGAATCCTACATAAAAAAAGTTGGAGTCTCGTTTCTCGGACTTGAACTTACAAGAGCCACACTTCTCAAGCTTGGATTTATAAGAACTTAAAAAATCCTATTTAAGTTGGGGTCTCGTTTCTCAGACTTGAACTCATTGGAACCACACTTCTCCAGTTAAGGTTTGTAGGAACTTAAAAAATCCTATTCAAATTGGAATCTCATTTCTCGGACTCGAACTTATTGGAGTCACGCTTCTCAGGCTAAGGTTTGTAGGAATTTAAAAAATCCTATTCAGGTTGGAGTCTCATTTCTTGGACTCTAATTCATTAGAGCCACACTTCTAGGGCTAAGGTTTATAGGAACTTAAAAAATCTTATTCATGTTGGAGTCTCGTTTCTCGGACTCGAACTCATTGGAACCACACTTCTCGGGCTAAGGCTTTGTGGCGCCCTGCCGAACGCTAACACAAATCCCCATGTCAGATCTCGAGGTACTAAGTGGCACCTCGAAATTTCGGCATGGTCTCCTCTGTTTATGTTAGCATTCCAAGGCGTTCAACCTGCACCTGATAAACGACATACAATCCTACATACATATACAAAATATAATACTAGCGGAAGCTTATACACGTCTAATAACGTACGAAAGATCAGAGTGCGGAAGAATAACCAGAATACATGATTATACAAAATTTCTCACTCTAACAGAATTCCTAACACTCAAGACAGAATCCATAAAACTACCTGGGGGAATTGACACCATTAGGGGGTATAGCGCTAGTAATTACCAGGTGACGAACTCTGGTTGTCTATCTGACCAACCAGATGATCCTCATTCGTACTCTATACTTGCCTCGCCAAGCTCTGAATTTGAAACTAAAAAATAGAGAAGGAAAGGGTGAGTAACAATGGTTACCCAGTAGGGAAACAAACAATTTCTGCCAATAACCCCTCCTAACATGAACGAATAAGCATACTGAATCATTTTAAAATAGTCAAAGTTTTACAGAAGAAATTACGATTAACTGGTACATATAACCAGGGATGAACAACTAAATATTTTAAAACTCACATTACATCGATCAGCAGTACTCACTATAACATTATCTTTTTATACAAATCTAATTGATCAAAGGGAAATAATAAACATTGATTTCATTTTATATATAAAAATAAACAACAGATACATAATACACAATGGTGCAGTATTGGAATTAGAGAGTTGGGATTCACGACTGGATCGCTCCCAATCGGGACATAATGTTACAATTCTTATCTGGTTTTTAGTTCCTGATTTTGTGGCCGGTCGCTGCACTTACCACGCTTGGTTGACCATTTATCCGGCTCAGGCTGGCCGTTTGACGTGACCGTAAGCAATGGGTCTCTTTTCGATGTGTCAGAACGTTCGACTACTATAGATTGTTAGTGATCACTGACTAATCATCTTCGTCTATGCCTATCAGGCGTACATGTGATTCCCAAGATACAAACCATTCGTATACGACCACCTTTACATTACAAGTTCACTGGTAAAGATAGAGAGGAATAAACCCGGATTTCAGTTGTGACTCCACTCTCATACGCGTCCCATACCACGTATGAGTTTGGTGATCCCTACCGTACATCCCAGGATAGTACACCACTCCGGATGATATGATGTACTATCCCTTCAGGCATTCACAAACTCTTTAACAGCTCACAAAATAGCTACTTATATATATTATTTTCATTTGAAAACAAAAGAGAAATTAACAATACAAGGTTGAGAATAGATATCCAGTTTCCTACCATGCAAGTGTGGCCACCCGGCCTAAAATAAATAACATAACAGAGTGCCTCGCGCTAACAGAAAGTAAATAAACATGCAACCAGTAACATTATCCTTGGATATCCGTTCACCAACCTGCATACAACACAACAACGTAAAATGCAGACATCACCCCTCGGGTGTGACTCTGACATTTTACCGTTTCATACCCTTTTTCCCTTTTTCGACTTTTACAGTTTTCAATCTCTTCATAAAATATCCATTTTCTGATATTCATCAACTCAATATGAGTTCATTGAATATTAAATCACATTTTTCAACTATAGAATTTATTTCTATCAATAATATTGAAAAAAAATAAATTTTTTATATCAAAACGGGGTCCGAACAGTGCACAAGACCCAATTTATGGAAATAACCCGTTATAATACTCTACCCACGTATAATTTGTTAAAAATACAATTAAACATATCAAACATGCAATTTCTGGCGTAATTTTTGAAATAACAAAATCATTCTATATTTTAAAAATACATCCAAATTTTTGATAAAATCCTAAATGCAATTTTCATAATTTAGATTACTAATAGAAATTGAGAGTTCCTTACAATCTCTAGGCGAAAGGATCAAAGCGTGTGCGCGAAAATCGAGGCGATCAGCGCGGAAATCGAGATGGACCGAACTTCGAAGCGGTTGATTTTTGAAATCGACCTGGTGATTTTGAAGATCTCGATGTGCTCATCTCTTCTCCCTTCTACGGCGAAAGGCGGTTTGACCCCGAAACCGATGAAAATCGAGGTCGAAGTTACGAAAATCTCCGTATAAAAATACGGCTGATTTTTTACTATACGGGGTGAAAAATACGAGAAAACGAAAGGAATTTGGTTGGGTTATGTAGAGAATGAGGCTGCGGGCGTTTCTCCCTTCTGCGTCGAAAGACGGTTTGACCCCGAAACGGACGAAATCCGAGGTCAAAGTTTCGAAATTTCTGTATCCAAATACGGCTGATTTTTGATGATATTGGATGAAATAGAAAGTGAAACGAAGAAAGGTTGGGTGGGTTTTGTAGAGAACGTAGCTGCGGACCTTTTTCTCTTCTGCGGCGATCGTCGAAAATGGACCGTTTGCGAGAGATCTGAAGTGGAAAAATCAGAGGAAAAACAAAATTCTTTTTTTTTTTGTTTTTTATTTGTTGCGCGGCTGTGTGTACGAGTTGGGGAGATGAGAGAAAAAAAAATTTTAAAAATATTATTTAAATAAAATGTGGGACGAATTCGGTATTTTGTCAATTATTTTGATCGATGATAACTTGATCATTCGGTCTCCAAAACTGATAAACGAATACTCTATTTCACCTATTTTTCATTCCGGATCTAATGGTATAGTTAATTTCTACAAATTATGTTTCCATAAAAAATTTACATTTTTGGCCTGACGTGACCCATAAACTTGATGTCGTTTTCGTTTTTGGCGATAATTCAACTTTCTGATCTCCAAAAATGACAAATAAATAGTTCATGTTGAATAATTTTTCGTTATGAACCCAATGGTGTGATCGAATTTTAAAAATTATTGCTCTAACAAAAAATCACTGTTTTAGTCTGGTCCGACCCGGTAATCGAGGATTTTGCAACTTTTATATTCGGACTCGCATTTGAGCGTGCTTACAGGCTAAACTATGTTTTTCGATCATTTTGAATCTAATGGTGAGGTCAGATTCCATTAAAAATGATCAGAAACATCCTAAAGTTTTACCCCTAAATCCCACTTTCAAGATTTTCTTAAAATTCCACTATTTATTTTTCCTCGAGATACGAATTAAAAATTCGGGGTTTAACAGGCTTGTAGGAACTTAAAAAGTCCTATTCAAGTTGGAGTCTCAATTCTCGGACTCAAACTCATTGGAGCCACGCTTCTTGAGCTAAGGTTTGTAGGAACTTAAAAAATCCTACTCAAGTTGGAGTCTCGTTTCTCGAATTCGAACTTACTGGAGCAATGTTTCTTTCACTAAGGTTTGTAGGAATTTAAAAAAGTCGGAGTTTCGTTTCTCGGACTCGAACTTATCGGGGCCACATTTTTTGGGCTTGAATTAGTTAAAGACTCGGTATTACCGAGCTCAAAGTTTGAACGATTAAGCCTTTATTGGCTTATCATACATCTAGGTTCATAATTATTGTAACACCCCTGATTTTCAACTCATATCTCGAGGAAATTAAATGGTGAGATTTGGAAGAAAATATCGAAGGAGAGACTTAGAGTAAAATACTCGGATCTTGTTATGATTAATTTCGAGGAAAATCAACTTCGCCATTAGATTCAAAAGGATCGAAATATATACATTAGCCTGTAAGCAAGTCCGAATTCGAATTCGGATAGAGAAGTTATAGAATCCTCGAATTTAGTGTTAAGTGGGACCCAAAATAGTGGAATTTCGTTAGAGCGAGAATCAAAAAGATTTGATGACACCATTAGATCCGAATCGAAAAATTATTCGAAATGGTATATTCGTTTGTCGTTTTTCGAGTCCGAATAGTTAAGTTACGATCGAAACTAGAAATAAGGGGGAAATTACAAGTATGCCCCTCAGCTTTATTATAAAAAGGGATCTGATTTCTTTTATTTCATTCTTTCCTCTTCTTCTCTAAGAAAACGCCAAACGACAGCCACTTCTCCACCCTAGGGTTTCGACCCATTTCCGTCAAGTTTGTGCGCGAACGAAGCCGAATTGAACCTCGACGAAGAAGGCAAAGTTGTCGGCCACGACGAGGGCTACAACTTCACCACCTTTGGTTGTTCATTCTTGTTCATTTTCTCCATCCTCCATCAAAACCAGCCAGGTAGCTCGAGTAAACCTCAACACATTCCATCCGAGGGCTTCATCGAGTTAGGAGCCAGGTCTATACTTCATTGTAGAAGCGAAGGAGAACGTCATTGTCGGATACCTTGCAAACCCTCGCTCCTTTCGCATCCAAGTCAGTCCAACCTCGACTCTCGAGCTATCCAACCCTGATTTGTAGTGCTAGCTTGTATCCTTAGCGTCCACAACCAAGTAAGGGACTTCCAATTCTTATTGGTAGCTTTAGATTTCCGAAATGTGCATTTAGGATTTTGAAACAAAACTTATTTTGTGCATTTAAATCGTAGAAATTGGTGTTTGATTTCAAATTCATGGTAGAAGTAGGTGTTTTGTTTATGCTTTATCGAATTTTGATAACAAAATCGTGGGTGGGTCGAATGGTTCGAAAAATGGAAGAAGAAATCGAAAAAAGGGATCGAAAAACCCAAAAATCGCGAGTGAGGTTCAGGCTGTAGGTGGGAAGGGTCGGTGCCACCGACAGAATGTTGCTTCTGCCACCGACGAATCAAGAAGCCGCCGAAAACTTTGTTCTGTCGGCAGGACCGTCGGTCCCACCGACACCTACCGATGTGTATTCTGTCGGTTCCACTGACAGCATATTGATTCTGCCACCGACAGCCACCGACACACACAGTTTTGATCAGAACAGTGTTATGACTCTTGGCTTGACCTCCTCACACCTTATACACTATTTCTCACCTTTTATTTCATTAAAAATATTTAAGTAAATGTCCTCTTTAATTTTTACTTTCCATTTACTTTAAGTTCTTTAATGAAATTAAGGTTTTACCCCCATTTCGGAACAATGGGAATGGTTTTAAGATCCAAATCTCAAAGGATCAAAATCCGAATTTTGGTTTTAAGAACAAAACGTAAATTTCGACAAGTTTTCAAAATATAATAATTTTCACATTACTTTGAATTAGATTACAAAAACTATATGGTGTCGAATCTCGTAAGCGAGACTTTCATTTCGAAAAACCCATTTTCAATTTTGAGAACTTTGAAAAATTGAGTTTCCGACACTTAGCCAAATTTTCACCAGCTTTCATTATTTTTAACAACTTTTGCCCCGTGCATCATCGGGACCTTGTTTGTGAATAAACTTTGAAGGTTTTCAATGGAAAGACAGAAATAATGACCTTGAAAGATTGGAAATGATGGTTGATTTGAAAAGACGAAAAATGAGAATGTTGAAAGAATGGGAAAGGGATGAAATGGTAAATTGTCAGAATCACACCCGAGGGGTAATGTCTGCCTTTTACATTGTATGTTTTGTGTAGGTTGGTGAAAGGATATCCAGGTTATTAATGAAAGGGTTGCATGTTTATTTCCGATTATGTTAGCGCGTGCGCTGAGTACTGTTATTTATTTTAGGCCGGGTGGCCACGGTTGCATGGTAGGAACTGGATATCCGTTCTCAACCCTGTTATGTTAATTTCTCTTTTGTTTTAAATGAAAAATCATATATGTACGTAGCTATTTTGTGAGCTGTTAAAGGGTTTGTGAATGCCTGAAGGGATAGTGTGTCACATCATCCGGAGGGGTACACTATCCTGGGATGTACGGTAGGGACCACCAAACTCATACGTGGTATGGGACGCGTATGAGAGTGGAGTCACAACTGGAATCTGGGTCCATTCCTTTCTTATCTTTACTAGTGAACGTGTATTGTAAAGGTGGTCGTATACGAGTGGAGTGTCATTTGGGAATCACATGCACGCCTGATAGGCATAGACGAAGATGATTAGTCAGTGATCACTAACAATCTAGTAATAGTCGAACGTTCTGACACATCGAAAAGAGACCCATTGCTTACGGTCACGTCAAACGGCCAGCCTGAACTAGATAAATGGTCTCGCAAACGTGGTAGACACGACCAGCCACAAAATCAGGAACTACAAGGTTATTGAGGAATATCATGTCCCGACTGGGAGCGATCCAGTCGTGAATCCCAACTCTTTAATTCCAATACTCCACCATTTGTATTATGTATCTGTTGTTATATTTCGAATTATAAACTGAGAAGCATGTCTATTATTTCAATGTTGTAAGCATTATTTGCATAAAATGGAGAATGTATAATGAGTATGGATGATTAATGTTATGTGTAATTTTTTTTTTCAACTGTTTAGTTGCTCATCCCTGGCTATATGTACCAGTTGATCGTATTTTATCTTGTAAAACCTTGCATGTATTAAAGTGTTCAGTATGCTTTATTCGATCATGCTTAGGAAGGGTTATTAGTAGGAATTGGTTGTGGACTTACTGGGTAACCATTGTTACTCACCCTTTCCTTCCTATTTTTTTTAGTTTCAGCACTTGCAGCTACCGAGGCAGGCGTAGAGTCAGTAATTGAAGAGTATCTGGTCGATCAGATCGATGATCAGAGTTTATTGCCTGGTGAGTACTAGGGCCACATCCCTTAGTGTTGTTAGTTTCATCCAGGATGTATGCAATTTTTGGATTGAGAGTTTAGGCCTATGTTAGAGTGAGAGTGTTTTGCGAAGCCTGTATATTGATAAATCTTCTGCATTCTGATCTACTTACATGTTTGATGTAATTAGTCTTCCGCTGTTCTTTTTCCTGTATCTACATTTTTATATACAGGTTTTGTTATAAATTGGTTTATCAGGTTTGAGTTCCGTGAAACGCTAACATAAACAGAGGAGACCATGCCGAAATTTTGAGGTGCCACCTAGTACCTTGGGATTTGGCCTTGGGATTTGTGTTAGCGTTTGGCGGGGCACCACAATTATCATTGAGCTTCGTCATATTTTTAAGTTTTCGAATAAGATTTTTCTTTTTGATAATGGGATTGAGAATGAAAAGTTCCAAAATCAAAGTAGTCAATGGTTCAACATTTTCCTTTGACGAACACTTGGACAAGTAAACATACTCTTAAAGATCTGATATACTTACAATGACTCTTGAGTTTTGCCAACTTTAACATTGTCTTCATCGTATGTAAGCTCTTAGCTGAAAAACAAATGTTGTAGCTGAATAATTTATTACACTTCCTAGTAACTTCCTTCTGAATTTTTCTTTTCAGTGTGATTTTTCTTTTCTTTTTTTAGTGCCTTAATTTTTGCCTAGGTTGTTTTCTCAAGTTTTTAACCTAGCGGGCTTTGCTTTTCTTTTTCTAGGGATGCCTTGATTTTTGTCTAAGTCGCATTTTCAGGTTTTCAACCTAATAGGCATTTTTTTTATGGTTATGTCCTAACTTTTGCCTAAGTCACCCTTTCAGATTTTCAACTTAGTGGACTTCTCATTTTTTCTTGATGATCTTGAATATTCAACTTAACAACTTCTTGCTTTCTTGAACCATAACTAAGTCAATTATCAATCAGGAGGAGTTAATAGGTGGACTTAGGACATGGTTTAGAAAGAATAGGTATAAGGATCGACTTCTAAAAATGCCCCTAGTCTGATATTCTCTCTTTTCTATCAATTCTTTTGATTTTCTTTTTTTTTAATGCCCCTAGTTTGGCATTCTTTAAATTTCTTTAAATTTTTTTGATTTTTTTTTTAATGCCCCTAGTTTGGCATTCTTTTTTTTTTTGTCAATTTTTTTATTCTCTTTTTCTAATATCCCTTTTGAACCTTTCAATAAGGAATTTTCCTTTTAGATGACACTTTTTTTAAAAGAATACATTTTTTGCGATGTGATCGGGTCTGAAGTAATTTCTCAAGTTGTCTACATAACCCAAATCTTTCTTTTCTCTTTTGGGATCAGGTCAAAACGTAGTTCATACAAAGATTTCCCTCCCGAGGTTATTTGGTGTGGTTTAGAAAAAAAAAGGCTATTGATTTTTTTTAAAGGCTGTGAGGGGCTAACGAAGGTTATTTTTTTCTTGGCAAGATAAAAAAATTATTCGACTAAAGAAGGCCTGTTTTTGTGAGATGCTACTTGATTTGGTCAAATTTATAGGAACTCGATGTCTTGATTGCTCTGTCGAGTAAGGTCTTTTTTTGAGAATGAGTAATCTTCAGTCTTCTTCTATGAAATTGAGTGTGATTGAGTTCTTTGTATTTGACATTGACTCGTTCAATATTTTTAAAACTTCAAAAAATTCCTTATTCTTTTGCGAAGGACAACCTTCCTCTCTTAAATGAGCAATATGATTGATCCTTCTTGTGGGGTCTTAACATCTTTTTCAATGGTTTTAACTACATCATTCTTGACCAATAAACTTTGACTTTGAAAATCACCC
Source organism: Akebia trifoliata (assembly GCF_017979445.1). NCBI lineage: Eukaryota > Viridiplantae > Streptophyta > Magnoliopsida > Ranunculales > Lardizabalaceae > Akebia > Akebia trifoliata. The sequence goes on from NC_141388.1 coordinate 18,020,123, forward strand.
TTAACTTTATGTCTTGATCTATTTTGGTGTAATCTGTCAATATATCCTCATGAGACTATGCAAGAATGTTGTTGAACTTCTCAAGTAAATTTTCTCATATTCTTCTGATGATAATGTAGTACCAATTTATACTTCTTGAGTGTACTTTTTAATTCCAATATTTATCAAATTCGATTAGTGAGCCTTGAGTCATTCCTCATGTAAAATTTTATGTTCACATCATTATTGTGTGCATGATAATCAAAAACTTATTTATTTTATTGGAATTAAAAAGCATAGGCTGACAAACTCGACTAAAACTTGAAAGTTAAAGAAAGACTAACGTAATTGAAATAGAAGACTGATGAAAACTGAATTGAAACTAAAAGGAAATTCAGGGACGCTTATCTACTAAGCGAGGGGGTCCTTCTGGGTGGATGGGCATAATACTATGACATTGAAACTTTGGTTTGATGACTATTTTGACAAATCCAAAGTGGCATAGATGGTGGTTTAGAATGTTTAGGAGCAATAATTACCAGATTGGAAGTAAACCAAGATTAACCATTGATTCTGAAGGTTTGACTCTTAACCACATGATTAAAATTTTGATATAAATTAGCTCAAGATCGGTGGGAAATTGAAAGGAAAAGACACCTTACTCTCTTTGCTGTCTCCATTGGAAAAGGAGATAACAGAAAAGCAAAAAAAAATTTCTAACATACCACCCTGTCTCCAATAGCACATCCCTTATGTAAAGAAGAATTTTTTCTCTCTTTTAAAAAAAAATAAAATTAGATCTTGTTTTTTTTACTCCAAAACACTAGATTACTACCGATCAGAATCGCTGAATTTTTTAAACAAACAAGAATATAATTTGATGAAATCGTCGAATTCAGGTCAGTTTCAAACAGGATCTGACAATTCCAAATTCTATAAACGAAATCTGAAATTCTCTTGAGTGTTAGGGTCATAAATTGCTTGGGATGAAAATTTTAAAGCATTCGGTATTGCGAGATTATATCGATAGATTTCGAGTTTAAATCAGTTGGTCTTTGTAGAAGACGATGGAATTAATTGGAGGAAGACAGGGTTTTTTTTTTTTTTTTAATCGATTAAAACAATAAGGGTTTAAAAACCAAAATAATGTTTTACTAAAACCATACTACCCATTAAATTAAAAACATTAAGGGTTTGCCAAGTAAAAACGAGTTTCTACTAGGGGTACACCATCCCCAAAATCGATTTTAAAACAATGAGTAGATGTTATTTGCTAACAGTACCCCTAACAAAATTTCCCTCCCTTTTTTTTTATTTATTTTTTTGGCTTGTTGTCAACGAACAGCACAACTCGCATACTAAAAAAAACTGAACAATTCTAATATATATATATATATATATATATTAAAAACTATTAAAAAAAAACAAATCACATTCCTAAACATTAAAAGATTTTTTATTTTTATTTTGGAAAAACATACTGTCCGAGGATAGATTAGACAAGCCTAAAATTTTTTGTTTTTATTATTTTTTTTTAAAGAAATAACTATTAAAGGACAAAGCATACACCTAAAAAAATATGAGCTTCACGATTCGTAAAGCATTACTCCATCCTTAACTAACTTCCTTAAATCTTACATTATTTAGTTTCGTTCCAAATGACCCTTGATTGAACCATAGAAAATAACATGCCAAAGCCAAATATTCAAAGTCCAAACACATGATCAATAATTGAGCCAAAAAGAATGATAAAAACAAAAAGTAAATAGATAAACAAAGAACTAAAAATAAAAATATTCTAAAGAAAAACTAGGTCGTTTTAGCAACACTCCCATACTTGGGGTTTTTCAAGTTTGATCCTCAACATCCCCAATGGAGTCGCCACTGAAAGTGCCCTCAATCCGCGTGGTGTGTGGATCCACTTTCGATTTTTGAGGTTTTGGAGTCACCACCTAGCTATTATGGTCTAGGAACTAAATATTGACTCTAACAGATAAGACGTTAATCTACAAAGAGAATAGGACCGGGATCATGTTACAGGGATGGAAGGTGTTAGGCACCAACCCTGCCCAGCCAACGTCGATTTCTACTATTTTCCCAAAAAATGATTACATTGCTTAAAAACCTAAAATAAAAAAATAAAACAAATAAAAAAGAAAAAAATTATACTTAGATGCGCAATGATTTGTTCCCTCAATACTAGCGGGGAGCGTCCTTATACGAGTTTTCTTGTTTTTTCTCGATCATTGGATCTGCTTCAGATCTCCAAGTTGAGGTGTCTTCTACTTAGATCTGAGTATTTTTTATATTTTTTGGAGGGTCTCTAGGTAATTTTGAGGGATTTCTAGGTGTTTTTTGAGTAAAAGCTGGGGTTTGGATGGTAAGTAGGGAGTTAAGGCTTCAAAATTAGGATTTAGAAAAGGCTAGGGAGACTTTTTGACCTACTTTTTTTATGATTTATTTTGACTTGCAAAATTAGGTTGTGGAGGCTCCTATTTATAGATTTTTTGGAAGAATTAGGGTTTGACTAGGTCTCCTTTTAGATAAGGTGAATTAGGATTTTGACTTAAGTCTTATTTGATTGATTAGGTTTCTTTAGATTAGTATTTTAATTCTTACGTACAATGAAAGAATATATTTTTGATTTTTGTAAAACCCCCTTTAATTATATTTTAATTCTTCAGGCCCCCGGATGGAGGGTCTTTTATTAAATATCAGGGGTCTCCACTTAAATAAGTGGGCAACCATCAACAATTTTGCCTGAGGGCTTGATTGATTAATTTTCTTAATTTAGATTTTTAAATTAATTTTATTAAGGTTTCACTTTACGTTAATTAATATTTTATTTATTAATTTCAAATTTTAAAATTGTTATAATTAAAAAATTATCATTTTACCTCGGAGGAGGACTTTTGTGTTGACAAGTCATTTTTTAATGTTTTAGAATGTTTTAAAATTGATTTTTCGTAAGGAATTCAATGGGATTATGAGTTTGTGTCATTTACAAAATTTTTTGCAAGAAATGATTGTGAACCCTATGAGGGACCTTTTCGTAAAGTAAAAATTGGTGAAATGGTTTATTTGGTTTCACTTTGTTATTTTATATGTTCGAAAGGATTTTCCTAAGCGTAATGTGGGCTCTAAAGATATTTTGATGTTAGGGGTATTTTGGTAATTTGATCATTTTTTAGTCATTTTTATCGTAAAACTTCTTTTTGTCTACAAAATGATGATTTCTATGTTTTTGGGTTATATTTTCCTAGCGTAACGTGGTTTCTACAGTTTTGTTAGTTTGAGATATACGCGATCGAGTTGACGAGTTGATTAATCAGGCGAGTACAAAAATGGCATGTCTACAAATACCCTTCTTTGACAGACGGTTGAAGCAAACTAGATAGCAAATCTATTTTGGTAGATAGTGCGATATCCGAATACCAAAGTTAGTGATAGTTCATTTTGCAGCTTGATTTAGCAATTTGTCTAGGCGTTCAGATTCTTGAGGGTAAAACTCTTTCCGAACTAAAAGATGTCAGGTCCTTGAGCGCGAGCTCTTACTGATGACGTCAGATCCTTGAATTTTAAAAAATCCTCCTTGACAAAAAGTGCAATGTGTGTATTTGAGATCTGAGATAAATCTCAGAGGGTCTGAGAAAAGCTGAACATAATATGAGTATAAACTGAGCATAATCTGAGTAAAAATTGAATGTCTTACTCTACCTACTCCGGGTGAAAGAGTAATGAACTAATTTTTTGAGGAGTCCTACTCTACCTACTGAAGGTGAAAGAGTAATGCACTATTTTCTAGGAGTCATATTCTACCTACTAGGGGTGAAAGAGTAATGAACTAATTTTCTAGGAGTCTTACTCTACCAACTCAAGGTAAAAGAGTATTGAACTAATTTTTTGGGAGTCCTACTCTACCTATTCAAGGTGAAAGAGAAATGAACTAATTTATTGAGGAGTCCTACTCTACCTAGTCGGGGTGAAATAGTAATAAACTTATTTTCTAGGAGTCCTACTTTACCTACTCGGGGTGAAAGAGTAATTAACTAATTTTTTGGGAGTCCTACTCTACCTACTCAGGGTGAAAGAGTAATGAACTAATTTTATTGGAGTCCTAGTCTATCTACTCAGGGTAAAAGAGTAATGAACTAATTTTCTAGGAGTTCTACTCTATCTACTCAGGGTGAAAAAGTATTGAACTAATTTTCTGAGAGTCCTACTCTACCTACCCAAGGTGAAAGAGTAATGAACTAATTTCTTGAGGAGTCCTACTCTACTTACTCGAGGTGAAAGAGAAATGAACTAATTTTCTAGGAGTTCTATTCTACCTACTCGGGGTGAAAAAGTAATGAACTAATTTTTTGGGAGTCCTACTTTACCTGCTCAAGGTGAAAGAGTAATGAACTAATTTTATTGGAGTCCTATTCTACCTACTCGAGGTGAAAGAGTAATGAACTAATTTCTAGGGGAAACAAACGAGGGATTAACACCGCATTTGACTTTTTCTTTTAAAAAACAAAGAGTTGGATTTTATGAAGGTCCGGTCAACATTTTAACTTGCTTTTGAACCTTAGGGGTTAACAAATTGCTATCAAGAGGGTAACCTTTTAATTTAGTGTTAACCTTATCGTTTGGAGTTGATTAAGCTTCAAAATAAAATGCCCTTAGTTTGACAGAAAAGATTGCACTAGGAATAGTTGAACTCAGTTTGAAAAGGACTGCCCCTAGTGTAAAGGGGAAAACTACATACTTTAGAAAAGGAAAATGCCCCTTGTTTGGAAGACTTGAAATCTTTGATTACTGTAAGCGCAATAAAGATTGAACTTTTAATTTTGACTTTTTACATTGAAGATTTTGAGTCTGGCTCAAAGAAATTGGAATAAAATATTTTTTCTGAAATTCATCATAGAATCTGTTTTTTCTCCCCGTCGGTTCACTTAGGGCCATGAAATTCTTTAGATCAATCATAAATGAGATACTTGAATCCACTGAGTCTATAATTGATTTAAACTGGATATTGAAACTTGATCATTCGGACTTTTAATGTTTCAGCTCGGATAACGTTTTAGCTTTTCAACTCCTTGGAGATTATTTTTTCTGTTGCTCTAATTTTTGCCTAGATTGCCCTTTCAGGTTTTCAATCTAGCGAGCTTGATCTAGCTTTTGCCTAGATCGCCTTTTCAAATTTTCGATCTTACGAGCTTATATTTTTTTATTTTTGCTTTGATTGTTGCCAAGGTCATCTTTTTGGATTTACAACCTTTCAAGCTTGCCTTAATTTTTGCCTAAGTCGTCCTTTTGGGTTTTCAACCTAACAAGTCCCATTTTCTTTTTCTTCCCTTTTGAATTTCTGGAGATACTGTCTGATCATTCTTTGTTACCTTCTTTGACTATTCCACACGGTACTTAGGAGGACTTTAATGGGTAAGCTTAGGACTGGGTATAAAAAGAAAAGAATTTTGAGGCTCAAAAACCCAATGCCCCTTGTGTGGCATTTATTTTAAATTGTTTTCTTTTTCTTCAAATTTTCTTTCCCATTTTGACAATATTTCTTTTTCTTTTGAATTTGTTTCTTTGTGGGGGAATGTATATCTATATATATATATATATATATATATTAATTTTGATGTAGTCGGCCCTGAAGTAACTTCTCAGGTTGCCTACGTACCTCAGAATTTTAGGATCAGACTAAAATGTAGTTCGAATTTCTCCTACCCTGGGTTGGGTGATCGGGTTGAGAAAGAAAATGACAAATTTTTTTTTCAAGAAAGGCTGCAAAGGGCTGAAAAAGAAGATATTGAACTGGGTAACAAGAAATTGATTTGACCAAAGATGGCCTCCTTAAATGTAGTACCGCTTGATTTGGTCAAGATTGATTGGTTTTGATAGTTCAATTCCATCATGATCTTGAAATTTGACGGCTTTTCCAGGCAGTATGAACTTATCTCTTCGATTAGGTTCAAACTTCCTCTTATAGTCGAGGAAGAGAGCTCAATTTTCTTTGACGTCTGATGGTTAAATCCTTGACTTGTAAATGACGAACTTTGACTTGTCAAACGTGCGAGTAACTCTTCTTTGATAAGTTTGCATATGGTACAAAACTCTAAGTTGTTTTTCTTCAATCAAGTTTAGTTCTTCGTACCATTGACGGATCTAATCTGCTTCTAACAGTTGACTTTCTTTTCATATCACATAACAACGAGCACTACAGCTTCTATAGAAGATCGAGTCGAAGTTTGACATACTAAGGGTGCAAAAGATAATTTCTTATACCAATCTCAATGTGATCGATACCTCTTTTATGATGATAGTTTCAAGATCTTTGTTGGCCACTTTAATTACTCTATTGGTCTTATTCTGGTAGTTCTATTTTGTAACTTCTCATCTGATTATGTGAGTCCATTCTGGTTTGTACACATGGTGTTTCCGTAGGACGAGTATATATTTTGTGTTTGAACAACACTCAAGCTTAACCAACAAATCCTCATATGACCACACGAACAAGTCTTTTGAATTTTCTTAATAAATTTATCATCTCTTTGTGTTCTTCTGGGGATAAGTTAGTTCCACTCTAAATTTCTTGGGAATTATTTTTTGTTCTGTGGTCAATGACCTTCACTTCCTTGATTAGAGGTCAAGCAAGTCCTTTATCTCCTCATTCAGGAGGGGGTTCCTTATTAGGAGAATTCTTCTTTGAAGTCAGTTTATTAGTTAATTCGTTAATGCGCTCGAGGTATTCAAAAATTTCATTTATTCAATTGAATTCAGATGGGGCGTCTAACGCCATTGCAAACTCGACAAACTAACTTGACTCAAAAGAGATAAAAAAAAAAGATAGACTTGATTGCTGAATTGATATAAAAAAAAATCTAGACTCAAGACTCAAAAACTAGAGACAATTACCCACAACGGGTTTGATTACAGACTGAGAACTCAAGACATCGTTTCCAAACAAAATGATTGAGTCTTCTTTTCTAGATTCTTCGCCTTGCTCAAACTTACTTCTTCTCCCTTGGCCAAGGCTGCATTTGGTGGTTAACCCCGCCCGACAAACGTCGGTCTCTTCTAATTTCCAAATAAAACTACATTGCTAAAAAAACCTAATCAATAAAAAAATAAAAATAGTTACCTTTTCCTAACGCAATGGTTTTGTTCCCTCAGATCTGATAGAACAACTCCTTGTACAGTATTCGTCGCTTCGTTCTGTCATCGGATCTGATTTCTGATCTCCAAGTTGAGGTATCTCTTTCTTAGATCTGAATTTTTTGGATTTGTTTATGGGTTTCTAGGTGTTTTTTGAGCTAAAGTTGACGTATAGATGTTAGGTAAGGAGTTAGGGCTTCAAAATTAGGGTTTATAGGAGGCTAGGGAAGCTTTTTGATTTACTTCTCTTAGAGTTTTTTCTTGGATACGAAAATAGGTTGTGAGGACCCTTACTTATAGATTTTTTAAGTGTTTGTTTAGATAGAATTAGTGTTTAATTATAATTCTTTTTATTTAGAGTTATATTTTAATTAGAACTATTCTAGGTAGAGTTATATTTTAGTTAGAATTCTACTAAATAGAGTTATTATTTAATTAGGATTGTTAAATAGAATTATTATTTAATTAGAACTCTATCAGGGTTTTGACTTTTGGTTTTATTTGATTGACTTTAAGATTTTGACTTTAGTCTTAGTTGTTGACTTTAATATCTTAACTTTAGTCTTACTTGATTGACTTTAATATCTTGACTTTAGTCTTACTTGATTGACTTTAATATCTTGACTTTAGGCTTACTTGATTGATTTTAATTTTTTGGAGAACCCCCCTCTATTATATCTTTAATTCTTTAGACCCCCAAATGGAGGGGTCCTTGAATAAATATCTTGGCAACCATCAACAATTTTGCCTGAAAGCTTGATTGATCAATTTTTTTTGTTCAAATTTTTAATTTAATTTTATTAATATTTCACTTTAATTATTTAATATTTTCTTTATTAATTTTTAAATTTTTAATTATTGAAATTGTAAAATTATCGTTTTACCCTCGGAGAGGACTTTTTGTGTTTTAAATTATTTTTCAATGTTCCAGGATGTTTTGGAATTGATTTTTCATAAGGAATTCAATGCGAATGTTGATTTTTATCATTTATGAAGTTTTTATGCGAAATTGTCATGAACTTTATGAGGGGTATTTTCGTAATTTTCAAAATTATGTGAAAATTGGCGAAATGATTTAATTGATTTTGATTTGTTGTTTTATGTGTTTGATAGTATTTTCCTAAACGTAATGTAGGCTCTAGGATTCTTTTGAGGTTAGGGGTATTTTGGTAATTTGATTATTTTTTAGTGATTTTTATCGTAAAGCTTGTTTTTGTCTGAGAAATGATGATTTCTATGTTTTTGGGGTTATATTTTTCTAACGTAGCGTGGTTTCTATAGTTTTGTCAGTTCGAGATACCTCATCCAGATTTTTAAAACATATCTGGTAACAAAATAAAGCATTGGAATAATCATCCATCATTGGGAACCGTTGCAATCGGGTTGACGAGTTGATTAATCAGGCGAGTGCAAAAATGGGGTGTGTACACCATTAAAATCGCATACATAGAGAGAGGGAGAGAGAGAGAAAGAGTGAGAGATGAAGGAGGAAAGGGAAAGACAGCTTACTCTCTTTGCTGTTTCAATTGGAGAAGGAGATAACAGAAAAGAAAAAAAAATTCTAACAACACACCACCCTTTTTTTTTATTTTAAAAAGATTGATGTTTCCAACAACACATCCCTTATGTAAAGAAGAATTTTTTCTCTTTAAAAAAAAAAAATTAGATCTTGTTTTTTTTACTCCAATGAGATTACCACCGATCAGAACCCTCTAAATTTCTTGGACAAATGAGAATATAATTTGATGAAATCGTCGAACTCAGGTTGATTTCAAATAGGATCTGACAATTCCAAACTCTATAAAAGAAATCAGAAATTCTCTTCAGTATTAGGGTCGAAAATCGCTTGGGATGAAAATTTTAAAGCATTTAGTATTGCGAGATTATATCGATCGATTTCGAGTTTAAACTAGTTGGTCCTTGTAGAAGACGATGGAATTAATTAGAAGAAGACAAGGTTTTTTTTTTTTTAAATCGATTAAAACAATAAGGGTTTTAAAAAAAAATAATGTTTTTACTAAACCCTACCCATTAAATTAAAAACATTAAGGGTTTGCCAATTAAAAACGAGTTTCTACTAGGGGCACACCACCCCTAAAACCGATTTTAAAATGATGAATAGATGTTATTTGCTAATAGCACCCCTAACAAAATCTCCCTCCCTTTTTTTTATTTGTTTTTTTTTGCTTGTTGTCAACGGACAGCACAACTCGCATACTAAAAAAAACTGAACACATCTAAATTTGTTTTTGTTTTTTAAAAAACTATTAAAAAAAACAAATCACATTCCTAAACATGAAAATATTTTTTTTTTGAAAAACATACTGTCCAAGGACAGATTAGACACGCCTAATTTTTTTTATTTTTTATTTAAGAAATAACTATTAAAAGACAAATCATACACCTAAAAAAAATGAGCATCACGATTCAACAAGCATTATTCCATCCTTAACTAATTTCCTTCAATCTTACATTATTTAGGATCGTTCCAAATGACCCTTGAATGAACCATATAAAATAACATACCAAAGCCAAATATTCAAAGTCCAAACACATGATCAATAATTGAGCAAAAAAGAATGATAAAAACAAAAAGTAAATAGATAAACAAATAACTAAAAATAAAAATATTCTAAAGAAAAACTAGGTCATTTTAGCATTGCTCCCATACTTGGGGTTTTTCAAGTTTGATCCTCAACATCCCCAGTGGAGTCGCCACTGAAAGCGTCCTCGATCCGAGGGGTGTGCAAATCCGCTTTTGATTTTTGAGGTTTGAGAGTCGCCACCTAGTTATTATGGTCTACGAATCAAATATTGACTCTAACAGATAAGATGCTAATCTACAAAGAGAACAGGTCCAGGGATCATGTTACGGAGTTGGAATGTGTTAGGCACCAACCCGCTCAACAAATGTCGGTCTCTACTATTTTTCCAAAAAATGATTACATTGCTAAAAGATCTGAAATAAAAAGATAAAATAAATAAAAAAGTAAAAAAGTATACCTAGATGATCCCAACGATTTGTTCCCTTAGTACTAGCGGGGAACGTCCTTATACGAGTTTATTTGCTTTTCCTCTATCACTGGATCTTCTTCAGATCTCCAAGTTGAGGTGTCTTCCTGTTAGATCTGAGTATTTTATATATTTTTTTTAGGGTCTCTGAGTGTTTTCGAAGAGTTTCTAAGTGTTTTTTGAGTAAAAGCTGGGGTTTGAATGATTGGTAATGAGTTAGAACTTCAAAATTAGGGTTTGGAGAAGGCTAGGGAGACTTTTTGACTTACTTTTAGTAGGATTTATTTTGACCCGTGAAATTAGGTTATGGAAGCTCCTATTTATAGATTTTTTGGAAGAATTAGGGTTTGACTAAGTCTCCTTTTAGATAAGGTGAATTAGGGTTTTGACTTAAGTCTTATTTGATTAACTAGGTTTCTTTAGATTAGGGTTTTGACTTAAGTCTTATTTTATTGACTAGACTTATTTTGATTAGGATTTTAATTCTTACACACAATTAAAGAATATATTTTTGATTTTTGGAAAATCACCCTTAATTATATTTTAATTCTTCAGGCCCCCAGATGGAGGGGTATTTTATTAAGGTTTCACTTTACATTAATTAATTTTTTATTTATTAATTTCAAAATTTGAAATTGTTAAAATTAAAAAATTATCGTTTTACCCCCAAAGAGGACTTTTGTGTTGAGAAGTCATTTTTCGATGTTTTGAAATATTTTGGAATCGATTTTTCATAAGAAATTCAATGGATTATGGGTTTGTGTCATTTACAAATTTGTTGCATGAAACGATTGGGAATTCTATGAGGGGCATTTTCATAATTTTACTGAATTTGGTGAAAATTAGCGAAATGATTTATTTAGTTTCACTTTGTTATTTTATGTGTTCGAAAGGATTTTCCTAAGCGTAGTGTTGGCTCTAAGGATGTTATGATATTAGGGGTATTTTTATAATTTAGTCATTTTTTAGTGATTTTTATCGTAAAGCTTCTTTTTGTTTGTAAAATGATGATTTCTAGGTTTTTGGAGTTATATTTTCCTAGCGTAGTGTGGTTTCTACAGTTTTTTTAGTTTGAGATACCCCATCTAAATTTCTAAAACATATCTAGCAACAAAATAGAGCATTGGAACATTCATCCATCATTGCGAATCGTCGCGATCGGGTTGACGAGTTGATTAATCAGGTGAGTGCAAAAATAGGGTGTCTATAGAAATATCGAATCCAAATGCACTATAAATCTATAGTGACCAAGAAGGTGAGAAAGGTTTGTCACGGGTCTACCTTTGATTAGGATAGAACTTTTGATTAGACAAATTAATTTGACCCTAAGATTGAATCTTTTTGGTATGAAATGGTTTAAATTTTTGAAAGTAAAACCAATTGGTTCAACCGGTTTGGTGCTGATCAGTTTGATCCATTTTTCGATTGGACCAATTGATTCAAATTGATCGACACATTTCACAGATTGTGTTGGACCGATACTGCTGATTTGGTTTGAATGGTCTGGACCGATCCACCCACTTACCTGTTGGTTGGATTAAATAGAGCAACCCAGGAACATTCATAATCGATTCAGGTCGTGACCTATCGAAAGGCTCCTAGATTCTAGGTTTACTACGTGCAATGCAATTTGTCTAGCCACCCTCGTCCAAGTGCACCTATATACTTCTTGAGCGTACTCAATCAGACGGTACGTGGTGACTTGGTTCTATATACCGTATAGGTATTCAAAATGATAATCTAAGTCTCCAACCCAAATCTCTAAAGTCGAAAATACCTAGTTTAATCCCCAATTGTGAGGTGGTGCACGATGCTGAGCAAAGACACTCTTAAGTCATCTCTCGTCTAGAATAGAAGTCGTCTATTTTCCTAGTACACGAGGTACAGTGGGGCAGGATCTCGTCTAGGAACTGATTTTTGATGAGACTATCGTTATTCTTCTCACCGAAATTAATATTAATATTACTTTTACCTTACTTGTGGGGCAAGTAGGGGATCGAACCCAAGAGAAATGGGGAGTAGAGTTAAGCTAAGAAGATAAAATTTGAATTAACCAAAAGAAATTAAAACTATTTTTCTTTGTATTTTTTAACTTACCAAGAATATTTAAAGTTACTAGAAAATTAACCAAAGTAAATGAAATTAAAAGCAAGTAAACTTATGAAATTAAAGCACCATTAGAGGTGGATCTACCTAGAACATGTTAATAAGCAATTCCTAGTCTCTAGCCTTTTTATAAGTCAATCGTAAGGGCTTGGTGTTAGCTCCTTAGATCAGAAAGTTTTGCAAATGAAATCAAATGAGGGAACATAAACAAAATAGAATTTTTTAAAAACTTCCTATTACCAATTATCTAGATTAAGCATACTTTATCTTGATCTAATCTAAGCATAAAGTATCTATATTAAGAATAAAAGGTGCAAAAAATCTTAAAGAGAACTCATAAGCATTTTAAATAAAAGAAATGCATGAAATTAGAAACAACACAAGAACTTACTCTAGGCTTTTCCACTCTCCAATGGAGGGGAGCTGAGCCTGTCATTGCAAGAGAGGGAAGATAAGAGATGAAAGAACTTTTCTCCATTTCATGGAGAAACTTACAAATTCTTCTTCTTCAACTTCTTACAAGACTATTTCGCCAAAAGAAAATAACTAGAAGATAAAAATACAAAAAATAAGAGAATATGCTAAGAGCCTTAGATTAAAGGAGTCTTGGATAAGAGAACCAAGAGGGGTCCCTTTCTCTAGAGATTGAGACTCTATTTATAGAGAAAAATGTGTGTAGAACAGTCTAAAAGTAGCCTCCACTTTTTTTTGCACAAAAAGACAAAAGAGGAGAATATGAGTTAAGGATTAGGGCATTCCAAAGTGGGTCCAAATACTTTTGCCTTGAGATTTTGATTCCAAAATATTTACTTTCTGTACAAAAAATATATGTAATTAGATTTATCTAGTAAATGAATTTATTTATGTATAATTAAGGCTAATTAACATGCAACATGGTGTTTCGAGGCTTATTATGATTATTACCTTAATATAGAGAAATAGGGACAAAAATCAAGATAAATGTCCGAAAAATGTGTGTATAATTGAGTGTTTCGAAACACTCATCACACCTCCAAACTTATCTTTTTCTAATCCCTAGAAAATAAAACTACTACTTTCGTAAGCACCTTGACTGCATTTAGCGAATGCAGCAAGCGCTTGAACCGTTAAGTTACCCCTAGTGGATGAGTTTGACTCGTGAGGGTTTGTAGAGAATTTTCCTACAAAATTCCAACACTTTACAGAAATATCAAAATCAAAATCAAAGTATGTAAGGCGAATATAATGATATTTCACAAATCAATCAAAAGTCATCTACATTTGAAAAAAGTTCTAACTTTTTATTCCTCATTTTAGAAAATTTCAAAGATAACTTGAGTGCTTGTGCGACTTTCTAATTTTTTTTCGGTTAGATCAGTAGTGGTCGAAATTGGTGTGACTAACAAATTAGAGTTTATCTTTGGTTCTTCCTGAACAACAGTTTCCTTTGATGGTGGATCAGTTTTCTTAACCAAATTTGTACAATTGGTTGGCTCATTGGTAATTTGAAATATTGGTTGGCTCTTGGGGGTTATCTCATTTCAAAATTGACCATTTTCTCTTTTTTCTAAGGGCACAGTAAGCTGACTTAGTTAGACTTCCATCATTGCTTCGGTGGAACTGTAACCTCATTGGTTTGAATTTAAACTTCAATTGAGATGGGGTTATCAATTATTGATGGACAATCATCGAAATCTTCAAAAGAATAGAACTGGTTACTAAGGTTATTTTGAAAGAATGGTGGATTTTCTAGGATGGAGATATCCTCATTTTTGAATTTATCAAAATTTTCTTCTTCTAAAGATAGTGCTAGGTGACTCAATTGAGTTCTTATGCTGGCTAAGGCTTGACCTATGTCCTGTTGTTGTTGATGGAGTTGTTGTTGTTGGATGAACTGTTGTTATTGGATGAACTGTTGTTGTTGACTTAATAACTAAGTCATCAAGGACTCTAATGATGAAGTTGGATTAGAGGACAAAAATGAGTCATTGAATGTTGACTCTGGCTCTACAGCTTTATATTCAGATAAATGTAGAGAATCATAGGATTGGTGGGGAATTATGGTTGGATTCATCATCGAGGTGTCGTGCATATAAAAATCTTCATGGTTACCAAAATGACTACCTTGAGTGAACTCGTTCTGACACAATATGGTATCCAAAGGAAACCAATTATCTATGTGGTATAGTTGGTCGAATGAACTAGGTGTCGGCATCCAATAAAATTTTTGAGAATGATGCATATTGGTTTGCGTAGCACGAAACATGGGTAGACTCGGACAACACTCGGGAGGATGATTATAATTATCACATAGGACGTATGGGATCCAAGATTCTCTAGTAAACTTCATGACAATGCAAATCACACAGTCGATCAAACAATCATTAAAAGACTGGACCTAGATAGGTTGCCTATAGCTAGACAACTCCTTACTGGGTAGAAATAGTGCAACTAGCCTTCCAACTTGGTTCTATGAAGTCAATTTTGAATCATTCGGGTCTCCAGATCAGATGTGACGCACAATGCACAAGTAAGGACACTCTTAAATCACCTTCCTTTCTTGAATAGACTGAGTCTATCCCCTCAAAGGACAAGATCTTACTAGATACAAGAGATGACCAAGAAGCGCAATTGGCACAACTTGAAGCGGAATTTCTCCTATTGAGCTCGTGGGCCCTATAGTCAAGTTTAATTGATGTTATTTAATTTGATTTTATGACTAATGAGTTGATTATCCTAATTAGAGCAAGGAATTGATAATGACTTACAATCCTTATCGTATCATTCCATCCCTAGGAGAGGGGTGCTCTTTACTATTTAATTAACTATTCCAAGTGTGTGCAAATTGAAAAAATAACACACAAAGACAAGAAGTAATTCACTAGCATAAAGAGGCGTGGGTGTTTTGGGATTATCTCCCGTGCTAGAAGGGGTGAAGGCGGTTTGAGTCAACTTAAGCCACCAATTTCAATTTTGGTGTGCGAGCCCAAAGAGCCGTGACGGTATTGTCCACCCGTCGTCCTTCCTTAGTCTATTACAATCCAAGCCTTATTGGATGATTAAAAACATTACAAGGAATCTTATACAAGAGTTTCTAAAACAAAAAAAAAATAAACCTAACTAAATATTAAAGGAAATTGAAAGAAAAGAAGAAAAAAATATTCACCTACAAGGAGCAAAACAGTAACATTAACAGAAATGATAGTAAACGGACTCAAAAATAGAATCTGACTTACCAAAATCTTGCTGATTTTTGTCACATTTTATAGAAAATTTCGGTCTACCCCAAATCGATATACTATAATAGTTAATCGGAGATCGGAGCAGAAAGTTATAGTCAGTTTAAGTTCTGTTGTCTAGGGTGAAAAAGAAAATAGGAATGACTTTTTTTTCAATGTTTTTTCTTCTTTCTTCTCTCTTAAAACCTCAAGAACACTTGAACTTACAGAAAGAAATCAAAAGAAAAAAATAAAATAAAATAAAAATGAAATAAATGAATTTTAAATCAAAACTTACCACTACTACCTTTACCTTTCCCCGGCAACGACGCCAAAATTCTGATGAGACTATCATTATTCTTCTCACCGGAGTTAATATTAATCTTACTTTTACCTTACTTGTGGGGCAAGTAGGGGATCGAATCCAAGAGAAAGGGGGAGTAGAGTTAAGCTAAAAGGATAAAATTTGAATTAATAAAAAAAAATTAAAATTATTTTTCTTTGTATTTTTTAACTTACTAAGAAGATTTAAAGTTGCTAGAAAATTAACCAAAGTAAATGAAATTAAAAAGAAGTAAACTTATGAAATTAAAGCACCATTAGAGGTGAATCTACATACAATATATTGATGAGAAATTCCTAATCTCTAGCCTTTTTATAACTCAATCGTAAAGACTTGGTGTTAGCTCCTTAGATCGAAAAGTTTTGCAAATGAAATCTGATGAGGGAACATAAATAAAGTAGAATTCTTTAAAAACTTCCTACTACCAATTATCTAGATTAAGCATACTTTATCTTGATCTAATCTAACATAAAGTATCTATATTAAGAATAAAAGGTGCAAAAAATCTTAAAGAGAACTCATAAGCATTTTAAATAAAAGAAAGACATGAAATTAGAAACAACACAAGAACTTGCTCTAGACTTTTTCACTCTCCATTGGAGTGGAGCATAGCCTAATGTCATTGCAAGAGAAGGAAGATAAGAGATGAAAGAACTTTTTTTCATTTCATGGAGAAACTTACAAATTCTTCTTTTTCTACTTCTTATAAGACTATTAGGCCAAAAGAAAATAACTAGAAGACAAACATACAAAAAATAAGAGAATAGGCTAAGAACCTTAGATTAAAGAAGTCTTGGATAAGATAACCAAGAGGGGTCCCTTTCTCTAGAGATTGAGACTTTATTTATAGAGAAAAATGTGTGTAGAACAGTCTAAAAGTAGCCTCCACTTTTTTTTGCACAAAAAGATAAAAGAGGAGAACATGAGTTAAGGATTAGGGCATTCCAAAGTGGGTCCAAATGCTTTTGCCTTGAGATTTTTATTCCAAAATATTTTTTTTTTGTACAAAAAATACATGTAATTAGATTTATCTAGTAAATGAATTTATTTATGTATAATTAAGTCTAATTAACATGCAACATGATGTTTCGAGGCTTATTATGATTATTACCTTAATACGGAGAAATAAGGACAAAAATCAAGATAAATGTCCAAAAAATGTGCGTATAATTGAGTGTTTCGAGACACTCTCAATTTTGACCAAGAAGAGCAATTGGTGTAACTTAGATTAGTTTTGTTTAATGAGCTCGGTGGACCTAGGGTCAAGTCTAATCAAAGTCTAGGGTTGTAGCTTTCATAAATGGTTAAGCATCCCATAAAGGGACCGACCACGTATTAGTACTACATTGGCAATCAGGACATCTTACTTTGTGGTTTATAATAGGACAAAGGCTCAGGTCGTTCCAGCATAGGTGCATCGATATACCTTTTAGGGTCACCTGATCGAACAAAATTGATGTCCTAGTTTTATATACCATAAAGGTACATGACTGGAGTTGTGATTTTATGAAGAACGTTGCGTATCATGAGGAGATCGGGCCACGCACTAGTACAACGTTGACTATAAGGGACATGCAAGCGTGCAATGCAATGTAATATAAATGAGTTAGAGCTGTGTGCAAAATAGGGTGGGGTGTGTCCGGGACATTTTTCAAATAAATGGGCCCATGGATTAGATCTAACCATCAAACCATCAACATATGAATGCCACATAAATATTAATCAGAGAATACAAAATTCATAGCATCGAAATC
Source organism: Akebia trifoliata (assembly GCF_017979445.1). NCBI lineage: Eukaryota > Viridiplantae > Streptophyta > Magnoliopsida > Ranunculales > Lardizabalaceae > Akebia > Akebia trifoliata. The sequence continues at coordinate 18,037,660 of NC_141388.1, forward strand.
AAGATCAAGGTATGCGCATCAAAATGTTTAACAATCAGGATCATGCCATATCAAATAGGCAAAATATTACAGCACAAAAAATAATCAATCATCGACCAATCAGTGAAATAGGTACAAGGAAAACTCATTTTTTTATAGTCCAATCAAAGATCGTTTTGGACAACCCAAAATGATTCGAGATTTCAAAGAATACTGAATTAATGATAGAATGATAGTTGTTGAGATAAGGAGTGATGACTCTTTTTTTTCATAAAAGAAAGAAAAAAAATTTTTACCACGTGACGAAGTCAATGACCTTATCCCTTTGGGTTCCAAACATTGATTGGTTAAGTTAAAAAAAAAACGTGATCCAACTTGTAGGACAACAAACTTGTACACATTTTTTTAAAAGGATGTGGGTCCCAACCTATGGATTTTTGGGTAACAACTAACAAGTAAAAACTTGTTATAGTAAGGTAGTTTTTTTTATCAAAATATAATAGCAAAGTCTGCCACGTAAGTAACCCCTTTTTTATATAAAAGATGTGGGTCTCTGTTTCATCTTTAGACATGGGCCCCATCTAAAGTTTGCTGCAAATAAAGAATCATGATAATTGGGATATATCACGTACACACCTCACAGCTTTCCCCCCTTTCTTTGTTGCCACTGCCAACACACCACCACTCTTTTCGTCATGACCCAAGTAGCCACAAGACCTCAGACTTCTTTCCTATCTCATTTTTATTTAAATCACTTTCGTACTCACCATAGAATATGACTAAATTACAGAAAAAAAGCTTAAGCAAATCACAAACAGAAAGTGAATTTTTTAGAACTAGCAAAAGATATAAAATAAAAAATGATCTTGTGCCATCGCCAACGAAAACTCCAGCATCATATAGAAATGGATTTGTTTGCAAAATCAATGGATGCACATCACCAAGGACAGAGAGGAACCGTGGAGGTGGATGAGAAACAAACCCAAAGCATACATGTACCCTCCTTTCAATTTTAATTTCATCTTCTGATCGGGCCAGACCTGATCTCCAGGTCCCACCCAAAAATACATGCTGTTAGTAAACCAGACCTCATCATAGCTAACAGATAGAGAGAGAATCTCTGCTGAAAGAAAATAAATGCATTTCCATGGTGACTCCTTAAATTTCTTAATCTTCTTTTATTTATTTTCTGTCTCAACAGCCAGAATTTGATCCCTCTTCCCAAAAATGAATCGCCTTGCTCATTTCTTGAAGACCAATCTATCGAGAAAGAATCGAATGGAGGGGAAGAACAACGAAATCTTGGTACTCTGGGTAAGATTCTTGAGACCAATCGATGGGTCCCTTAAAATCAATCAAACCCATGTTCTGATTTTTCGAAGAATCTCCAGAAACATTAAATAGAAACTCATAAATGCTAGAGACCGATCACTCTCTCAAATTGCCAAGGAACAGATTGAAACTAAAACGTAATTCTTTGAAAAAGAATCTTTGAGTCAGAATTAAGAGCGACAAGTAGCAAAATTTTATTTTTTTTAAATTCTTTTCTTTGATTTCCCTTCATAACGCACAGATGTGAAGAATTTTTTTTATTATCAACACACCATGTACAGCAACACCGGTTAAAAAATTTATTTTTAAATAAAAATTCATGGCTCCTCATCTTAACCACCATCATTCCATCTTTATTTCATTAAACTTTTTGAAATCTTGAATTATTTAGGATCATCAAAAGTGACCGTCGATTTGATCATAAATAAATCAAAAATACAATACCCAAAATCCAATCAATTGATCCATAATCAAGCCAAAATATTAAAAAAAAAATGAATAACTAAACAAATAAACAAAATAAAAAATAACTTGGTTGATTTGGCAATGCACCAAAATTTGGGACTTTTCAAGTTTGATCCTCAAAACTATTCCCAATGGAGTCACTATTGAAAGTGCCCTCGATCGGCAAGTGTGGATCCACTTTTTAGAGTTTTAGAAGTCACCACCTAGTTTTACGGTCTAGAACCGAAACATACTTTAAATAGATAAAAGGTACTAATCTACGAAAATAATGGGTCTAGAGATTACGTTATGGGATTGAAAGGTGTTAGACACCAATCCCACCCGACAAACGCCGGTCTATATTTTTTCAAAAAAATTACATTGCAAAAATAACGACATAAAAATAAAAATAAAAATACCTTAGTTACCTAGGTGATTGCGACGGTCGATTCTCTCAGAACTGTCGGAGAGCGTTCCTCATATGAGTTTTCCTACTTTTGTCTCTGTTACTAGATCCACTTCTAATATATGAAATTAGGTATTCTCCACCTAGATCTGAATATTTTCTAGCTTTTCTAGGTAAATTTCAGGTAAAAAATCATGGTTTGGGTGTTAGGTAAGGACTTGAGGCTTCAGATTTAGGATTTTGGGAAAGTTGGGTAGAATTTTTGGCCTCTCATTCTTATGATTTTTCTTGACCTGCGAATTTAAATTGTGGAAGCTCTTTTTTATAGAGCTTTTTAGGAAATTAGGATTTGAGATTAGGGTTTAATTAGGTTTTATCATGTAGGCCCCAGTTTAATAAATGGGCCACCATTTAAAATTTGACCCGTGGGTTTAATTAATTGATTTTATTTATTCAAAATTTTAATTTAATTTATTAAAATTTCACTTTACGTTAATTAATGTTTTCATTATTAATTTCAAAATCTTGAATTTTTAGGGTTGGAAAATTATCATTTTTCCCTCAAAGAGGACTTTTACTTTTACGATGAGAGGTTATTTTTTGATATTTTAGAATGTTTTAAAATAGTTTTTCGTAAGGAATACAATGAGGGTATCAGCTTTTGTTACTTATGGGTTTTAGGCATGAAATGATCGTTAAACCCAATGAGGGTATTTTCGTAATTTTGTCTAATATTATAAAAATTGGAGAAACAGTTTATTTGATTTTAATTTGTGATTTAATGTGTTCGAAAGGATTTTCCTTAGAGTAATGTCAGCTCCAAGGATGTTTTGATGTTTAAGGGTATTTTGATAATTTGGTCATTTTTTTGTGATTTTTCTCGTAAAGCTTATTTTTATCTCAAAATGATGATTTTTATGTTTTGAGTCATATTTTTCTAGCGAAGTAAAGCTTCTAAAGTTTGCTTGTTTGAAATATCTCATCCGAATTTTTGAAACACATATAGTAACAACAAAAAATATTAGAATATCCATCCATCATTGGGAACCGTCGCAATCGGGTTGACGAGTTGATTAATTAGGCGAGTACAAAAATGGATTTTCTACACTAGATGATCAATTGTGAGAGTGCAAAAATGATGTGTCTACAATTCCCAGACCCCAGGACAGGGTTTGAAATCTAACCTAGGAGGAGATACACATTTCGGACGAGGTATTGGAAGGTACAATCTTAATTTTTAATGTTAAGATTCGAGTTTTGTTTGATATCGGTTCCTCTAGATTATACATTTTAAATGAGATTGCACGATTACTAGACTTATAAATTTCTAACACAGGCTGGGTAATGAAACTATTTACTCCGTTGGGAGATTGACAGATAGTCCAGAAACTATGTCGAAACTATATAATTAGGATAGAGGACCAGGAGATGATTATCGACCTTATGACATTAGATTGTTGTGACTTCGATGTCATCTTGGGGATAGATTGGCTAGTATAAAACCATGCCCATGTCGACTACTTAGTGAGATCAGTTGTCTTTAGAAGGTTCGGATATCGGAGAGTCAAGGTTCAAGGATCTAGGTATAGAAGAGACGATCTTTAGTATAACCAGTTGGCGACTTTGAGGAGAGATGTGGGCGAATATGGTAGAGGTAGTCAAGGAGTTTGTGGATATGTTTCTAGAAGAATTATCGGGTTTGCAGCCATGTCGAGAGATATAATTCTCGATTGACTGGATGCCAGGTACGTGACCTATTTCTATATCATCGTACCGAATGGCCTAGGTAGAAACTCGAGAGTTGAAAACGTAGATTGATGAGCTTACGCGCTTGGGATTTATTCGATCGATTTCCTCACCCTGAGGAGCACCGATTTTATTTGTCAAGAAGAAGGATGGGTCACTTTGATTATGTATCAACTATCTGAAACTAAATCAAGTAACCATCAAGAATAAGTACCCCCTTTCACGCATCGATGATCTGTTTGATCATTAGTTGAGAATTCGAGTACCATCAATTAAGAATCCAGGAGGTAGATCTTTCGAAGATCGCCTTTTGGACTAGGCTAGGACACTTTGAGTATCTAGTGATGCCTTTCGATCTGACGAATGTACCGATAACATTTATGGATCTTATGCATAAGGTATTTTGGGAGCACCTTGAAAATTTTGTCATTGTATTCATAGATGACACCTGATCTATTCTAAGTGGAGGGAGGACCATGAGAGATACCATAGAGTCACACTATAGATTTTACGAGAACATAAGCTATATACCACGTTCAGCAAGTGTGAGTTTCAGTAGATGAAATTCCTAGCGCACATGGTGTCTAATGAAGAGATAGTAGCAGACCCTTCCAAAGTTGAAGCCATGCTTACATGGAAACAATTGAAAATAGTGACAAATATCAGAAGTTTCCTTGGGATAGTAGGCTATTATAGAAGATTTATTGAGGGATTCTCCACTCTTACAATACCATTGACAAGACAAGCGTAAAAGAACGTCCAGTTTGAGTGGGATGATAACTGCAAGACTGTATTTCAAGAATTGAAGAAAAGATTAATGACCGCTCTGATTCTAGTATCTCTGATTTTAGGTGAAGGTTTGACGATTTTTACTGATGCCTCTAGGATTGGTTTGGGAGCTATATTAATGCAGTTTGAGGAGGTAGTAGCATACGCATCTAGGAAGTTGAAGAATCATGAGAAGAATTACCATGTTTATGATCTTGAGTTAGTTGTTATAGTGCTTGCACCACGCATTTGGAGACATTACCTATACAGAGAGAAGTTTGAAGTATTCTTCGATCATAAGAGCCTAAAGTACATATTCTCATAGCAAGAATTAAATATGAGATAACGACGTTGGATGGAATACCTCAAGATCTAAGACTTTACCCTTGAGTACCACCTGGGAAAGACCAATGTAGTTGTCAATGCGTTGAGTAGAACTATTGTAGCTCATATGATGGTAAAAGAATGACAATTGCTAGAATAAGCAACAGAAATAGTATTTGAGACTCTTAGGAAAAGATACTGATCATACATATATTTGGGTATATTGAGGATCGAAAATGAGTTGATAGCACAAATTAGGGAAACCTAAAAAGAAGATGAAGATGTGGAAGAACATGAGTCAAAAGCTAAGGACCTGACTGACCTAGATTGGTCAAAATGATTAGATGAGGTTCTCAGATTCAAAGACAATATATGGACACCTCAAGACTCACAGTTGAGATCCGATATACTGGGTGAAGCATACCGTTCTCGATATTCTATCCACCCAGGAGGTACGAATATGTATAATGATTTGTGAAGAAATTTATGATTTTCGGGTATAAAGAAGGTAATTGCAGAATATGCAAGTAGATGTCTGACATGTCAACAAGTCAAAGTAGAATACCATAACCCAGTAAACTTACTCCAACCATTATCCATAACGGAATGGAAATGGGAGTATGTGACTATGGACTTTATAGTAAGGTTACTGAGAGTCAATGACGGGTCTAATGACATATGGGTGATTATTGATCGATTGACGAATTCGACACACTTCATTCTGATTCGAGTTTTATTTGACATCAACAAACTGAGCCAGATATACATAGCTGAGATAGTCCGACTACATGGAGTGCTAGTTTCTATTGTGTCAAACAGGGATCCCAGATTTACTTCTTGATTTTGGGAGAGTCTACACAAAATCATGGATACTCAGTTGAACTTTAGTATGGCTTTGCATCCATAGTCTGATGGACAGTTTGAGGGAATTATTCAAATTTTAGAAGACATGCTGCGAGCATGTGTTTTGGATTTTGGAGGAGGTTTGAAGCGTTACTTACCGTTCGTTGAGTTCTCCTATAATAACAGTTTTCAAGCAAGTATCAACATGGCACCATTTGAGGTTTTATACTATAGGTCGTGTCGATCACTAACATGTTGGATGCCACGATGTTGGGACCCAAGATTGTTGAGAAAACTACTAAGACAGTGCGTGTTATACGGGATAGACTAAAAACTGCTTAGAGTATATAGAAAAGTTATGTAAACAAGCAGTACAGAACTTTAATTCCACTATTCCAGCATTGTGTATTATGTATCTGTTGCTCTATTTTGAATTATAAACTGAAAAGCATGTATACTATTTCAATGTTATTAATTAGATTTGTATAAAAATGAAAATGTATAGTAAGTACTGATGATTGATGTTATGTGAATCTTTAAAATATTTAGTTGTTCATCCTTGACTATATGTACTAGTTAATCCTAGTTTATTTTGTAAAGTTTTGCACGTATTAAAATGATTCAGTATGCTTACTCGTTCATGTTAGGTGAGATTATTAGTAGGAATTATTTGTGAACCTATTAGGTAACCATTGTTACTCACCCTTTCCTTCCATTTTTTTTTGTTCTAGAACCTATAGTTAGTGAGGCAGGTGTAGAACCGACAAACGAGGAGCATTTGATTGGTCAAATCGACGATCAAAATCCGTTACCTGGTGACTATTGGACTACTTATACTAGAAGTCAGTTTGTCCTGGAGGTGTGTATATTTTTTGGGTTGAGTGATAGGTTCATGGTCGAATAAGGATATTTATGTAATCCTGTATATTTCCTCCCTTGTGTAACTCTGATCTAACTCTACATTGTTCGAAATTCACTATCTTCCGCTGCTTGCATATTTTTTGTATATATATATATACATGATTTATTGTATATTGGTTTATTAGGTTTTCGAGTGCCTTGGAACGTTAATATAAATAAAGGAAAACATTTCAAAATTTTGATATGCCACCTAGTACTTCAATATTTGACCTTGGGATTTGTGTTAACGTTTGGCAAGACACTTTTTCAAGGTAAGATCTGGCAATTTCATTGTTGTCCTGCCAAAACTTAGCAAACTTGTACGCCCTTGGACACTGTCCCTGATATCCTGAAACAATAGTATGAGGAGTTAAAGGTTGTTGGCCAGTAATAAGTTCAAAAGGACTCTTGTTGGATGAAGAGCTCTTCTGAAGGTTGAAACAGAACTGTGCGACATCAAGTAGATTCGCCCAATCCTTTTGGTTGGCAGTGACAAAATGCCTAAGGTATTCCTCCAACATGGCATTAAATCTTTCAGTCTGCCCATCTGTCTGTGGATGTCCACTGGTCGAAAAGTCAAGCTGAGACCCAAGTAATCTGAACAATTCGGTCCAGAATCTCCCGGTAAATCTTGAATCTCTGTCGCTGACAATGTTCTTGGGCACACCCCAATACTTGATGACATGCTTGAGGAACAAGTGCGCTGTTTCTTCTGCTGAGCAATATGTCGAGGTCGGTATAAATGTAGCATATTTGGAGAAACGATCCACAACCACAAGGATGGATCCATACTCCGCAACCTTCGGCAAACCTGTGACAAAGTCCATAGAAACACTTTCCCAGGGCCTTTGGGGGACTGGAAGCGGTTCCAGCAGCCCAATAGGTTTGTCGCGCTCGATCTTGTCTTGCTGGCAAATGAGGCAGGTCCTCACATAGTCTAACACATCATCACGGATGTTCGGCCAGTAGTATCCTCGCTCTAAGAGAGCTAATGTGCGGCGCCAGCCCGGATGGCCAGCCCATGGAGTGTCATGACACTCCCTCATCAGTTCTCGTCTTAGCCCGTCCGCACGTGGAACAAACATGCGGCTCTTGGTGGTATATAACAACCCATCCCGAAGCCAGAAACGGCGTGCCTTCCCCTTCTGCACCATATCCACTATGGCCTTCGCCTGGGGATCACTGTTCAAACCATTCTGAATTCTCTGCTGTAAAGTGCTGGTAACTTGAGAAACTTGTCGCTGAAGTGCTGCTAGCTCTGCTTTGCGACTCAAGGCATCGGCCACGTTATTGTTCTTTCCTGGCTTGTAATCCAAGGCCAAGTCGAACTCTGCGAGGAATTCTTGCCAACGAGCCTGTTTCGGTGTCAACTTCTTCTGAGTCAGGAAATGGCTCACAGCCACATTATCAGTCTTCACATGAACTTGTGACCCCAACAGATAATGTCTCCAAACTCTCAAACAGTGGACGACGGCTAACAACTCTTTCTCCTGTGCGGTATAGCGTCTCTCAGCATCATTGAGCTTCCGACTTTCATAAGCAAGCGGATGCCCATCCTGTAACAACACTCCTCCAATAGCAAAGTCAGATGCATCTGTCTGAACTTCAAACGGCTTGGTGATGTCGGGTAGAGCTAAGACTGGGTCTTGCATAACAGCAAGCTTGAGGTCTTCAAACGTCTCATTACACTTGTCCGACCAGGACCAAGTGTGATCTTTCTTCAACAGGTCTGTGAGAGGTGCGGCTCTTTTGGAATAACCTTGGACGAAACGCCTATAATAGTTCACAAGACCGAGGAATGACCTGAGTTCTGTGACAGTAGAAGGGGTTTTCCATTCATCAATAGCTCGCACTTTCTCCATGTCCATCCGGATCTGTCCATTACCCACAACATGGCCAAGAAACATAATCTGCTCTTGAGCGAATGAACACTTCTCTAGCTTGACATACAACTGATTGTCCCGAAGCACTTGGAATACCTTGCGTAAATGTTGAACGTGCTCTTCTAAGGTAGAACTGTATATCACAATGTCATCGAGATATACCACAACAAACTTGTCGAGGTATGGTCTCCTACAAGCTGAAGTTACCGCACTGGTTACGCAACATCCACCCTGTCTTCCATGCCAGCTGTCTCAAGCCATTCCATGCAGATCCAGCAGATCCAGCACGCAGCATTCCAACACGTTCACCTTCTCGTTCAACAATCCAGCCGGAACGTGTTGTCGACCAAGTTCTCGCCGAGTGTCAAGTCAGCAGCAGTTCAAGCAAGCAGCAGCACATGGAGTACTTTGTCACTTGGAAGAACTTGCCAGAATGTGAAGCCACCTGGGAAAGAGCAGAGAACCTACAACCATTCAAGCAGAAGATTGAAGAGTTTGTCAGGGACAATGCGACGAGGACGTCTGCAGAATAGGTGGGGGAGACTGTAACGGCCATGTACTCTGACACCTAGAGTTAGGTGTAGCTCGCCCCGGAGTCACCCGGGAGCCCCTATGTAACACTATGTAAGGCTCGTTATGAAGCCATGTCAGCCCCGTACCAGGGCATATCTGTTAGCTTAGGGTACGTATCAGCCCCGTGCCAGGGCATCCTTGTTAGCTTAGTGGCATTTTAGTAATAAGGGAGTATGACCGGCCTCTACTTTTGATGTTCCCTTCTGGAAATCTAGTAAAGACTTAGCATACACTTTGTAGGAAGGGTGTCAGTGCTGTCCCAATCCCCGGCCTACACCCACGTTGTTGAAGCCCTTGAAGCCCAGCTCCGTGGAGGTCCCGCGTGTCATAGGATCATCAATTGCTTGTAACGCATCTATTTGCTTTTATACCGCGTTACACCGTGTAATCAATATTATATCAACAAAGTTGCCTTCGGGCTTTATCTCGTGTTGCCTCGTTTACTTGTTTGCTAGCTACGTGTGTGTGGTGTACGATCATTTTACAGGCTTGCAAGTGGATTTGACCCCCTTGCGCCGCACGACCCCGCTTCGAAAGAATAGGGCCGTGACAGTGTCCCATCTGCACTCTCAGAATTTTAATAAATTTTTTTTTATCCAAAATTGAGCATACAATGTCATATGATTGTAAAGCATATTCGATACAATATTATCTCGAACTAATAATTTTACGTAGGTTCACATTTCAACAGTGAATAAATCATTTTTTATCCGAATCGATTGAAATCAATTTTCAGTGAAAGTTAACTATCTAACTTTTTAAATATCTATTTTTTTTCATGAAGGATGAAATCATTTGTTATATCAGCTCTTTAAAGAAAAAAAAACCTATAAACAAAGGAACAAAATTTTGATTTTGAAGATGAGCAAAATTTCTTCACTAAAAATAATAAACGTAATATTTTTAACCTAGACCTTTTTTGAGAGTTGATAATATGAGATTCAAATATAATATAATTGGATTCATGTCAATTACAATCCGGAAGAAGGTTTGGTGAAAATTCTTCCCAAATCAGTCTAGATTTATATGAATATGTATATATATTACTATTTTACCTCATTCTAATGGTACTAATTCCATATTTTGTCAATTCCAAGACAATGTTGAATATCGGATCGATTTACCATTGAAGACTAATGAAAACTCTGGTAAAGTTGCTCAACCGCAAGTGTCTCGACAAAACCTTCCAATGTGTGTACACAAATCTCAAAAGGTAATGAGACCACCCAAGACCTTTTTCCAATATGTACATGAGTGATAGATCGATCCATAATGATTCGAAAAACTCATTTTTCGACCTATTATTTCATCGAACTTTTTAAGAACCGAAAATGACCATAGAGGGACATTAGAGATTTGACCACCCTAAACCCATTTCTGTCATTGATGTTTTAATGGTGGCATTATATATGTAATATCTAGCACACCTTCGAACCATTGACACCGACCTTCCCGAAAACTTGATTTGACCCGAAAAGATAAAAAGGGTATTTTGATAATTTCACCTATTTATTCCATGGTCCAATCCTTGATAGTAGTTTGGGGATGTTCTACATAGTAAGATCTATCATCGAACGGCATACTAAACAGAGTTACTGTTTGAAAATTATAGCAAAAATACTCCCCAATGATATTTTTGTAATTTACCTGATAACACTATTCACCAAAACCAATAATACCAACAGCAACAACCATTTAGAACTGGCATGAAACTTTTAAAACCCACTTTTATCGATATAACTGTTGAGAGTGTAAAAAAGGGATTTTTGAGTTATTTCTCTCATGGTTCTTCCCCTAGAGAAATCCTACACCTCATTTCCATTTTCCCATGCTTTCTCTAAGCTTGAATAGGTTCTATACTCAATTGAACAACCTTCAACCCAAGCTTCTTCAATGGTGAACCTCTTCATCCAACAACATCCTTGCTTATGCACACATTGGTGAATCCAAAGAAGCTTGGAACATTTATTTGAAGCAAGGAATACATCAAGATGAAGATGTCTCTCTCAAGGACATGAAGAACTCAAAGCAACATCTTGGTAGATCAATCTATTGAGTCTAGTCTTTGTAAGTAATTTTTTGTTAGATTTCTTTTTCTTTATCAAAAAAGGAGTTTCTTGATTTCATCCCAAAACCAAGCTCTTGAGAAGAGTTGAGGACTTTCTTCAAGAGAACAAGGTTCTATGTTTTCCAAAGAACAAAATTTAGAGTTTGAATGAGGTGATACGTCATTTGAACAAATCAGTTTAGGGATTCTACCAACAGAAAAATTACATTTCGAGAGAAAGTCATTCTCTTGATCTTAACGTTAGAATTTGTCCTAGGCTTAAAAAATTATGTGTAAGGTTTCAAGGTAAACCATAAACCTACATTTTGATAGTGGAATGCAAGACTCGAGAATAGGGTACTTGGTAGTGGATGTAGGCAAATTGTCGAACCACTATAAATCTTGTGTCTTTTTTACGATTATGCATTATGCCTGAATTTACATGAATACCATGACATGAACATCCAATATTAGATAAATTGTCTACTTTATGAGTATGTGTAATATACCATGCCTTAACTTAAATTAAGTAGATCGTGTGCATCTCCATCATCGTAGCATAATCGAAACATAATCTAACTTCGAGGGATGATATTAAAATATAAATTTTAATTTACCTATTCACCCCCTCTAGGTTTAAACACAGTACTAAACCCGTAATTTCAATTGGTATTAGAGCAGGTTGCTCTAGAAGGGTCTAACAACCTTGAGCTGATCCTATCGACTTTGAATCCCGTCTAAATTCAAGAAATGGATTTCTACTTGACCTCCCATGTTTGATGGTGTAATATACGCGTTCTAGAAAAATAAAATGATGATATATATCAACTCCCTAAGTAGGGATGTATAGAACATGATAGAGGAAGGTTGGAAACCTTCTGTGGACACCATAGAAGTTAATGGTGTCTCCACTACTGTTCTGAGATCATCAAAGAACTAGTCCGAATAAGATAAGATTGATAGTAGTAATAACTTCAAAGTACTTAATGTTATAACTAGTCTTATCTCTGATGATGAATATCAAAGGATATGCACGTGTATGTCGGCCAAACAAGCTTGGAAAATTGTAGAGGCTGCGCACAAAAGAACTAGTATTGTTAAGAAGTCCAAACTCCAACTCCTCAAAACTAAATTTGAAACAATAAGATGGAGGAGAGCGAAACTGTCTAGGAATTCTATGCACGGTTAAGTGACGTATGCAATTCCATATTTTATGTGGGAGAGTATGTCCCAAAGGGTAGAATTTGTGTCAAAATTCTTAGATCCCTACCCAAGAGGTTCACCTCTAAAGTTACCTCAATCGAAGAATATCGAGATGTGAAGACAATGACAATTGAAGAATTCATGGGTTCACTCATAACCTTTGAACTCCATCTTGAAGGTTCTCCCTCTAAAGGGAAGACATCGGTCCTTAAGACCTCCTCGTCCAAGGCTCCATCTAAACGGTCATCTCGTCATTCTATCGAATCCTCCTACCAAGATAAAAATAAAATCACTTTTGAAGAAGAGGACAAGAGTGACCTTGAAGAAGAGGACTTGGCCCTGCTTGCCTCAAAATTTAATAAATAATTCAAGAGGAAAGGATCCCATAACACTGGTAGAAAGAGCTGTCTTGTAGATAGACGACCAACAATAAGAAAATACTCATCTAAATCCGAAGAAGACACCGAGTGCTTCAATTGTGGCGAAAAAGGTCATTATTCCACCGTTTGTCCCTTTAAGCCAAAATCTAAAGGTCCTCAAAGACCTAAGTCTAAGGGAAATACCATGGCTACAAAAACCATACGGGATGACGACTCAGATGAGTTGGAAAATGAGGACCAAAGATCATCGAACTCTGAAAACTATATAAAACCCTTTGAATCCTTATGGCCTCTACCACAGTCTCTATCACAGATGATGATGAAATTGAAGAAGGACTAGATTCTAAAAATTAGAATCATCCTCAAGATGCATTTTCCTCTGATGAGAAAAGAGAAAATGTGGATGATGATGAACTCTAGCTTTAGTCAGCATTTGATCGACTATTCATTAGTTATGTAAAACTGACCAAGAAACGTGATTAAGAAAAACTCAAAAAAGAACAGTGGCATGCTGAATATGATCAATTCAGTGAGGAAAAACACTTCCTAGGACTTCAATTAAAAGACATTAAAATTCAACTTGCAATAGCCTTAAAGAGACAGTCTAGCATGTTCTCTGTATTTGAGACAACCTTGAATGAGAAGGATGAGATGTTAAAAAATCTTCAACAATTCAAGAACCTTCTTATTATGACTAACTCCACTATAACCCATAAAAACTTAGAATTAGCAAACCTTTGTGATGAAAATAAAGTTCTTAAGTTTGACATCAATGAACTGCAAAAATAAAATGTTAGACTTGAGCATAACTACACTCACGGAAGTTTAGAGCTACAAAACATTTTATGAGTTCAAAAACCCTATGGGGATAAAAGAGACTTGGGCTATGATAGGTATACTTCTACATCATCTCCATCTCCTATTGTATTTGCTCATGGAGAATCATCAAATACTAAGAAAAACTTCAAGAAAATCATCACATGCAACTTCTTTGGTGGAATGGGTCACATGAAATTTGAGTGCATCGAATTCAAGATCATCTACCAAACAACCTCACAGGCCCCTATTGGCTAATCCTTATCGGTTGAAAAGATGAAGCATGTTAAAGGGAAGTCTCTTCTGTAAAACAAAGTTAAACATACTCAAAAAGAGGAGTCTCCAAAGTAGAAGGGAGTGAAGAATTCATCACCTCCCAATTAGAATAACAATATTAGGGAATTCTTCAAACAGATTGCTCACCTAAACTTTAAAACGAAAAAACTTACTGAATCAGGTAGAGGCAATCAATGTACGAGAAGGTATCGAAAAAAAATATCACTTTCAAGATCACCTAAGAAGAACTCACCTGTCCAAGAGAAAGTTGAGCCGAAAAGGAAAATTCCTTCCCCTCTTAAACGTAATCCTCAACCCCCCAAAACAATTCTACAATGAAAAGTCGAAAACGGGGACAACAAGTGTCTTGTAATTCACACAACTCTTAAGGCAATAAACTATTTGTGATGGTACCTTGATAGTGGTTGTTCCCAACATATGACGGGTGACCAAAGTCAATTTAGTCACATGGTTAACTTTGATAGAAGGTCAGTCACCTTTGATGATGGCAACACTACTATGATTATTGGGCGAGAAACTGTCAGTGGTCCTGGATTGCCCACAGTAGAAAATGTGTTATGCGTTGATAGTTTGAAACATAATCTTCTTAGCATATCCCAAATATGCGATAAAGACCACCAGGTGATTTTCAATCGTGAAGTTTGCAAGATCTCTACCCCATAGTAATGTTATTATGAGAGGTCTTCGAATTTCTGATAACTGTTCTATTATCGAAAACACAAGAGTAACCACCATCTCCTATGTGAGCAATATGGCACAAGTTGATGAAGTCCAGTTGTGGCACCAATGACTCGGTCATGTTCATTACAAAAACTTGTTTCGTCTTACCTCAAAAGGCTTAGCTAGAGGATTACCCAAGTTGGGTAAGCAAGCAAGACACATATGTGGGAAGTGTCAAATTGGTAAATAAATTTGAAATACTTGAAAACGCCCTCGATCCACGGGGTGTGCGGATCTACTTTTGATTTTTGAGATTTGGGAGTTGCCACCTAGTTATTACAATTTAGGAATCAAATATTGACTCTACTAATAGATAAGATACTAATCGACACAGATAATAGGTCTGGGGATCAGGTTACGGGATTGGAAGGTGTTAGGCACCAATCCTGCCCGACAAACGCTGGTCTCTATTTTTTTCAAATAATGCTACATTGCAAAATAGACCTAAAAATAATATATATATAAAAAAAAATAAAAACAATTACCTAGCGGATTACAACAGTTTCCTCAATACTGGCAAAGAGTGTCCTTGTATGAGTTTCCTTGTTATTCCTCCATTACTAGATATGTTTCTGATTTCCAAGTTAAAGTATCTTTCTTCTAGGTCTGAGTGTTTCCTAACTTTTTTGAAGGGATTTATGGGTGTTTTTTTAGGGTTTCTATGGGTTTTTTGAGTAAAAGCTAGGGTTTGTATGATAGGCAGGGAGTCAGGACTTCAAAATTAGGGTTTGGAGAAGGTTAAGAAGACTTTTTGACCTACTTTTTCTAGGGTTTATTTTGACATGCGAGATTAGGTTGTGGAGGCTCCTATTTATAGATTTTTTTGGAAGAATTAGGGTTTGACTAGGTCTCCTTTTAGATAAGGTGAATTCGGGTTTTGACTTAAGTCTTATTTGATTGACTAAATTTCTTTAAATTAGGGTTTTAATTAGGGTTTTAACTTAAGTCTTATGAGATTGACTTGATCTTTTAAATTAAGTTTTTTAATCTTGCGTACAATGAAAACATATATTTTTAAGTTTTGTGGAGAACCCTCTAATTATATCTTTAATTATTTCGACCCCCAGATGGAAGGGTCTTTTAATAAATATCAAGGGGGCTCCACTTAAATAAGTGAACAACTATCAACAATTTTGCCTGAAGGCTTGCTTGATTAATTTTGTTGGTTCAGATTTTGAAATTAATTTTGTTAAGGTTTCACTATATGTTAATTAATATTTTATTTATTAATTTTAAAATTTAAAACTTTTAAAATTAGAAAATTATTGTTTTGCCCCCGAAAAGAACTTTTGCATTTCAAGTCATTTTTCGATGTTTCAAGATGTTTTGGAATCGATTTTTCGTAAGGAATTCGATGGGATTATCGGTTTGTGTTTGTAGACACCCCATTTTTGCATCCGCCTGATTAATCAACTCGTCAACCCGATTGCAACAGTTCCCAATGATGGATGATTATTCCACTGCTTTATTTGTTACTAGATATGTTTCAGAAATTCGGATGAGGTATCTCGACTGATAAAACTATAGAAACCACGTTACGTTAGGAAAATATGACCCTGACCCCAGAAACATATAAATCATCATTTTGCAGACAAAAAAAAGTTTCACGATAAAAATAACTAAAAAATAATTAAATTACAAAAATTCCCCTAACCTTAAAACATCCCTAGAGCCTACGTTATGCTTAGGAAAACCCATTCAAACACATAAAATAACAAATCGAAACCAAATAAATCATTTCGCCAATTATCATAGAATTCGATAAAATTACGAAAATACCCCTCATAAAGTTCACGATCATTCCACACAAAAAATTTCATAAATGACACAAACTAATATTTTCATTAAATTCCTTATGAAAAATCGATTCTAAAACATCCTAGAATATCAAAAATCGACTAGAAACACAAAAAGTCATATCCGAGGGTAAAATGGTAATTTTACAATTTTTATAATTAAAATTTTTTAAATTAATAAATAAAATATTAAATAATTAAATTGAAACATTAATAAAATTAATTTAAAATTTTCAACCAAAAAAATCTATCAATCAAGCTCTCACGCAAAATTGTTGATGGTTGCCAAGATATTTATTCAAGGACCCCTTCATTTGTGGGTCCAAAGAATTAAAGATTTAATAGAGGGGGGGTTCTCCAAAAAATTAAAGTCAATCAAGTAAGACTAAAGTCAAAATTAAAGTCAATCAAGTAAGACCAAAGTCAAGATATTAAAGTCAATCAAGTAAGACTAAAGTCAAATTTTAAAATCAATCAAATAAGACCAAAAGTCAAAATCCTAATAGAGTTCTAATTAAATAATAAATCTATTTAATAGAATTCTAATTAAAATATAACTCTACCTAAAATAATTCTAATTAAAATATAACTCTAACTAAAAGAATTATAATTAAACATTAATTCTATCTAAACAAATCCTTAAAAAAATCTATAAATAGGGGTCCCCACACCCTATTTTCGTATCTAATAATAAACCTTAAGAGAAGTAGGTCAAAAAGCTTTCCTCGCCTCCCATAAATCATAATTTTGAAGCCCCAACTCCTTACCTAACACCCATACTTCGATTTTAGCTTGAAAAATACTTAGAAGCCCTTCAAAAACACCCCAAAATCCATAACAAATTCGAAGAATCCAAATCAAATAAAGAGATACCTTACCTCGGAGATAGGAAATCAGATCCGGAGACAGAACGAAGCTAGGAGTATGGTACAAGGAGCAGTTTTATCAGATCTAAGGGAATAGAATCTTTACGTATCGAAGGTAAAATTTTTTTTATTTATTTATTTTTTATCTAGGTTTTTTGTTAGCAATGTAGTCTTATTTGGGATAAGTAGAGACCGGTATTGGCCGAATGAAGTTGGTGCCTAACACCTTCCAATCGCGTAATGTGATCCCCGGATTCATTTTTTCTTCAGTAGATTAGTTTTTTTATCCGTTTAGAGTCAGTATCCGGTTCCTAGACCGTAATATCTAGGTGGTGACTCCCAAACCTCAAAGGTCAAAAGCGGATCCGCGCACCAAGCGGATTCGCCCACCATGCGGATCGAGGGCACTTTCAGTGTTACTTATGAAATTTTTGGTGTGAAATGATTGTGAACCCTTATGAGGGGTATTTTCGTAATTTTGTCGAATTTGGTGAAAATTGGTGGAATGGTTTATTTGATTTCATTTTGATGTTTTATGTGTTCAAATGGATTTTTCTAAGTGTAATGCAGGCTCTAAGGATGTTTTGATGTTTGGGGTATTTTGGTAATTTGGTCATTTTTTAGTGATTTTTATCGTAAAACTTCTTTTTGTCAGAAAAATAATGATTTCTACGTTTTGGGTCATATTTTTCTATCGTAACGTGGTTTCTACAGTTTTGTTTGTTTGATATACCTCAATTGAATTTTTGAAACATAACTAGCAACAAAATAAAGCATTATAATATCATCCATCATTGGGAACCGTCGCAATCGGGTTGACGAGTTGATTAATCAAGCAAGTGCGAAAATGGGGTGTCTACAGATACCCCTCTTTGGTAGAAGGTTGAAACAAACTAGATAGCAAATCCATTTTGACAGATAATGCGATATTAAATGCCAAAGCTAGGGACAGTTCATTTTACAGCCTGATTTAGCAATTCGTCGAGGCGTTCGGATCCTTGAGGGTAAAACTCTCCCCGAACTAAAAAAATTATCAGGTCTTTGAACGCGAGCTCTCATTGACGATGTCAGATCCTTGAATTTTAGAAAATTCTCCCTGGCTAATGCAAAAGTGAATGTATGTGTTATGGTACGATACGTACTGAGTATTCTATCGGATAATTAAGAATAAACTCTTCTCGATTAAAAAAGAATGCCAGGTCCAAGAAATCTTCTCTTACTGATAATGATGATTCAAATTGAAATGCACATACGCAATGAAGACCATAACACAATATTGAATTATGGCAACTTTGAATAATGAGATAGGTGAAGTAGAAACTTCATTAAATCCTATCAAAATTATTTATTAGAATCCTAAAAAATTTGAATCTCGATTATCGGACTCTAGCTAAGGTTTACAGGAACTTAAACAATCCTGTTAATTCATTCTATGATTCAAAAAGTTGGAGTCTCATTTCTTGGACTCGAACTTAAGTTTGTAGGCACTTCAAAAAACCTACTCATTCTATGAATCAAAACATTAGAGTCTCATTTCTCGGATTCGAACTTAGGTTTGTAGGTACTTCAAAAAACCTACTCATTCTATGATTCAAAAAGTTGGAGTCTCGTTTCTCAGACTCGAACTTAAGTTTGTAGGTACTTCCAAAAACCTACTCATTCTATGATTCAAAAAGTTGGAGTCTCGTTTCTCGGACTAGAACTTAGGTTTGTAGGTACTTCAAAAGACTTACTCATTCTATGATTCAAAAAGTTTGAGTCTCGTTTCTCGGACTCAAACTTAGGTTTGTAGGTACTTCAAAAAACCTACTCATTTTATGATTCAAAAAGTTGGAGTCTCATTTCTCGGATATGAACTTGCGTTTGTAAATGAAAGCGCCCTCGATCCGCGGGGTGCGGGGATCCGCTTTTGACCCTTGAGGTTAGGGAGTCGCCACCTAGTTATTACGGTCTAGGAACCAAACTGACTCTAAAATGGATAAAAAAACTAATCTACTACAAAAAAACTGAATCCGGGGATCACATTACGGGGTTGGAAGGTGTTAGGCACCAAACCGTCCGGCCTATGTCGGTCTCTACTTATCCCAAATAAGATTACATTGCTAATGACAAAACCTAGATAAAAATATAACAGAAATGTTACCTTCGATACGCAAAGGTTCTATTCCCTCAGATCTGGTGAAACTGCTCCTTGTACCGTACTCTTTGCTTCGTTCTGTCTCCGGATCTGATTTCTGATCTCCGAGGCAAGGTATCTCCTTATTGGATCTGGATTCTTCGAATTTGTTATGGATTCTGGGGTGTTTTTGAAAGGCTTTTAGGTATTTTTTAGGCTAAAATCAAAGCATGGGTGTTAGGTAAGGAGTTGGGACTTCACAATTAGGGTTTTGGGGAGGTTGTGGAGGCTTTTTCACCTACTTTTTCTAGGGTTTTTTCTTTTATACGAAAATAGGGTGTGGAGGCTCATATTTATAAAGTTTTTTAGAAGCATTAGGGTTTGATTAGGATTTTTTTTAGAGTTTTAATTAGGGTTTTGACTTGGGTCTTATGACATGGACTTAGTCTTTAGGATTTTAATTTAGGGTTTTGACTTTAGTCTTATGAGATTGACTTGATTAGTTTAGATTAGGGTTTTGACTTTAGTCTTATGAGATTGACTTTAATACTTTGACTTTAGTCTTTCTTGGTTGGCTTTTAATATCTTGACTTTAGTCTTACTTGATTGACTTTAACATTGACTTTAGTCTTACCTGATTGACTTTAATGTTTCACTTTACATTATTTAATGATTTGTTTATGAATTTCGAAAATTTTAATTATTAAAGTTGTAAAATTATCGTTTTGCCCTCGGAAATGATTTTTTACGTTTTAAGTCATTTTTCAATGTTTCAGGAAGTTTTAGAATCAGTTTTTCGTAAGGAATTCGATGGGAATGTTGGTTTTTTTTATTTATGAAATTTTTTGTATGCAATGATCGTGAATTTTATGAGGGGTATTTTCGTAATTTTATCGAATTTTGTGAAAATTGGCGAAGTGGTTTATTTGATTTTGATTTGTTATTTTATGTGTTTTGAATGGGTTTTCCTAAGCGTAACGTAGGATCTAGGGTTGTTTTGATGTTAGGGGTATTTTGATAATTTGATCATTTTTAGTGGTTTTTATCGTGAAGCTTCTTTTTTATTTGCAAGATGATGATTTCTATGTTTCTGGGGTCGTATTTTCCTAGCGTAGCGTGGTTTCTAAAGTTTTATCAGTTCGAGATACCTCATCCGGTAACAAAATAAAGCATTGGAATAGACATCCATCATTAGGAACTGTTGCGATCGGGTTAACGAGTTGATTAATCAGGCGTGTGCAAAAATGGGGTGTCTACAGATGCCCCTCTTTAGCAGAGGGTTGAAGCAAACTAGATAGCAAATCTATTTTGGTAGATAGTGCAATATCTGAATGCTAAAGCTAGTGACAGTTCATTTTGCAGCCTGATTTAACAATTCGTCGAGGTGTTCGGATCCTTGAGGGTATAACTCTCCCCGAAGTAAAAAATTGTCAGGTCCTTTAGCACAAGCTCTCACTGACAGTGTCAGATCCTTGAATTTTAGAAAATTCTCCTTGACTAACGAAACAACTGTGCAAGTGTGTGCACTGTGTGAAATTAAATAAAATCTGAGTAAAACAAAACTCGAGAAAATTTGAATGAGATTTGAGAAAAATCTAAGTAAAAGTTGGGAGAAAGTCGAATGTCCTACTCTACCTACTCTAGGTGAAAGAGTAACGAATTTATATTTTTTTTTAGAGTCTTACTCTACCTACTCGGAGTGAAAGAGTAATGCACTAATTTTTTTTTTTTTTGGGAAGTTCTACTCTACCTACCCGGAGTGAAAGAGTAATGAACTATTTTTTTTTTTTTTGAAAGTTCTACTTTACCTACTCGGAGTGAAAGAGTAATGAACTAAACTTTTTGAGAATCCTAATCTTCCTGCCCAAGGTAAAAGAGTAATGAACTAATTTGTTTTTGGAAGTTCTATTCTACCTACTCGGAGTAAAAGAGTAATGAACTAATTTTTTTTTTGGAAAGTTCTACTTTACCTACTCGGAGTGAAAGAGTAATGAACTAAACTTTTTGAAAGTCCTACTCTACCTGCCCAAGGTGAAAGAGTAATGAACTAATTTGTTTTGGGAAGTTCTACTCTACCTTCTCATAGTGAAAGAGTAATGAACTAATTTTTTGAGAGTCCTACTTTACCTGCCCAGGGTGAAAGAGTAATGAACTAAATTTGTTTTTTGGGAAGTTCTACTCTACCTACTCGGAGTGAAAGAGTAATGAACTAATTTTTTTGAGAGTCCTACTCTACCTGCCCAGGGTGAAAGAGTAATGAACTAATTTTTTTTTGGGAAGTTCTACTCTACCTATTTGGAGTGAAAGAGTAATGAACTAATCTTTTTGAGAGTTGCCTTATTTTTTGCCTAAGTCGCCTTTTTGGGGTTTTCAACCTAGTAGGTTCCTTTTTTTCTTATGGAATGGTTGTCTGATCATGCTTTGCTATCTTCCTTGACTTTTCACACGGTACATAGGAGGACTTTTATAGGTAAGCTTAGGACTGGGTATAAAAAAAAAGGGATTTTGAGGCTCAAAAATCCGAATGCCCCTTGTGTGGCATTTCTTTTATTTTACCTTGAATTTTCTTCCCCATTCTGGAGATATTTCTTTTTCTTTTGAATTTTTTTCTTTCTAGATTTTTTCTTTGTCGAGGAATCTATTTTTTTATTTTGATGTGGTTAGGCCTGAAGTAACTTCTCAGGTTGCCTACGTACCCCAGAATTTTGGGATCAGACCAAGACGTAATTCGAATCTTCCCTCCCTTAGGTTAGGTGATCGGGTTGAGAAATAAAAAAGGCATAATTTTTTTCTTTTTGAAAAGGTAGCAAAAGAGTTGAGAAATGATATATTGAACTGGGTAATAGGAGAATTGATTCAGCCAAAGATGGTCTCCTTAAATGCAGTACCGTTTGATCTGGTCAAGGTTGGTTGACTCTGGTAGTTCAATCATGATATTGAAATCTGACGATTTTTTAAGGTAGTATTTTCTTAATGAATGAATCTCTCCAATTAGGTTTGAACTTCCCTCTAGGGTCAAAAATAAGTACTCGATTCTCTTTGAAATCTGATGGTTTTCCAAAGTAGTGTTTCCTTACTAATGGATGAATCTCTCCAATTAAGTTCAGACTTCCTCCTATGGTCGAGGAGGGATGGTCAATTTTCTTCGAAGTCTGATGGTTAAATCCTTGACTTGTAAGTGGTGAACTTTGACCTTCGTGCGGGTGACTCTTTTCTGATAAGTTTGCACATGGTACAAAATTCTAAGTTATTTTTTTTTCAATCAATTTTAGCTCTTCATACCCAATGATGAACCTAGTCTGTTTCTAGCAATTGATTTTCCATCAAGACCTTGATATATGGGACTTCATTTTCAATTGGTAAGATTGTTTCTGTACTCTCATAGTGTGAGTGGTAGCTTCTCTGACTAATACCGGTGCGATTGACACATTTTCACAATGGTTATTTTGAGATTCTTAGTAGTTGCTTGCTTGAACCGCTCTATTAATCTGAGGACGATAGAGAGATGATGTCACATCTTGAACTTTGAACATAGAGTAATAATCTCGACTTTTAAATATGACCCATTATCAGAGATCAATTTCGCTTCAACCATTTCATTAGTCTGTGAATGTAATCTATTCTGGGAGCTCTACCATTTTGAGAAGTGTAGCACTGATACATTTTGTAACATCTTCCTTGATCTCATTTTCTCAAGCTAGTATCTATTCCTTGTCAGAAAACACCTAAGCTTACACCTAACATATCCTCATCAGACCACACGAACAAGTCTTTTGAAATTTCGAGGTAAATTCATTATCCCCTTCGTGTTCCTCTAGGGATAGGATAGTTTCTATCTGAATTTCTCTAGGAATTATTTTCTGCTTCGAGGTCAATGACCTTTGCTTTCTGATTGAAAGTTGTTAAGTCCGACCCTTATCTTCTTGTTCAGGAGAAAAATATATCTTTGAAACCAGATTATTAGTTAATTCGTTAATGCGCTCGAGGTATTCAAAAATTTTCTTTATCCAATCAAATTCAGAAAAGGCGACAGACACCTCTATGACTCGACAAACTAACTCAACTCAACAGAAAAAAGAGTCAACTCGAAAAGAAGACATGACCTTGTTGAAAAAAAGGACTCGAGCTAACCCAAATGACTCATGAAAACTCAAGACTACCCACAACGGGCTTGATTAAGACTGAAGACTGAGACATTGCTTACAACTGGCATGACAGAGGCACTGTGATCTTCAAAGAACAACTGGGAAATGTTGAGATATTCTAAAGGATTTCTGATGATTGATTTGGCGTTGACATTCGTTTTAACTAACCGGACTAGTAGCCCTAACAAAACGGTGAACGATTGAGCTTAGGTGTAATGATAACCTCGAGACCCCATCAAATGTGAATCTAATCAATTTCAGTGTTACCCCCTTGATAACATTTTAAATGAACCCTGAGATTTTATTGAATTTTGTGCACCAAGCCATTAAATAATTCATTTATGCAATGATCATTTCGAAAAGAAAAATAATCTTACTGTATTATCAAATATCTGATTTAAACAATTTTTTCCTTTAGAAAAGTATATTTTAGTAATTTTCCAAATTCCATGCAAAAAAATAGATCTTTTGTAAAAATCATTTTCTTTTCTTTTGGGAAAAACATTTGTTTTTTTTAAATGACTTGAAACTCAAATTCAGAAAAAACTTTGATTTCCCTTTTGATTTAAATGGCCCGACCCATCATGATCCTTGGATCAAGATGGACTGGGTCATTATGAATTATTGCTAGATTTTGAATGGATTTTTTATTGGGTCGGTGCACCCAGTAATACAGTAGATTCAAATCGGGTTTAAACAAAAAGATTTGATCCTTGAGGACAAAACTGTACATTCACAGACATTTTGATCTCATCATTCACATCATTCACATACACTCATCAATCATAAGGTTCCATTCAATAAACAACCCGGGAACACCCATGATAAGTTCGAGTCGTGACATACAGGAAAGGTTTCTAGACTCTAAGCTTACTACGTGCAATGTATTTTTATCTGGCCACCATTGCCCAAGCATACCTATATACCTCTCGAGCGTACTCAATCAGACGATACGTGGTGACTTAGTTTGATATACCGTATAGGTGATAATCTAAAACTTCAACTCACTTTTCTAAAGTCCAAAACAACCAGTTTGATCCCCAGTTGAGAGGTGGCGCACGATACTGAGCAAGGACCCACTTAAATACCTCTCGTCCAGAACAGACGTAGTCTATTCCCCTCGTACAGTAGGGTACAACGGGGTAGGATCTCGCTTAGGCACTGGTTTTGACTAAGAAGTGCAATTGATGTACTTGGATTATCTTTTATATACCTACGGGTACGAGTCAAGAATTGTAGCTTTCATAAATGGTTTAGCATCCCACGAGGTGACCGACCACGTACTAGTACTACGTTGACAATCGGGACATGTAACTGTGTGGCTCACAATAGGTCAAAGGCTCAGGTCGCTCCAGCCTGGGTGCATCGATATACATTTCAGAGTCACCTGATCAGACGGTACTGATGTCCCAGTTTGATATACCCTAAGGTAAGTGACTGGAGTTGTGGTTTTCATGAATGACGTCTGAAACTGCCCTCTATCCGCGGGGTGCACGGATCCACTTTTGACCCTTGAGGTTTGGGAGTCGCCACCTAGTTATTACGGTCTAGGAACCAAACTGACTCTAAAACGGATAAAAGACTAATCTACTACAGAAAAACCAAATCCGGGGATCATATTACGGGGTTGGAAGGTATTAGGCACCAACCCCGTCCGGCCAATGCCGATTTCTACTTATCCCAAATAAAACTACTTCGCTAATGACAAAACCTAGATAAAAAAATAACGAAAATCTTACATTCGATCTGCAAAGGTGTTATTCCCTCAGATCTGGTGAAACTGCTCCTTGTACCGTACTCCTCGCTTCGTTCTGTCTCCGGATCTGATTTCTGATCTCCGAGGTAAGGTATCTCCTTCTTGGATCTGGGTGCTTCAAATTTGTTGTAGATTTTTTAGGTGTTTTTGAAAGGTTTCTAGGTGTTTTTCAGGCTAAAATTGAAGTAGGGGTGTTAGGTAAAGAGTTGGGGCTCCAAAATTAGGGTTTTGGAGAGGTTGTGGAGGTTTCTTCACCTACTTTTCCTAGGGTTTTTTCTTTGATACGAAAATAGGGTGTGGAGGCTCATATTTATAAAGTTTTTTAGAAGCATTAGGGTTTGATTAGGGTTTCTTTTAAAGTTTTAATTAGGATTTTGACTTTAGTCTTGTGAGATTGACTTAGTCTTTAGGGTTTCCATTTAGGGTTTTGACTTTAGTCTTATGAGATTGACTTAATTAGTTTAGATTAGGGTTTTGATTTAGGGTTTTGACTTTATTCTTATAAGTTTGACTTGATTAGTTTAGATTAGGGTTTGATTTAGGATTTTGACTTTAGTCTTATGAGATTGTCTTTAATACTTTGACTTTAGTCTTTCTTGGTTGACTTTTAATATCTTGACTTTAGTCTTACTTGATTGACTTTAAGATTGACTTAGTCTTACTTGATTGACTTTAATGTTTCACTTTACATTATTTAATGATTTGTTTATTAATTTCAAAATTTTTAATTATTAAAGTTGTAAAATTACCATTTTACCCTCGAAGAGGATTTTTTATGTTTTAAGTCGTTTTTCAATGTTTCAGGATGTTTTGGAATCAGTTTTTCATAAGGAATTCAATGGGAATGTTGGTTTTTATCATTTATGAAATTTTTTGTGTGAAATGATCGTGAATTTTATGAGGGGTATTTTCGTAATTTTGTCAAATTCTGTAAAAATTGGCGAAATGATTTATTTGGTTTCGATTTGTTATTTTATGTGTTTGAATGAGTTTTCCTAATCGTAACGTAGGCTCTAGGGTTGTTTTGATGTTAGCGGTATTTTGGTCATTTGGTCATTTTTAGTGATTTTTACCGTGAAGCTTCTTTTTGGTCTGCAAGATAATGATTTTTATGTTTCTG
This sequence comes from Akebia trifoliata, assembly GCF_017979445.1. Classification (NCBI taxonomy): domain Eukaryota; kingdom Viridiplantae; phylum Streptophyta; class Magnoliopsida; order Ranunculales; family Lardizabalaceae; genus Akebia; species Akebia trifoliata. Next base: position 18,064,120 of record NC_141388.1, read on the forward strand.
AGGTCGTATTTTCCTAGCGTAGCGTGGTTTCTAAGTTTTGTCAGTTCGAAATACCTCATCCGGATTCCTGAAACATATCTGGTAACAAAACAAAGCATTGGAATAAACATCCATCATTGGGAACCGTTGTGATCGGGTTGACGAGTTGATTAATCATGTGAGTGCAAAAATGGGGTGTCTACAGATGCCCCTCTTTGGCAGAGGGTTGAAGCAAAGTAGATAGCAAATATATTTTGGTAGATAGTGCGATATCCAAATGCCAAAGCTAGTGACAGTTCATTTTGCAGCCTGATTTAGCAATTCGTCGAGGTGTTCGGATCCTTGAGGGTAAAACTCTACCCGAACTAGAAAAATGTCAGGTCCTTGAGCGCGTGCTCTCACTGGCAGTGTCAGATCCTTGAATTTTAGAAAATTCTCCTTGACTGATGTAACAACTGTACAAGTGTGTGGACTTAAAATCTGAGATAGATTTCAAAGAATTTGAGTAAAATCTGAGCACAAAATGAATATAAATTGAGCTAAACTAAACATAAACCGAATATAATTTCGAGAAACCCTCCGCAGTATCTGAGCATAATTCCAAGAAAACCCTCAGCGGTATCTGAGCATAGTTCCGAGAAAACCCTCGGGGCATCTGAGCATAATTCTGAGAAAACCCTCGACGGTAATTGAGCATAGTTCCGAGAAAACCTTCGGCGGCATCTGAGTATAATTCCAAGAAAACCCTTGGCGACATCTGAGCATAATTCCGAGAAAGCCCTCGGCGGCAACTGAGCATAATTTCCAAGAAAACCCTTGGTGGCAACTGAGCATAATTCCAAAAAAACCCTTGGCGGCATCTGAGCATAATTCCAAGAAGACCCATGGCGGCAACTGAGCATAATTCCATGAAAACCCTTGGCGGCATCTGGGCATAATTTCGAGAAAACCCTCGGTGGTAATTGAGCATAGTTTAAAGAAAACCCTCAGTGGCATCTGAGCATAATTCCAAGAAAACCCTTGGCGGCATCTGAGCATAATTCCAAGAAAACCCTTGGCGGATTCTAAGCATAATTCCAAGAAAACCCTTGGCAGTAACTGAGCATAATTCCAAGAAAACCCTTGGCGGTAACTGAGCAAAATCCAAGATAACCCTTGGCGGCATCTAAGCAAAATTTCAAGAAAACCCTCGGCGATAACTGACTAAGTAAAACTAAGAATGAAGGAATAGATATAGGAAAGAAATGATTGAAAATGAACCTGGAAAAGAGTGATCAAATCTGGGAATGGCCTATCTCCGATTCCGTATGCGAGATCCAAAAATACTTTTGTTTGAACCTCAAGTTTTATGAATTTAAAACCTGAGTTTTTATTTCTTTTGAACCTCAAGGGTTTTTCGAAAAACTGTTATCAAGAGGGTAACCTTAAGTTTGGGGTTCCCATTATCTTTTAGGATTTACATTGCTCAAAAACAAAATGTCCCTAGTTTTGACAATAAACATGGCATTGAAGATAATTGAACGCATCATTAAAAAATGCCACTGGTATAAGGGGGGAAATTACATATTTAGAGGAAAAAGAAAATGCTCCTTGTATGAAGGTTTGAAATATTTGATTACCACAAGCACAATAAAGATCCAACTTTTAATTTTGATTAATGTTATTGAAGATTTTGAGTCAGGCTCAAGAGAACAAAATATTTCCTTTTGAGACTCATCATAGAATTCACCCTTCTCTCCATTGGTTCACTTGGGGAAGTAAGAATTTTCAGATCGATCGTAGACAAGATACTTGTGGCTTCTGAATCTAGGTCTGGTTTAAGCTAAGTATTGAACTTGATTATTCGAACTTCTAATGTTTCAGCTCGGACCGCTCTCAGCTTGGGATTTTTTTTTTTGTCGCTCTAACTTTTGTCTAGATCGCCTTTTAAGATTTTCAATCTAGCGAGCTTGTTCTAACTTTTGCTTAGATCCCCATTTCAGATTTTCGATCTGGTGAGCTTTTTTTTTTTCTTGGCTCTGATTGTTGCCAAAGTTGTCCTTTCAGATTTTCAACCTTGCGAGCTTGCCTTAATTTTTGCCTAAGTCTCCTTTTTCGGGTTTTCAACTCAGCAGCCTTCATCATTTTTTTTTCTTCTCTTCTGAACTTCTAGAGTTGCTGTCTGATCATGCTTTGCTATCTTCCTTGATTTTTCATACGGTACTTAGGAGGACTTCTATAGGTAAGCTTAAGACTGGATATAAAAAGAAAGGAATTTTGAGGCTCAAAACCCAAATGCCCCTTGTGTGGCATTTCATCTTGAATGTTCTTCCCTATGATGATATTTCTTTTTCCTTTGAATTTTTTCCTTTTTAGATTTTTTATTTATCGGGGAATCTATTTTTTTTATTTTGATATGGTCGGGCCTGAAGTAACTTCTCAGGTTGCCTACGTACCCCAAATTTTTGGGATCAGACAAAAACGTAGTTCGGATTTTCCCTCCCCTGGGTTAGGTAATCAGGCTAAGAAGTAAAAGGCATATTTTTGCTCTTTTTGAACAGGCTGCAAAGGTGTTGAGAAAGGAGATAATGAACTAGGTAGTAGGAAAATTGATTTGGCCAAAAATGGCCTCCTTAAATGTAGTACCGTTTGATTTGGTCAAGGTTGGTTGGTTCTGGTAACTCGATTCCATCATGATCTTGAAGTCTGACAGCTTTTCCTGTTAATATTTCCTTGATGATGTATGGACCTCCCCAATTCGGTTTGAATTTTCCTCTAGGGTCAAAGATAGGTGCCCGATTCTCTTTGAGTACTAAATCTCCGACTTGTAAGTGACAGGCCTTAATTTTTTTGTCAAATGCACGGGCGACTCTTCTTTGATAAGCTTGCACGTGATACAAAGCTCTCAGTCGTTTTTCTTCGATCAAATTCAATTCTTCATACCGCTGGCGAACCCAATCTGTTTCTGACAACTGACTTTCCAACAAAACCCTGAGAGATGGAATTTCCATTTCAACTGGCAAGATCGCTTCCATGCCATACACTAAGGAGTAGGGAGTAGCTCCAGTAGAGGATCGAATTGAAGTTCGATATGCCCTTAGTGCAAATGGCAGTTTTTCAGACCAATCTCGATGTGATTGACACATTTTCCTTATGATAGTCTTAAGATTCTTATTAGCTGCTTCGATTGCTCCATTAGCCTGAGGGCGGTAAGGAGATGATTTGTGGTGTGAGATTTTGAACTTTGAACACAAAGTAATAACCTCAGCCTTGAAATGTGACCCGTTATTAGAAATCAATTCCGAAGGTACCCCGTACCGGTTGATGATGTTTGTTTGGATAAACTTTGCAACTCGAGACGCAGTGAGGACAACATAAGAAGCAGCTTTGACCCACTTTGTAAAATAATCGATAGCAACTAAAATGTATTCATGCCCGTTTGATGCTTTAGGCGATATTTTACCAATAATGTCAATTCATCAAACTGAGAATGGCCATGGTGAAGTCAGACCAACTAATCGAGAAGGTGGCACATGTATGAAATTTGCATGTATTTGGCATTTGTGGCAGGTCTTGACCTATTCCATACCCATTCTGATTGGCGGCTCCATCGAAATACAATTGCCATGTTTGGTTCTGAGGCTCTTCTTCAACATGCAAGATGTTCTCATCTGGGAACTGATCAACAGGCCTTATTCCTTCTGCTACTGGGTGATCTGCCAAGTATTCTACTACAGCTCTCCCCTTGATGGATTTCTGTGTAACGTGCGTGATGTCAAACTCTGATAACAATAATAACCATCGTGTGGTTCTCCCTGTCAGTGCCGGTTTCTCGAAAAGATACTTGAGAGGATCCATCCGAGATAACAAGATAATTGAATGAGATAGCATATAGTGTCGAAGTCTCTGAGTAGCCCATACTAGTGCCAAGCAAGTTTTTTATAGGGCTGAATACTTTCGTTCATACTCTAACATCTTCTTACTGATATGGTAGATAGCCCTTTCTTTGCGAGTATCTTTGTCATACTGTGCAAGCATGCATCCCATAGCTTCTTCTGTAACAGACAGATAAAGAAGAAGTGGTTCACCCGGTGTGGGTGGAACCAAAATAGGTGGATTCAAAAGACACTCCTTGACTTGGTCGAAGGCCTTTTGACATTGCTTATTCCAAACTATTGGTTTATTCTTCTTGAGAAGCTTGAAAATAGGTTCGCAGACATTGGTGAGTTAAGCGATGAATCTGCTGACATACTGGATTCTGCCTAGAAAATCTCGAATTTGCTTTTCAGTTTCCGATGGTGGCATCTCTTGGATAACTTTAATCTTCACAGGGTCTACTTCGATCCCTCTTTGACTGACCACAAATCCCAATAATTTTTCAGAAGTTACTCCAAACACACATTTCTGCGGGTTGAGGTGGAGTTTGTACTTTTGAATCCTTGTGAGAAATTTTTCTAATGCAGCAGCGTACCCCAGTCGTTCTTTGGACTTGACTATCATATCGTCTTCATAGTCCTCAACTTCCTTGTGTATCATGTCATGTAGTAGAGTTTTGGCTGCTCTTTGATAAGTGGCTCCGGCATTCTTCAGACCAAAAGGCATAATCTTGTAGCAAAAGGTTCCCCACTGTGTGATAAACGACGTCTTTTGCATATCCCGAGGATCCATTTTTATCTAATTGTATCCCGAAAAATCATCCATGAAGGACAATAAAGCGTGCCCTGCTGTACTATCTACTAGAACGTCTATGTGTGGTAAAGGAAAACTATCTTTTGGGCTTGCTTTGTTTAGATCTCTAAAGTCCATATACATTCTAACTTTTCCATCCTTTTTTGGCACCGGGACGACATTGGCAATCCACTCAGGGTATTCTACTACTTCCAAAAATCCAGCGTTAATCTGCTTCGTAACTTCTTCTTTAATTTTCAGAGTCCATTCCGGCTTCATACGTCGAAGTTTCTGTTTAATGGGTCGAGCATCCGGATATAACGGAATATGATGTTGAACAATGTCTGTGCTTATTCCCGGCATATCCTCGTAAGACCACGCGAACACGTCTTTGAACTTTCTGAGCAAGTCTACTATCCCTTTGCGTTCATCGGGAGATAATGTGATCCCAATCCGAATCTCTTGAAGACTTTCTTTTGTTCCGAGATTGATAACATCTACTTCCTCTATTGGAGGTTGAGCCCGACGTTCATTTTCTTGTTCAAGTAATTTGATTATTTCAGGGGGAAGTTCTTCGTCAGAAGATTCTCCCTCCGAAGTCAGATTATTAGTCAAATTATTATTGCGCTCGGGGTAATCAAAAATTTCTTTCATTTCATTAAAAGGAGATTGGGTAACAGGACTCATTGCCGACTTGACAGACTCACTTAACTTAGTAAAAATAAAGGACTTACTTAACTCAGTAAAAAAAATGACTCATCTGGCATGTCAGACTGAATAGGACTAAGGAAATTGACAGACCCAGTCTTGACATGCAACACAGGACTAACTACATGATAGCTAGAGAGACGCCCTACAGCGGGTTTGATTGCAGACTAAGGATTTGGGATCCCCTTCTCAGTTGACAACACCAGGACACTATGATCTTCAATGAATAGTTGATCAATGTTGAGGGAGTCCAGATCGAGCTGCCAGTCTTCAATTTTCTTCTCTTCAGCTTCTGTGCTTACTTTCTTTTCAAGCCAATCCATACCAAAAAAGATCTCAAACCCCAGCAAACGAGTACCTGTGATGTGGTCAATGAATGGCTCGGGGAACCCACAATAACGGAAATCTTCTCCTTCCTTCACAAAATAGCCATTAAGGGTCTTACGATAGGGCTTCATTTTGATGAGATCCGTGGTGCGTCTTTGCATTTTCGCAATTGCCTTGTCCCGCTTTGTCTTCCAATATTGGGCCCAATCTTCATTAGTAGGCTTATATCCTAGCCCGAATGTGTCGATGACCTCTTTAATCACTGGTGCCTCTTTAATGCCTTGCTACTTGCGACCTAAGCCCATACCAGGGAAAAATCTCATTTTCTTAAATATATTGGCCATGTTGCAGTTGGAAGTATTTTCCATTGGAAAATATTCTTTCATAGCTTGATCCCATTGGACTGAGCATATCTTTTCAAACTCAAACCCACTGAGCTCTACTCCCTGTTGTTCTGGCTGAATCTCAAGCAACGGCTCATCCTTAGCTTCAGTACTGTTTATAATCCCTATAATTTTAGCATCTCCATGGAGAGTAATCACTAGCCCATCCTTGATAAACTTGACTTTCTGGTGCAGCGTGGAAGGGATAGCTTTGATCTAGTGTAACCATGGCCTCCCTAACAATAAATTGAAAAGGACTGGATATCGATAACTTGAAATTTCACAGGAAATTCAGCTATGCCTGTGGACAGTCGAAGGTGCAAAATCCCCAGTACATTCCTTTTGGTGTTATCATAGGCCCTCACTCCATGATTAGTGGGCTTGAGATCTTCAGTTTTAAAACCAAGGCAGGTGGCGGTCTTCAAAGGGCAAACATTTAATGCACTCCCATTATCAATCAATACCAGAGGTACCCTCATCCCGTTACAGTCAACTGTGATGTGCAATGGCTTAGTATGGCTTGCTCCTTCCTTTGGGAGATCGGAGTCTGAGAAGGATAAGATATTCTCAACATAAGTCGCCCCTACTATGTTGGCCAGCTGATCTGGAGAAGTATCAAGGGAGACTTAGGTTGTACTTAATGCTTTGAGAACAGCCTCCCTATGGGCAGTGGAAGCCATAAGTAAATCCCAAACCGAGATATTAGCTCATGATTTCTTCAATTGCTTGATCACGGAGTTATCTTCTTCAATATTTTCTGTGATAGGATCTTCTCTTTCTTTTCTTGCCAAGGCTGCCGGGTTATCAACACAGAGTTCTTGTGGCTTAAAAAATCTTCCCCCTCGAGTCATATGTCTAACTTCATCACAGGAGAAAGAATAAGGCTCATCTTCTTCAGTCAGTAAGTATGGATCTTCATCTGTCAAAGATACAGGACTTTTCAAGTTCATCTGAGCCAACATGTAACTAGTGAATGCGGGGCTATTGTATCGAGACGGGGATAAACAATACGTATCATCTGAGGTTAAATCAAATGGTTCATAGTTTGTGGTGAAAACTTCATCAGTGAAGGCTACCCGGTAAGGGGGTAATTAGGCGGTTTGACTTGAATGGGATGGATAAGAGAGACAGGATCGAATGGCAATAGTATGTGAGAAACCATGTTCAAGGTTGGTAAAGGTTGATAGGTAGGTAGTGGATTAGTGGTGACATTTGGTGGGTTAGGGATTGTGACCTTTTTGTTGTCAATAAGGTTTTGAATGGCATGGCACAAGGTGATACATCGATCTGTGTGATGGCCAGGGTTTTGATGGAACTCGCAGAACAAGTTAAAATTATGGCCAGCTGGCAAGGGATGAGGTAAAGGTCAGGGTTGGATAGGGGTAAGAAGCCCTTTTTTCATCAATTTGTGAAAAGCTACCATGAGACTCATCCCTAGATTGGTAAATTGACGCGGAGTTCGAGGTTGACTTAGGTGAGCTTGGTTATTAGTTCGAACTGGGGGTTGAGCTGGGATAGCTGACGTGTTGGCTATGTAGACATGGTTGGTACTAGGTTTAGAAACATAGGGTTTCTTAAGCTTGTTATCCGAGGGGTTAGAGAGAATCCCAGAGGCAAAAACGTCCTCGAGTTGACTTCCGACTTGTAACAAAGACTCGAAAGTAGGGAGATATTGGGCCACTAGGTGTTGAGCATATCCTTGTGAGAGGTTCTTTAAGATAATCGCTACTTGTTCCTTCTCTGACGATCTATCCCATATTTGGGCAGCCTTGGCCCTCCAACGACCAATGAAATCAGTGAATGTTTCCCCATTCTTCTGTTTAGTTGCTTCCAAATCCCTTCTTGAGATCTCAATCTCGGTACTGTACTTATACTGATGCCAGAAAGCCTTTGACATGTTCTCCCATGTACCCACAGTGACTGGATCTTGAGACATTAACCAACGTAGTGCTGACCCTGATAAAGTTCTCTGAAACAACAACGTCATATGTTCGTCGCTGAGCCTCATAGTGCGCATGTTAGTAACATACACCTTAGGATGTGTTTTTGCACACCCTATACCACTAAACTTGTCCATTTCTGGCATCACAAACTTCTCGGGCAAATGGATTCTAGGGATGCGGTTCAGAGCTTCAATACCTGCTACAATTTCATCGATGCCTTTTATACTTTTCATAGCTGATTCTAATTGAGACATTCTGTTAGCTAAGATTGGATTTTCATCAACATATTCTTCATCTCCGTCGAGTTCGAAGACTTCACGTGGACGTCTCTCTTCTACCTTCTTTCCTTTTGGATCATTTAGGGGATTGCCTGTTGATTCCGAGGTCTGTTCTAGCACTTCCACTTTGCCTTTTATACTGTTGATATCGTTGACAAGGGCTGCCAAGATCTTACGGATCTCTGTAAGTTCAGATTCTGAAGCCATCTCTGCTTGTTGACTTGGTACTGTAGCTCGTTCTAACCGACTAGACTTACGACTCCAACTAGGAGGTGGACGCTTGAGTTTGGGCGTAATGATAATCCTATATAACTCATCAAAGGTAAATTTAGTCAATTTCAGTATTACCCTCTTGATAACATTTTAAGGAATCATTTCATTGAGGTTTGTGCACCAATCCATTAATTAATCCATTCACATAATGAACATTCAAAGAAGAAATCAATATTTATTTGAAAAAAAAAATAACTTTATTGAAAATGATTAACAAATAAACGTTCTCATTAAAAACATCTTTCAAAAAATTTGACTTGAACTATTTTTACATGGACGCTTGGCTTTGTCTTGACGGTCATCAGGATTGCTGTCAGGCTTGACCCTCTTGACTCTAACAACTGGCTCTTTGAATTTTGTTGGTCCGTCTGGATACCCTAAGGTGCGCTTATTCCAAGCTTTCTCAATGAAGTGTACTAACCTTTCAGTCAAAGGCTCGGGGGGAAAGAAAGCTTTGTGCTAAGGTAAAGATAACTCTGTAGGTACGTCGTACTGTTCTGGGATCAAATTAGGATGGTAAAAAGATGTTTCTTCTAAACCAATCAGACGGACATAGTAGGATCCTTTGGTTCCTAGAACAAGGGGATCAGTCATCCACCAAGGGCACCTAAAATCGATATGACAGGCAAGGCGAGAGTCTAACCATTTGCTCCAAGCTTTGACTGAGTTGTAACGTACTAACAGGTTTCTCTTGGGAAAGTGTTCTGGCCCATATTTGAGGTTTGAGGGAACATCTGCGATTTTAAGACGATCACAAAGCCACATATAGAGTAAGTAGGGGCTTCCTTTAAAGCTTTTCCGCTCACTATTTTTTATGGCATCTAAACCTGAGAAAGTTTCAGCTAGGATGAGAGGTACTGGGTTGGCTTTCCTTGAGAGTTGAGAGGCTACATCTATGAAGGACTCAGGGATAGTTTGGCCATCACTATTAGAGGTCAGTATGTATTGGGCTAGGATTCCTAGGCACAATCGATAATCTCTAGTGGCTCGCCAGGCTTCGGGTTTTACATTGATAGGGTAACTGCGGGAGTGATACGGGCCCAGTAAAGGTACTAAGTCCAATCTCCCGTTATGGACTAAGGCCTTGGCTTCTTCCTTGGAAATGTTCAGTCCTGTGGCGAGGTCACCAGAATATCCGATCTTCAATGAGTGCCTGACTAGAGGTCCTGAAGTGGATATCCCCATGATGCCACAAAAATCCTCATGAGTGGGGCACAAATGCATATACCCCATATGGAATATATGAAGATGGGGGTTCCATCGCTTAGCCATAGCATGTAAGAGGTTCCAGTCTATCTCAAACTCGTGGAAGTAAAGAGCACTCCTCAACATGAATCTCCCAAAATTGATCTTCTCTACAGGGTGCATCCCTACGACGGTTGTTTTGACTAACTGATCGATTGGGTTATTGCCTACGACTAGCATCCTAGTTTGACACAAAATGGTATTTTAGTATTCTTCCAAGGTCCGTGTAAAATATCAATTTTCTCTTTAAAATCTTGTTCTCATGGAAAATATTTTCTGGAAAATATTTTTTCTTGAAAAATATTTTTCTAGAGAATAATACTTTTGCTGGAAAATACTTCTTTTGGAAAAATACTTTTTCTGAAAAATACTTTCCCTTCGTAAACCATTTTTTTCTTTGAAAATTTGACTTCTATTTCAATTTCAATGGCCCGGCCCACCATGATTGTTGGATCGGGATGGACTGGGTCATTATTGTAAAAGAATGGATTATTTATTAGGTCGGTGCACCCATTTCAATTTTCGAAAACAACATTTTTGATTCTTGAGGACAGCCATGCATTTTGATCTCAGCATTCACATCATTCACATCAATCACAAAGTCTCATAAGATTTCATTCAATGAACAACCCGGGAACACCCATGATAAGTTCGAGTCGTGACCTACAGGGAAGGTTTCTAGACTCTAAGCTTACTACGTGCAATGCGTTTTTATCTGGCCACCCTTGCCCAAGCACACCTATATACCTCTCGATACGTGGTGACTTGGTTTGATATACTATATAGGTGATAATCTAAAAGCTCAATTCACTTCTCTGAAGCCAAAAACAGTCAGTTTGATCTCCAGTTCAAAGGTGGCGCACAATGCTGAGCAAGGGCCCACTTAAATACCTCTTGTCTAGAATAGACGTAGTCTATCCCCCTCGTACAGTAGGGTACAGCGGGTCAAGATCTTGTTTAGGCACCGATTTTGACCAAGAAGTGCAATTGATATACTTAGATTATCTTTTATACCTACGGGTACGAGTCAAGAGTTGTAGCTTTCATAAATGGTTTGGCATCCCACGAGGGGACCGACCACGTACTAGTACTACGTTGGCAATCGGGACATGTGACTGTGTGGCTCACAATAGGTCAAAGGCTCAGGTCGCTCCAGCTTGGGTGCATCAATATACCTCTCAGAATCACCTGATCAGACAATATTGATGCCCAGTTTGATATACCCTAAGGTACGTGACTGGAGTTGTGGTTTTCATGAATGACTTCGCATCTCCGAAGAGACCGGACCACGCACTAGTGCCACATTGGCTATATGGGACGTGTAAGTGAGTAAAACAGTAAACGTGCATGTGGTGTGTGCAAAACAGGGTGGGGTGTGCCCGGGGCCTTTTTCAAACAAATGGGCCCATGGGCCAGATCATATCGCTACAACATTAATATCACATGGATATTACATACCAATCTGATCACATTCCATCATATCAACATCATGATCAATATCAAACATGTATTTCAAACAAGATTATGGCATGTTAGAAAGGCGATTAACAATTAATAATTAAATCGAATCATTGAAATAAGCCCCTAGTTCCAAGTCTCAAAAAAAATTATATGGTCCAATCAAGGTTATTTTGGGGCGACCCTAACCAAATTGATATTTCTGAGGATATTGGATTAAGAATGAAATAACAATCGTTTGGATGAGAAATTATGATGATTTTTAAACAAATTGAGATAGGGAAAAAGAATAAAAAAAAAATGAGACATTTTAAAAAACAAATCGATTTCCTTTTTTATTTTTATAAACAAACTTAAAAGAACACATTTTTTTTTTTTTTTTTTAGAAAAACCATTAAAAGGATAACAAGTAAAAACAGTAGAGAAAAAAAAACTAAATAAATAAATAAAAACTAAAAAAAAAATAAAACAAGAGGCAATTTGGTAGGGTGTTGTTAGCCATAACAACTGATCATCGTATTTAATAAAAGGGTGTGGCTTTAGTAAAATGAAAAGTTTATTTAACCTTCACACCATCTTCTCAAATGGTTTTCAACCATGTTCGTCAAATTTAAAAAAAAAAAAAAAAAACAGAGAATGATCCAGCTCCTCCATCCAATCAATTTGAGGTCAGTTTAGTCAATTTAAAGTTCCTCGTTGATCACCGATTTCCTGTGATTTCAAACCCAGATTAAAGAAAAAAACCCGCTGCCATTAATGGTTTATTAAAGCTCAAAACCGACGCAGAAAATACCATGGAATCCATGGTTTTCGTTTGATCTCTACTATTGATTATAAGATTTCCCATCTTCGATCAAAACACCGCAAGGTTTAGATTCAAAACCCAATCAGATTTTCGCTAAAAACCCGAAACAAACCAAAACGATTTTTTTTTTTAGTGATCTCTTAACCTTCATCTGCCATTATCGTTCTGTTGCAGCCCAAAACCGTCGCAAAAACTCAATGGAACCCACGATTTTCAATCTCCATCATCGATTACAAGGTCCTTCTTCTTCGATCGAAACACGGCAAGGTTTAGACTCAAAAACTCACACTCAGAATTTCGCTAATGGCCCAAACCAAACCAAAGGGTTTTCTTTCGGTTGATCTCTTAATCTTCCACTCAAAGTAGTAGAAAAAAAAACGATCAGATTTAAGGGGGAACATCAATCAGCTGAAACTTCTCCACTCTCTGTTAGAGACAACAGAAACATTGGAGAGAAACGAAGTAATCAAGTGAAAATTGATTTTTTTTTAAAAAGGTTTAACAATTAAAGATCGATTTTCACTTGGGACACACCAATCAATAAACAAAAAACGTTGCTATCCTTAATTACTTGTTGGGATTTTTTCTTCTCTTTTTTATAAAAAAAAACCATCCAGAAACCTTTTTTTTTAAAAAAACTTGCTGCTATTGCTGACAGCATGTTGGTCATGCAAATTTTTTCTAAAACAGCCCACCATCCACCCTTTTATTTTTTAGTTAGGAACAACATGACACAAGTAATAAAAAAAAACGATTTGAACAATGAGAAAGAGGGCTTGAAGACAGAAGAATAAAGCTTTATTTTCTCTTTGATGCCATTCATTATGTACCGATTGAGAAAGGGGAAAAAGAGAGAGAGAAAGAAAAAAATGAGACAAAAAATAAACTAAAATAAAAATAAAATAACTGCATGACGAAAAGAATTTTTTTTTTGTTTTTTTTTTGATCACTCCCTATCCCAACCACCGTTATTCCATCCTTCAATAAAATTAACCTCTTAAATCTTACATCATTTAGGGTCACCCTAAGTAACCATCGATTAAACCAAAGAAAATAATATGGCAGAATAACATACCCTAAATCGAACCAAATAATACTAGAAGATGATACAATCCAAAAATTGTAAAATAAATAAAAATAAACAAAATAAAATAAATAAAATAAACTAGGTCTAAATGGCAATGTTCCCTTACTAGGGGTTTTTCAAGTTTGATCCTCAATGTCCCCAGTGGAGTCGCCACTGAAAGCGCCCTCGATCCGCAGGGTGCGCGGATCCGTTTTTGACCCTTGAGGTTTGGGAGTCGCCACCTAGTTATTACGGTCTAGGAACCAAACTGACTCTAAAACGGATAAAAGACTAATCTACTACAGAAAAACCAAATCCGGGGATCATATTACGGGGTTGGAAGGTATTAGGCACCAACCCCGTCCGGCCAATGCCGATTTCTACTTATCCCAAATAAAACTACTTCGCTAATGACAAAACCTAGATAAAAAAATAACGAAAATCTTACATTCGATCTGCAAAGGTGTTATTCCCTCAGATCTGGTGAAACTGCTCCTTGTACCGTACTCCTCGCTTCGTTCTGTCTCCGGATCTGATTTCTGATCTCCGAGGTAAGGTATCTCCTTCTTGGATCTGGATGTTTCGAATTTGTTATAGATTTTTGAGGTATTTTTGAAAGGTTTCTAGTGTTTTTCAGGCTAAAATTGAAGTAGGGGTGTTAGGTAAAGAGTTGGGACTCCAAAATTAGGGTTTTGGAGAGGTTGTGGAGGCTTCTTCACCTACTTTTCCTAGGGTTTTTTCTTTGATATGAAAATAGGGTGTGGAGGCTCATATTTATAAAGTTTTTTAGAAGCATTAGGATTTGATTAGGAATTCTTTTAAAGTTTTAATTAGGGTTTTGACTTTAGTCTTGTGAGATTGACTTAGTCTTTAGGGTTTCCATTTAGGGTTTTGACTTTAGTCTTATGAGATTGACTTAATTAGTTTAGATTAGGGTTTTGATTTAGGGTTTTGACTTTATTCTTATAAGTTTGACTTGATTAGTTTAGATTAGGGTTTGATTTAGGATTTTGACTTTAGTCTTATGAGATTGTCTTTAATACTTTGACTTTAGTCTTTCTTGGTTGACTTTTAATATCTTGACTTTAGTCTTACTTGATTGACTTTAATGTTTCACTTTACATTATTTAATGATTTGTTTATTAATTTCAAAAATTTTAATTATTAAAGTTGTAAAATTACCATTTTGCCCTCGAAGAAGAGTTTTTTACGTTTTAAGTCGTTTTACAATGTTTCAGGATGTTTTGGAATCAATTTTTCGTAAGGAATTCAATGGGAATGTTGGTTTTTGTCATTTATGAATTTTTTTGTGTGAAATGATCGTAAATTTTATGAGGGGTATTTTCGTAATTTTGTCAAATTCTGTGAAAATTGACAAAATTATTTATTTGGTTTCGATTTGTTATTTTATGTGTTTGAATGAGTTTTCCTAATCGTAACGTAGGCTCTAGGGTTGTTTTGATGTTAGGGGTATTTTGGTAATTTGGTCATTTTTAGTGATTTTTATCGTGAAGCTTCTTTTTGGTCTACAAGATGATGATTTCTATATTTCTGGGGTCGTATTTTTCTAGCGTAGCGTGATTTCTAAGTTTTGTCAGTTCGAGATTCCTCATCCGGATTCTTGAAACATATCTGGTAACAAAACAAAACATTGGAATAAACATCCATTATTGGAAACCGTTGCGATCGGGTTGACAAGTTGATTAATCAGGCGAGTGCAAAAATGGGGTGTCTACAACGTCGCATCTCCGAAGAGGTCGGGCTACGCACTAGTGTCACGTTGGCTATATGGGACGTGCAAGCGTGCAAAACAGTAAATGTGCATGTGATGTGTGCAAAATAGGGTGGGGTGTACCCAGGGCCTTTTCCAAACAACATGGGCCCATGGGCTTGATCATATCATCAATGGGCCACAATCGTAATGAATACAATCATCAAA
Organism: Akebia trifoliata; assembly: GCF_017979445.1. NCBI lineage: Eukaryota > Viridiplantae > Streptophyta > Magnoliopsida > Ranunculales > Lardizabalaceae > Akebia > Akebia trifoliata. Next base: position 18,079,171 of record NC_141388.1, read on the forward strand.
AGATTATCAAGATCAAAGTCATGGCATCCAAATCATGAGGAATTAAAATCAACCAATCAATTTATTAAAACCAATCAATCAATATGTTAGAGTTAATGTTCCATCAATCAAGATATCAAAAGGGTATCATCATATCAATCGGGTATCAAAAAGGAAATCATGCACCCTAATCTAGCACATAACCTATTCAAACATGGACTCATCGAATTAACTCATCTCATAGCATTCAATCCTCATATAACACGGAAACTATATCATCATAACATATCAAGGGAATGTATAAGAACAAGCAACAAATTGCATGAAACCAATAAATTCAAACGAGTTGACTCAACTCATTACGTTCAAAATTGGGTATCTTGACAACACACAAAGAGAATTAAAATAAATAGCACACAACTAGTTCCTCATGTGATGTAAGATGAGTTCAACTGAGTTGACTCACCTAAAAATTCACTCCTATGGTTGATTTTCGAAATCCAATCTTTTTTTTTTTAGGGGTCCAATCAAAGATCGCTTTGGGCGACCCAGAACAATTCGAGATTTCAAAGAATATTACATTGAGTGTAGAATAATAGTTGTGAGCATAAGGAATTATGATTTTTTTATTTATTTATTAATTTTTTTTTTTTTTGCCATGTAGGGAGGTCAATGACCTTTAGTAAGACTTAAAATCTTATTAAATTAGTAAGGATAACTTTACCACTTAGATTCAACAAATTTTAAAGTTGGAAAATTTAATCACTTTAAACAAAAAAAAAAAAAAAACACATTTTACACACCAAGAACATCAATTTGGAATAGCAAACTTACAAATAAAGTTTGCTAAGGTAATGTGGGTCCCTCACCATGATTGATTTGTTGTGTAATAAAATCAATAAAGTCAGATTTTTATGATAAAAATTGCATGTCAGCACATAAAATGAATTTTTTTTTTCGCATGGTTGCTGCCATCACGCACACTCAAAACAAATCCTTATTTTTATAAGTTAATGTCAGCAACACACACTTAAAATTCATTTGTAGAAGGCTCCCACTCTTTCTTTGTATAAGAGTTAGACTGATGGTTTCTCACCTTTCCAATGATCACCGCTTGCACTCTGTCGAATGGAGTAGGATTAAGAGCATTGAAAGTCAGATACCAAGGGGAATAGATCGGTACATCAGATTCTTAGCATATGGTTTTGAAGAGCTTCCAACCACGTCTCTTCCACCAAATCCTCTTCCAGTTTTTTTTTTATTTAAATCATCCATTATTGCATCCTCTCTTCACGTGAGAGCCACCACCAAACAAATTGCCTCAATAATAATTCTTTTAATGGCGATAAGAGGTCGACCCCCTTGGAATCCTTGCATCACAAGGAACCAACTGTCCCTGCGCCATCAATGATTTGTAGATCTCGATGATCATCCTCTCACGTACGTACCTCGAAGACGTATGAAGAACTTTTTGGGAGAACTGACGTTTAGGCGTGATCTTGATCTGCCAAAACCGTCTCCTCTGGTTCGATCCCAAAGTGGCGACTTCAACCCTGTTCTTGCAACGCCTACTGGATCCACAGGGATGTGCGTAATCGATTTTTTCTTCAGTACACTTCAATGCTCTTATAAAATTTAGAAGAGAAGCCTTCAATCCTTAGAGAGAGAGAGGAGAGAGAGAGAGAGAGAGACGTCTCTCTCCTTTCTTGTTGTTTTCCTTTTTTCCATGGAGAAGATGATAGAGAATAGCAAAAACTGATTCTTCTAACGGCACACCACGCTCTTTTAAACAATTGTTGCTGCTAACAGCACGTTTATGCAAAGATTTTTTTTTTTTAACGAACAGAACAGACTCGCATCAATAAAATAAAAAGTTTATTTTTTTTTATTTTCGCCTTTAAAAATAATACTGTATCGACACCCACTTAATAAAAATGAAAAGTTTTTTTTTTTGTTTTTTCATTATATATACTATCAAAGGACAAATCAACACACGCCTAAATAAAAATCTAAAACAAAATAAAATAAATCAAAAGTTTTTTTTTTTAAATACTGTCCACTGACATATCAACACATGCCTAATAAAAATAAAAAGAAATAAGAACAAAAAAAAAAAAATTTAAGAAAAATAAATAGCTTCAACAACTATTACTCCATTTTTAATAAAACAAACTGCTTGAAATCTTGCATTATTTAGGGTCACCTTAAGTGACCTTCGATTGAACCATAGAAAATAAAATAAAAAATAAAAAAATGTGCTAAAACGAAACATTCACAATCCAGACAAGTAATCAATAACAGAGCCAAAAAGAAAAATATAGACGAAAATTAGGTCCTACTGGCAATGATTCCCATACTTGGGGTTTTTCAAGTCTAATCCTCAAAAATTCCTTAGTGGAGTCGTCACTGAAAGCGCCCTCAATCCGCGGGGTGCGCGGATCCGCTTTTGACCTTTGAGGTTTGGGAGTCACCACCTAGTTATTACGGTCTAGGAACCAATCATCGACTCTAAATGGATAAATCAACTAACCTACTAGCATATACTGAGTCTAGGGATCATATTACGGGGTTGGAAGGTGTTAAGCACCAACCCCGCCCGGTAAACGCCAGTCTCTACTAATTCTCAAATAAACTACATTGCTAAAAGACCTAAGTAATAAAAAATAATGAGAAATAAATACCTTTCTGAAGACAACAGTCTTACTCCCTCAGATCTGATAGAGTAACTCCTTGTACAATACTCCTTGCTTCATTTTGTCGCCGGATCTAATTTTTGAACTTAGAGGCAAGGTATCTCTTTCTTAGATCTGGATTCTTCGGATTTATTTATAGATTTCTAGGTGTTTTTGAAGGGCTTTTAGGTGTTTTTTGAGCTAAAGTTGAGGTATGGGTGTTAGGTAAGGAGTTAAAGCTTCAAAATTATGGTTTATGGGAGGCTAGGAGAGCTTTTTGACCTACTTTTTCTAGGATTTATTTTTTGATATGAAAATAGGGTGTGGAGGCTCCTATTTATAGATTTTTTAAGTGTTTGTTTAGATAAAATTAGTGTTTAATTATAATTCTTTTAGTTAAAGTTATATTTTAATTAGAATTGTTTTAAGTAAAGTTATATTTTAATTAGAATTCTACTAAATAGAGTTATTATTTAATTAGGATTGTTAAATAGAATTATTATTTAATTATCAAAAGGGTTTTGACTTTTGGTCTTATTTGATTGACTTTAAGATTTTGACTTTAGTCTTACTTGATTAGCTTTAATATCTTGACTTTAGTCTTACTTGATTGACTTTAATTTTGACTTTAGTCTTACTTGATTAACTTTAATATCTTGACTTTAGTTTTACTTGATTGAATTTAATTTTTTGGAGAACCCCCCTCTATTATATCTTTAATTCTTTGGACCCCCAAATGGAAGGATCGTTGAATAAATATCTTGGCAACTATCAACAATTTTGCCGGAGAGTCTGATTGATCGATTTTTTTTGTTCAAATTTTAATTTAATTTTACTAATGTTTTACTTTAATTATTTAATATTTTATTTATTAATTTCAAAATTTTTAATTATAAAAATTGTAAAATTACCGTTTTGCCTTCAGAAAGGATTTTTTTGTGTTTCAAGTCGATTTTTGATGTTCTAGGATGTTTTAGAATCGATTTTTCGTAAGGAATTCAATGAAAATATTGTTTTGTGTCATTTGTGAAATTTTTTGTGTGGAATGGTTGTGAACTTTATGAGGGGCATTTTCGTAATTTTGTAGAATTCTATGAAAATTGGCGAAATGATTTAATTGGTTTTGATTTGTTGTTTTATGTATTTGAAAGGATTTTCCTAAGCGTCACGTAGACTCTAGGGATATTTTAAGATTTGGGGTATTTTGGTAATTTGATCATTTTTTAGTGATTTTTATCGTGAAGCTTCTTTTTGTCTGAAAAATGATGATTTCTAAGCTTTTGGGGTTATATTTTTTTATCGTAGTACGGTTTCTATAGTTTTGTCAGTTCGAGATACTTCATTTGGATTTCTAAAACATATCTGGTAACAAAATAAAGCATTGGGATAAACATCCAGCATTGGGAATTGTTGCGATCCGGTTGACGAGTTGATTAATTGGGCGAATGCAAAAATGGGGTGTCTACACCAAGCAAGACAGGCCAGATCTTAGAAAAATCATAAAATTGTTGCGTACACGTCAATCCCGAAGATCGCGGAGGAGATCTCTATAGGTAAGTATAATCGATCTAGAATATCCCAATTAGGTAAACAACTCCGCAAAGTTAATGGAAATCCTATGATTGCTACCTATAGAGGAGAAAATCTTAGGGACAATCAGGGGGGATAAATAGCATAGTAAGCACTATAGAAGGGGGGCTAGAGAATTTAGAGTCTAACCAGTACTAAGGATGATTCCTCTACTTCTCTAACTTGAACGTCGAAGTGATTTTGGCAGGTACCATGCCTTCACGAGGAGGGAGGTGCTAGGAACGACTTCGTATCAGTGCGATTGGATTCATCATAGTCGTTCACTAAATTTTGACCACACATATGGTAATTTACTATTCTTTATCTCTTACCAATCAAGATGATCAAATGATAGAATAATAAAGGTTTCAAGATTTCTACATAAATCTTTTAGAGGGCAGGATGGTAAATGGTCATCAAGATCTTTCTAGACCTTCTTTAAGGGCTTAAGAGACTAATTGACTAATTCCAAATTAGCCTAGGATTTCTTTTTATTTGCATTGGAAAATAAGTATTTATTAAAATTTTAAAATGAAGTATAGGTAAAAATGTAAAGTCCTAACCCATGTGCATGGTGAGAGATTAAACAAAGTAAAGAGATTAGGGTGGTAAAAACACCTCAAAGATATTTTATTTAATGGGGTTAAGAATGACTAAAAGGGTGCCATGTTTTCATTTTTATAAAACAATTCAGATTTGGAAAGCATGTGGCGGGGGGGCATTTTTCTAACAAACTCGGTAAAGTCCTAATTAATAAATCGGATTGAGGTCCTATTTAATAAACTGGTCTACAGTCTTATTTACTAAATCGGACTGGTGTCATATTTACTAAATCGGACTAGAGTCCTTGGATGGGTTTTTGGCATGGATTGGCCTGAAATGGCCCACTAATCTTATGATAAAAAGTTGATCCTGGTCCTTGATATATTTGGGCAATTTGGGGTGTCTACAAGATTAATTCGGTAGCCCAACATATGAGACATTTTTCAAAATGCACCTCGAGATTTGGGGAGATATCTTAACAACGCAGTTACTAAACTAAAATCTTCTTTTCTTAATACCCCCTCCTCGATGAAATGGCTACCTTAAGTTGTCGAGATTGACCATTACGATCATTGAGATCAACATTCAAATCATCGATATCAAAGATTGTAAATGGTGATCTTGATGATTGAAACAAAGGTTGATCTTGACAATTTGTATCATCAATATTCTCACAAGTAGAAAGGGGGTTAAGGGCATTAAGAAAAAGAAAAGTTGACTAAAGGTTTCATCAATTTACGATAAAAAAATTTGGGGGGATTTAAAAAAGAATGCTCTCCAGCACGGTGCATTAAGTAATTTTCCCTCTTGTTAATCTTGAAATAGAGGCAAGGTGAGGGAAACTAGGATTTTACAGCTCCGCCCAATATGAAGATCATTTTTTTCCGACAGTAAAGAAACTCTCACGTGCAACTCCTGCGCAAATTATAGAAAATAATTTAATAGTTTATAAAGATACATATGTCGACATTTTCAAGTTTTCAGACTAAATCGTAGTCGTAGGAAAGGTTGAAGTTTATCTCGGCGCAGCTAAAATGAAACCATGATGTCCTCATTTATTTCTGTGCATATAATGGCATTTTCTATTCAACTGCTTCCATTCTTCAATTACCATATTAACCTCAATAATCCATCAATTTACAACTAACCTACTCTCTACTAATTAAACCTAAAAAATATTAGAGGGTTCATTAAGAGGTTCAGATACACATCCATTTTTCAAACAACAAATATAAAAAATAAAAAAAATAAAAATTATGATGGAGCATGTTATATTTACTATTGATAAGTTAATATATATATATATATATATATCTTATTCTAAATGAATCCTTTCATACTATAATGATAACCCTAATTTTGTATGTAACCAAGAAAATGTGATCATACATTCTCTTCATGTTAAGAAGGATAACAAAATATAACCCTTCATTAGATTTTGACTTGTAGTGGTCCTAAAATATAGACAAAGGGCCATTCAGTAAATTCACCATTTATCTACTCGTTGAATATAACGAAATAATGTATGATCTGTTGCAGTGTTGCCACTTCTCGAGAACACCAAAAGAGAAAGAAAAGATGGCTAGATTTGAGGATGGAATATCGATACTGCTAGGTGTAATCTTGAGGAAGAGCATATGTAGATTTCGTGAATTTGGGAACTTAATGGTGGACTTGGTGTCGGTTCTGATGACAACCATCCGGTTTTCTAATGTGATTTACCGTCAATCTAATACGATTTCAGGCAGGTACTCCCCGATGTCGCCGATGATTGCTCGACATGATAGGTAGTTTTCTCTTATATTTTTGAGTTTTTTTTATAATAATTTCGACATGAAAGCGGTTTGGGAGGATGATGGTTAATTTATGAATATGATTTGGGTGGTGTTGTGAGTGGTTTTGCATGTAAGTTTGAACAATATATTAATTCAATGGATTGAATCATATGTGTTTCATGTTTGTAGTTACTTTGATGATTATACTTTCTATTTCATCATTAAGTTTGTAAATTTAGAATGGTGCGTGGATGAAGTTCTTGTGATGTTCAATAGAGAAATCTATTGGATCACATGATTGTAATTATGACATAGTAGATCTGATTGAGGACTACAAGATATACTCAAAGAAGACACAATGAGAGCTAGATGGCAAGAACATCAAATAACAATATGTGAGTATACTCGTATAGGGTTTATTGTGACATAGGTCATGAGCTTACAAGCCTAATATCTATTTATTTATTATTATTAAATTTGTTAACATCCCATGGTTTCCCACACACCCTTTTGGGATGGGATTAGTCCATATGGTCACACAGCCCAATCCTGCGAAAGTTAATTTCCTAATGTACAACAACGTATAAGTCATCAAAACCATTGAATTTGAACACACCACCAATGATATCAAACCCCTATCGTTATGTTTATCACCTGTCCAACCCCTTGGGGGGTACAAGCCTAGTATTAAACGAATGTCCATTTTTCATGTTACTTTGCACAATGATGCGCACACTACAACAAATTGGTCATGTGAAATATTACAATGAACTATGCCACATACTGACCCTCCTATTTAATACCTCATAGGAAAGTTTGATTGATTCATGGTATATGAAAAATTGTAAGATTTGGCTGGTGGTTTGGAATGGAATCCCTTGTGGGTATTCCCACATTATAGTTGAACCCATTCTACTATTGAGAATGGTTCATGTGCACTGTTTCTAATAGAGAATGAATTGATTATGGGTCGAGCCTATGTGGGTATTGTTAAAAAAGTCATAGTTTTATTATGTATTTTATTCTTATATTTTGTTGGGGATAAGATTTGAACTCAAGACCCTTTGAGTGTTATTTGTAAAGTGTAGAAATTTCCTTAATTATTGAAACATAAAATAAAAATGTTTTTTCCTTTCTTGTATAAGTTGAAAGTCAAAGATTCTTTTAATTTTTTTGTTTGTGAGAATTGGAGAGACAACTCTTCCAAATTTTAGTCTCATATTAGATAAATATAAGAGTGATGCTTACCTAATAAAGAATCCTACTCTCTCTCTTACTTGAATGTGTATGAGAAAGAGAGTGGGCCTCGTGCACACATGGGTTCTCGATACCATGGGACTGCAGCCTATTGTGTTTGGGGCCAACCCGTCGAAAAATCTTAATGCGTATATGCGCATGTGATACGTGTGCATGTTGTTCTTCCTTGAAGCCTAAAATATTTTATTGCTTCTAAAGGGAGAAAAATCAATAAAAACGAATCCCAACCTGCAAAACTGGAACAAAGTAGATGAGATTTGTAGATATTACATTTTATCTTGTCTTGTAAACAACTTGTATGACATTTACTGTGCGTATGAGACATTTAGATAATTGTGGGGGGGTTTAGAGAAAAAATATGTAACTTAAAATGCAGGGGTTAAAAATTATGTAGTAAAAATATTTTTAGAGTTTGTAATAGTTGTTGGAAAATCTATTATGGATCAAGTGAATGAATTTTAGAATATTGTTCAAAAATTAACCTATAAAGACATTAAATTGCCTGAAAAATTTGTAATATCGTCCCTTATCAAGAAATTCCATAAAATTGGAATGAATACAATACCAACTTGAGACAGAAAAAGAAAAATAAGTCACTCGAAGATCTTATTATTCGCATTAACATAGAAAACACGAGTAGAATGAGAAAAAAAAATGGTAAGGTGAAACGGTTTGTCACCAAAGCCAATCTTGTAGAAGAAGACTCTCAACCATCTAGGTTCAAGTCTAAAAAGGTTTTCAAAAAAGAGGGACCAAGGACAAAGAACACTATTGGCTTCAAGAAGCTAAAAGACAGTTGTTTTGTATATGGTAAACCTGGTCATCATGCAGTTAAGTATAGATTCAAGAAAACCAAGGAAAAATAAAAAAGGAACCATGTGAATCTAGCATAAATAAATGGTGACACGATAGTTGCAGTTCTCTCAAAATTCAGTATGTGAAAAACTCTAAGGAGTGGATTGTTGATACTGGTGCTACGAGACACGTATGTGGAAACAGGGAGATATTTACCTCCTACAATCCTATGGGAGACAAAGTGGTCAATTTAGGAGATTTGAGGACAACTCAGGTTGTTGAAAAAGGCAAAGTGATCATTAAGCTTACTTTTGGAAAGATGCTAGCATTCACAGACAATCTACATGTTCCCGCCATTAGAAGAAATCTCGTATTTGGGTCTCTTTTAAACAAAATTGGAATAAAACTTGTGTTTCAATCAAACAAACTTATATTAACTAAAAATGGGGTATTTCTAGGAAAAAGGTATTATAATGGGGGTTTGTACTCAATAATGTGAATGAAAATGCACCCTCTTATACTTATCTTATTGAGTCAATTTCTTTATAGCATGCTAGACTAGATCACACTAGTGTAAGAAAATTAAAGAAGTTGAAGAACTTAGGTATTTTACCCAATCTAAAAATTAAGGAATTTGATAAATGTGAAATTTGTGTAGAATCAAAATTTACACATAAACCACACATTATAGTATATCAAGAACTTCTTAATCTTACTCATAGTAATCTTGAAGATTTTAAAAATCTTGAGTCTATAGGAGGTAAAAGGTATTACATTACTTTTATAGATAATTATTCTAGATTTACAAGAGTCTATCTTCTTAGAAGTAAAAATGAAGCATAAGATATGTTTTTAAAATATAAAATGAAGTAGAGAATCAATTAGATAGGAAGATTAAGAGACTAAGATCTCATAGAGTAGGAGAATATGATTTTAATATCCTTAGTCAGTTTTGTGAACAAAATGACATTATACATGAAGTCATACTCACCTGAATAAAATGGAATAGCAGAAATAAAGAATAAATCTCTTAAGGAAATGTTAAATACATTACTTATAAACTTTGTATTGCCTAATAACAAGTGAGGAAAGGCTATTTTGACTGTATGTCACATTAATAATAAAATTTCTCATAAGAAATTAATAAAAATTCCTTATGAGCTTTGGAAAGGCTATGCATTTAACTTAGATTACCTACAAGTGTGGGGGTGTCTATGTAAGGTAGGACTCACAAAAATAAAAAAGAGGAAGATAGGACTTAAAATAGTTGATTGTATATTTTTAGGATACTCTGAAAATAATACTTCATATATATGCTTAACCTTAAGATTTAATGAAGATAATGTTGATAGTAATGTCATCATTGAAGTCAGGGATGATAAATTTTTTGAGGATATTTTCCCAATGAAGGTTAAAACTTCTTTAAGCTTTAATGACAAAAAAAATTTGGTAAAAGAAGGTAAAACACCAATTCTTAAATAAATAGATCTTAGTGAGGTTGTAGAATATGTAAAACATAAAAGGAATAAAATAGTTAGAAAAGAAACCAATCTAGGAGGTTATTTCTATATTTTTTTTACTGGATGATGATCCATTTTATCTTATCAAGAAACGATGACATCCCTTGATGTTGATTTTTGGAAAGAAACTATTAACAGTGAATTAGAGTCAATCATGTTAAACCATTCTTGAAAATTAGTGGAGTTAACTAAAGATACCAAACTTATTGGATGGAAATGGGTATTTAAAAAAAATTAAGATCACATGGATCAATAGATAAGTTTAAAGCGAGGTTGGTTGCCCAAGGCTTTAAATAGAAGGAAGGGATAATTTACTTTGACACGAACTCTCCAATCACTAAGATAGCTCTTGTTAGAGTTTTAGTAGCCTTAGCTTCGATTTACAAACTAATTGTTCATCAAATGAATGTCAAAGTGACATTTTTAAATTGTGATTTAGAAGAAAAAATTTATATAGAACAACTCGAAGGGTTTGTGATTCCTGGCCAAGAGAACAAAGTATGTAGGCTAGTAAAGTCCTTATATGGACCAAAATAAGCACCTAAATAATGGCACGAGAAGTTTGATTTTATGCTAAAGTTTAGTGGATATATTTTCAATAATTGTGATAGGTGCATGTATAAAAAAATTAGTGGCAAAATTGGTGTAACCATTTGCTTGTACGTAAATGATATGTTAATTTTGGGAATAAATCTGAAAATAGTTGATGAAACTAAATCTTTCCTAAATTTAAAATTTGAAATGAAAGATTTGAGAGGTCATGTTAGGGATTAAAATAACTAGGAAAGATTTAGGATTTGTATTATCTCAAAGCTATCATGTAGAAAAAGTTTTAAAGAAGTTTGGGAATTTTGAGAGTGTATTATTTTAACTCATTTAGATCTGAAAATGAAGTTAAAAAACATAACGGTGATAGTATGTCATAAAAGGAATATTTTAAGATTATAGGCAATTTGATGTATATAATGAACTGTACTCATCCAGATATAGCCTTTGCTGTGGGGGTGTTATGTAGGTTCACTAGTAATTTTAGTAGAGACCATTCAACAATATTAGTAAGAGTTCTCAAATATTTGAGAGGAACTATGGACATAGGCTTATATTTTAGTGAAAGTCAAAATATGTTAGAAAGGTACAATAATGCGAACTGGATCTTACAATCTAATGAATCCAAGTTCACTAGTAATTATATTTCCATACTAAGTGGAGGAGTTGTCTATTGAAAATCATCCAAATAGACATGTATGGCTAAATCTACAATGGAATGAGAGTTCATTGTATTAGAGATAGTTGGAACTAAAGTTGAATGATTGAGAAACCTATTAATAGGCATTCTTTTATGGGAGAAACCAATGCCATCATATTTATTCATTGTGATAGTCAGGCTGTTATAGTTAAGACTAAAAAAACATATAGATACATGCATCTTATGCATAATATGGTTAGGCAACTAGTAAAGGATGGAGTGATTGCTATTGACTTTGTGAGGTTAGAAAGTAACTTAGCAAATCCATTAACAAAACTACTAACTAAAGGGTTGGTGAGTAAATCATCTAGGGGAATGGGACTAATGCCTATGTAAATAATTAGTCTATGATGGAAACCTAATTTACATGAATGGAGATCCCAAGAAGTAGATTCAATACGTAATAAGAAGTCACTCATTAAAATAATTGGTGAAACACTATTAAAAATGAGTTAACAAACACTTTTTCCCTTTCCTATGTTGTTAAATAGTGCTTATCTATGATGAGTTAAGGATGAACAAAAATTCTTAATAAGGTTCATAACCTTCTTGGGTGGTGTGTAAAAGTCATAAGACACATTTGATGGACTTACCTATGTGATTGTGGGAGTGGGGTTGTTTCCTATGAATACTATGGGCAAGTATTCTAGAGTATTCATGAAAAGATCAAGATTTGACACATGACCAAAAAGAGTCAAACCATAAGAACATGATTAGTCCTAGAAAGAAAGATATGTATGATATAATAGTTAACTTACACTAAAAGGGAAAAGGGTTAAGTAACCTAGTTACACCAAGTCCCTAGAAGTTTTGTCTATCAATACTAGGTATCGATTAAATCCAAAAGATATTGACATTAGATATTTGGTATTTCATCTTCTACGAGTAACATTTTATTTTTTTTCCTTTAACAATGAATCTATGAGGGATTGTTGAAAAATTAATAGTTTTATTATGTATTTTATTCTCATGTTTTGTTGGGGAGACAAGGTTTGAACTGAAAACCTCTTGACATTTTTCTCTTTTTCGTATAAGTTCAAAGTCAAAGATTCTCTTAGCTTTCTTGTTTATCAGAATTATAGAGACAACTCTATCAAATTTTAATCCCATATCAAATCAATACAAAACTGGTACTCACCTAATAAAGGATCCCACTATCTCATTTGCTTGAATGTGGATGAAAAAGAAAGTGGGCCTCGTGCATATATGGGGGCCCAAGGCACCATGGGACTGCAGTTCATTATGTTTGAGGCCAACATATCGAAAAATTTTAACGCTTGTGTGCGCACGTAACACGCGCACAAGAGGGTGCAAATCTCTAATTTAAGCCTCATGTGAGTACGCGTGAAAGACCCACTTTTGTTAAAATTTTAACTTCATTCCATTTTAACCGTTGATTCATTTTACTACAAGATCCATTACTTCATTCCATCTTAACCATTGATATAACTAACCGTTAGAATTAATGTAATGATAAAAAAATGTGTCATTTAAGGCCCAAATGTCTCTCTCTCTCTCTCTCTCTCTCTCTCTTTAATCCATTAAGCCTTTGGGTTTCTCTATATTATTTGGATTTCTATTATATTAGAAAAGTATGCCCTAACGGTCAGAACATAGAAAATAACTTTTTAATCTCTCTCTTCTTCTCCTTTGTTCTAGTTACTCTAAATCTCTTGTTGCTCATACTAGAGATCGAGTTCGTTGTAAACTTGCTACTTTCAAGTGCACAACTAGCAGAATCGTGACTGTTTAATCTTGAAAACCAACTATCAGAGCCTTTTAAATTGTGGATATCATCCTAAAGGGACACAAATTTGACTTTAAGGACAACAACTCTTCCGTGCCTCAGTCATATCAAAATCGATAAGTTATTTCCAATCTTCACTTTTTATAATCTATTTTTTGGATTTAGAATATTTGTTTCAAGATCATAGAATATCTCCAACAAGTATTGAACCAACACAATAGTTTTGTGTTACCAAGTCTCCACATCTCTCATTGCCAATGAGACTAGTCAGAACAAATTAAGGACATTATCATTCTTTCATAGCCTACACTTGCATAAAAATCTTGAGGGTCATGAATTCAGAAGGGGATCACTTCCTTAACCACAAAAAGACACATGCTTGGGATCAAAGCTCTCTCCTTGAGGTCTTCTTTCAGCTAGTGAACTCCTTTTTGCATCTTTTTGTCACTTACCTCTTATGCTAATCTCTTTTTTTGTCTCTCATTGATATAACGATAATTGAATAACCATTGACTTGGTTTAAGCATAAACAACGACTACCCTTCACAATTCCATACTTGACGCTATGCACTTAGCCTTGTACAATCTCACACACCAAGTTAATGACATGGCATGCAAAGTTTCTCTAAGTAAATTTAATATTGATATGAACAAGAAAAGCAAATATTGATATATGACTATTTGATTGATTTTTTCTTTGAATTATGTATAACTCTTTCCATTTTACTTGGATCACATGTCATGTTCACTCAATTCTGTTTGTGAAAAAAATAAAATAAGAAAGATCTTATTCAAAAAAGAATCATTAGCAATCATGATGAACAATGATCAAATTGTATTCAACATTACACTCTAAAAGAGAGTGAAATAATAAGTTTGCGAAATTATCATCCTTTCATACCCCACTTGAATAATAAAGACCTTGTCGGTCATTTAGTAGATGATCATTTCTTTAATACAAAAGGCACAATGTGAAAAAATGCCAAATTTGACAGACCAAGGGGTTGAATTAGTGTCGAATTTTTCATTGTCAAATTTTATTTTTCGACAGGCCGAAACTGTCAAATTAATGAAGGATGGGAGAAATTCGACAGCTCTAAGCCGTCAAATTTGATCAAGAATTTCGACGGTCCTAGACCATCAAAATTTAGTTTCTAAAATTCGTGGATCTTTGCTCGTCAAATTTTTTTGTCGAATTTTTCAGTTTTCACATAATGAGGGCACATCCTTGGATTTGGGCTCTTTTCTTGAGATATTCTTTGAGAGAATGAATTTCTATCTCCGTATGCTAATCTATATTACTTACTAATCATTGACATAATGACTACATAGCCAGGAAGTCATTTAAGGCATAAGCTACAACTACTTCATACAACTCCATCTTGATGAGTAACATACCCATATAGCCTTTCAAAGACCAATAATTTGAGTGAGCGCAATTAGTACCTTTTCACCCTTTTAGAGCCTAAGGCGGTGTTTGTTTGCGTTATTTTTCAGCGCTTATCGCTGAAAAAAATTCAATTCAGCACTTTTGTCAAAATAGCGCGTTTGTTTACTCTATATTTTCAGCACTTATTGCTGAAAAAAAGTGAAAAAAATTCAGCACTATTTTGATGCTGAAAAAAAGTGTTGAAGTGGTAAGCACTTCGCTTTTTTCAACACGGACAAGTACGCCCCTTATTTTTTTGAGCATGGACAAGTATGCCCTTATTCTTAAAAGGATATTACCTCTTATATCCCATGGATAAGTATATAAACACCCTACAAATTAATAAACCCACATCATGGCTAAATTATTTTGTCTTATATGGGTTAAAAGTTTTGGAATGAGTTGATTTTTGATGAGGATGATCTCTACAATGAGGAGATCATCTTCACCAAAAATCAGCATATCTTGAAACTTCTAACCCTATCAAAACAAGTTCAAGAATCGAAAATCGTCCATTTTTAAAAAAAAAAAATTATTTTTGACGAGTTAGAAGTTTAAAAATGGACTGATTTTTGGTGAGGATGATCCCTAAACCATATAAACAATCCTCACTAAAAATTTGCTCATTCCAAAAACTTTAACCCATATAAAACAAAAAAAAATGGCGATAGGGTGGGTTGACGTGCTTTTATAATTACACATCCTTCATTTTCATCGAAAATTATTCATCCAAAAGTAAATTCTTTTAAAGTTGATTTCAAATTTTGGTGACTTGTATGAAATTATTATTTTTAATTTGAAATTTGTGGGCTTTTATAAATAGAAATTATTATTTATAGATTGAAGATTTGAGTATTATTTATTATTTAAAAATAAATTGTATTTGAATTTTATAAGAAATAATACATTTTATTGTGTTTGATAATAAATAAGCATTTGAAACATGCAAACAATGTATAATATGATTGTAAGGGTAACAAAGACAATTTACTAGTTTCAGCAATGTGTAACAAATATGATTCAGCATCCAAACAAACAACTTTTTCAACACTTAAATTCAGCGCTTATAAGTTTCAGCGCTTAATGCTATTCAACACTTATTTTTTTCAGTTTAACAAACAGCACCTAAGAATTGCACTAGATCATTGTTCTCGCTAGTGACGTTATTAGCCTTTAATGTACATGATCAAATCATTTCAATGGACTTTACTTTTCATATATCAGTCTCATTGTAGAATTCCCTTGAATGTTCTCCCTTTTATTTTGATTTTCACAATCTTACAATCCATCCATGTAAACATTCTTATCAATATGAATATGTCATTTCTCAATTGTCTCCCTTGCTAGTTGGGCCAAACGGGCCCAGCACCCTATTATTAAAAAAATATATATATCTATGAAAGAAAAAGAAAACGGAAAATGCTGGAGTGATTGCGTTTCACACTATACTGACGTGGAGGTGTGCATAGCATCATAGATGCGTTTCCTTGAGATACAAGTGAGAAGCGTGCACAACTCTGAGTCAGCTCAATGTGAAACACAGTGAATAACCCAATCACTCCAGCACGAATAAAAGAAAATAATTAAAGAAACTGATATTTTTAGAGTATTTCTTATATGTCGATCATAACTAATGTCCTACGTATCCTCAACTAAAGTTGCACTACATGTATGTTCTGTGTTAGTCCTTGTTCTCTTATGATTCTAAATATAAGATTTGCCTCCATAGATAGTTGACTTTTTTCCTTCTCTATTTTCAGTTTTCAATACTACTGTATATCATTTGCTAATAAAATACATATGAGCTGTTAATACAACCACATCCATAAGGTACAGAATTAGAGTTGATTCCTGTTGGCAATTCATTGATGGTGTTCTATGGATGGGAGTAATCCAAGTCTAACTTCTCATAGGCAAAATTTACATTGTTGCAATTGGACAAATGAAACTAGATCATATAGGGAGATCTCATGCGACCATAAGGAATAGAAATTTGGGTTATATGGTTCCAACACCATGCCATGACCACCACAAATCCATGATGTTACTATCATCACCAACACCATGGACAAATAAGATCTCTTCGATTGTCAATCCTTCTTAGCATGACTGCAACCATCACCACCTATTTACAATAAGTACAAGTTTTACAAATTTTTGTAATTAACAAACAATACACTATTGTAAGACAATCAGTCCAAAATCAATATACCTTTTGGAGAGATCAAATTTCACAATCATCCATTCTTTATTACCTCTTTAACCGTCTTGATGTATTATCTCTAGACCTCATCCATGTCTTCTTGGCTATATGTCTTCTTCTTAGTACTATTGAACCGAAATATGTATTATATATAGTAAATCACTAGTAATTCAAATATGCATACTAATCATTAAATATTAAAATTAATAAAGTTTATCATATATTACTTTGATGAAGATCTTCTTTGTGTTGCTTTCAAGATTTTCAATGAAATCTTTTATAAATCTCATTATAAAGTACCCCATAACTTATATTGTCTGTTTGTCTAAGGCACTACATACATTAATCATTTATAACAATGTAATTATTATATATAAAAATAAATATAACTAGTGATGATCAATTTTTGACTCTAAATAAATGTTTCACTTTTTATTGTTATATTTTTTTCAGCTCATTGTGTCCCATTTTATGCCATCTAATTCTGATAATTTTTCTAATGAACTTCAAGAAAACATCGAACAATATTAATAAAAAAATAAGGATAATAACATTAATAGATATTTAACTAATATTAATAAGAAACATACCTTAAAATAAATATATTCGTGAGTGACGTAACAGGTTGTCATAGTGGATCAAAATTATAAATCTTCTTATTTGATATGTCCATTACAATTAAGATCCAATGCCAACTACAATTAAATCACATATATCAATAGTGAAATCGATCATCATTTATACTTAAACATTACAAATAGTGATATTTTTAATAAAAATATATACCCGATGCATATTGGAATAAGAACTAACTTCTGTCAACATTGCAATAACTTATATCCGAGGTACTCATACATTGGCTCATTGTCACCTTTTGTAGTAGAGAACTTATTGTATATAGATTGATGAAGTAAAACCAATCCTAATACTATGTTTGTACAAGTAACTGAAAAAATAGAAAAACTTAAAATGCAATAACATTTAAAATTATGGTAAACTAAAGTTAATTAAATAACAGGTACATATATACTCATATAGGGAAATGTTCAATACCCTAAGCTTTACCCTACACTTTAACAAACGTGTTTTTTCCTACATGGGTTAGAAGTTTCGGAATGGGCTGATTTTTGGTGAGGATGATCTCTATGGTGAGGAGATCATCCTCACCAAAAATCAGCCCATTCCGAAATTTTTAGCCTCATGTTTACAAGTTGAAAAATCGTGGACCGTCCATTTTTTGTAAACCATTTTTGATGTGGTTAGAAGTTTTGGAATGAGCTGATTTTTGGTGAGGATGATCTCCTCACCATAGAGATCATCCTCACCAAAAATTAGCCCATTCCAAAACTTCTAACCCATGTAGGACAAAACACGTTTGTTAAAGTGTAGGGTAAAGCTTAGGGTGGGGAACGGGACCCGTAAATATATATATATCTTATTTTATATATAACATTGTGATGCTAATCGTCAATTCTTTCATTTGACAAACGACTAACATATCTTCAATGGAGTAAAGTAACTAAAAACTTTCATCATAAACTCCTTGATTGAAATTTATTTCATAAGTTTTATTCTTTGATCTTCTTGATATAAGCACAATAACTCAATCTTATCATCTTCACCATCGCTGTAATAATCTAAATCATCATTTTCCTAATATATTAAACATTCAAATATTTATATTAGAGATTAATGTGCATAAATGTATTTAACAACTAAGCCACAAATTAATTTATATTTACCTCTAAGCCTGTTAGAAGTAGATCTCGTGACTAAGAAACAAAACTCTTGATAGTATCTTTCATAGTCATAGTCTCATCACCTACTGGCACATGGATGGGGGAATCGGATTGTATGGAAGCATGTATTGATACACGAACGCTACCCTCCTCCAATGCCACCCATACACGGCCTTGTTTACAACTCTCTCATAATAGACTCCTCCACCAACAATGTTGGCCTTGGACTGATCTAAAGACTATGTATAAGATAGATGTGAGCCAATCATAATCCTTGAATGGATTGATTTAATTAACCATTCTAAGGAAGGTAGGTAAGTCTATTGATTGATCATGTCAGTTCCAAAGAACCGACACCATCAAAACATATCTCAAAGACTGTAGAGAACCATCAATAGATAGACAACATCTGCAAAAATGAAAACCGTATTGATACATTCATAATATTATTCCTTGACCTGGATATAATTATCCACCTCCAAACATACACCTTGATCTCCTTTCTATATTTCATATCACTCCACATCACATTTTATCCATATACATAATTTGACCATCAATTCATGTATTAATTCATAAATTATTTATAGATAGGATTATTTAATTAAAAATCTAATAATAACTAGATAAGTAATAGTAATCTATCTCAGATTCACTATTGCTCATAATTTGTATTAAGAATCAAGTTATGGTGAGGGGATCACATGTGATACCAAAGCTCATTTCCTAAGCACCAAGCTTTTAGGATTGTTCTTAAGCCTAGATTATAAGTACTAATGGATAAGACAACAAATGGTCTGAAAATATATGCAGCATCACACGATGCAATCTAAGAAGTTCGATCAAATTTAAAAATAAAACTTAATCATAATTGAGAAATGAAAAATAATAATAACAATCTTTAGCGAAACACGCTTTAAAACATATGAACATAAATATTGAAAATTACAATTAAACCCAAAAATCAACTCAAACACAAAATCATTTTCTAAGCACTAAGCTTCAAGGATTATTCTTATACTAGATTATGTAGTGCACTTCCACCTACAAAAACTTAAAGAGTTTCCATTGGATTTCAATTTGATTAAGTTCTGATTTTGGTCAACTTTTCATTCAATCCTTGATATTCAAACTAAAAATCTATCTTAGATCTTGCCTTCTTAAGGTGGGTGCTATTAAACTTATTAAAAAAGAACGTAAATTGGGTGTATGCAATAAGTTATTTAAAAGTGAGGGTGGGTATCACAAGTAAGTCGTCCAATGAGTCAACTCAGTGTGTGCAAATTGAGCGACCATTTTAATAAAATCCAAAACACATGCACTTTTTTGAACGCGCATTTATCAAAAGGGAGAATTCATGGCTTAAATAATGATTAAAGGGTTTTCAACAATTACATAGTAAAAAATGATATTTTTGTAAAATTTTAAAAATTAACAAAGTGATTATAGGATTGCAATTTTCTTAGTTTTTGACTAAAAAGACCTTGGTGTCGAACATAATAACACATGAATATATTTGGACATGGTATAATGGTTGATAACGGGCTGAAACACAATCCATTGAACTTAGCCCGACCCATATGAAATATTCATATCCTACAGGACTAATCCATGGCTACACGCATCGACTTAGTCAACACGTGTAATGGTAATTCGAGAAGCTACACTCAGTTTTGAACTCATAACGAAGAGGAGCATACTCTTGTTGCTACATCCTACCGCTAAGCCACACCCATGTTGCATTTATCAAAGTTATTTTTCTAAATCTAAAATGAGAATATCACTAAATGGGTTATATAATAGAATGTTTCCCATGTGAATCTGACATGATAATTTATCTAAGTTCAAGACCTTAGTCATTGTAACACAAAATTACTTCAAAAGTATATTTGTTATAAATAGGTTAAATAATGGAATGTTTCCTATGTTAATTTTCAAGAAATTAAACGCTAATTCACCACCTTATTGTCTATCCTATTTTATAAAATAGTAAATTCTTTTGCTCTTTTAAGAGAAATATTTTGGGGAAAATTCCCAAGAAGGTAAAAAAATTGAAATTCCCATTTCAGTCCACTATTCATAATAATTCCAAAAATAGTATTTCAGATTCAAAATATTTTGTTTTATAAAATAGTAAATATATTCTCCACTTTAATCCATTAAATGGTTAAAATATCAACTTTACAAAATAGTAAATTTTTCTCTACTTAAACCAATTGATTTTAATCTTCTTACAAAAGAAATAGATGATGAAGAACCCTAAAAAATTGATAATGGAGAATTAAACTCAAGAAAATTTTGATATTTAAAAGATTTAAAAATAAAAAAAAAAAAACTCACTTGAAATTGGAGCTTGAAATCGATTGGAGCACGACTTCGATTGAGGTTTCTTCCCAAATCGTCTTAAACAAACAATCAAGAACAATTTCTATTGGAGAATGTAATGGAAATGTGGAAAATAAAAAATGTAAGCTTGGCGTTTCTTCCCAAACTTGAAATCGAAATCAAATTACCTTAAATCAAAGCTTAAGGGAGGAGCACGACTTCTGTTGGGGATTTTCTTCCTAAAATCAACAGTGAAGATGGTAGTGGAGCACGCCATCTTCGATTGGGATTTCTTCCTAAATCGCGAAGGTTGGGGAGCATGAGCATGAAGGGAGCTTCAATCACAGGTTATGCAAGCAAGAGATTGTTAAGTGGGTTCGAGAGATCAAGAGGGAGAGAATGAGAAAGATTGAGAGGGAGAGATCGTGACGGAGACAGAGAGCTTAGAAATAAACGAAGAAGGTGCTAAACCTAATTAAAATTTAAAAGGAATGTTGTAACGTCAGTTTTACCAAAACAAATGTTATAATGAATGTCCAAAATATCGAAAATGCCACCCACCCATATAACGTCGCTTTTTATAGCATTTGACGTTATATTGAATGTGTAACATCTGTTTTGATTAAAATCGACATTATATCCCTTTTTCTAAATATATTTTGGTTTGCTTGCTTTTTAGGCATTGCTTATACATTAATCAATTCATCCAGATTTCTCCGTAAAAATAAAACTAACCAAGAAAGTTATATTGCAGTTGTAACACTTGACAGTGATTGTAACCTAATCACTTTACAACCACTATCAAGCGTTACAGGTGCAATTCTATAAAATAAATCCCCCACCACCATGTAGAGGCCAAATCTTTGCAAATAACTTTAACCAAAATTTCCTAAACCCTTCCTAGCTAATATGGAGATCTCAATGAGATAAAAAAAATTTCTTTTCTTCATGGTCTCTTAGTTCTCCCTATAAAGTGCTCAATTCGTTACCCAAAGGTCTAGGGTTTGGGTTTTGAGTCAGAAAATAGGAAAATTAGGGAGAGAGTTGTGAGAATAGAAAAGGCGCGTGATTATATAATATTAATTGGTTTGTAACGTTAAAATTGACGTTACAAATAACCTATTTTAACGTCGATTTCAGTAAAACCGATGTTAAAAAGCTTTCTAGAGTTTTCGTGCAAACAAATGTACAAAAAATAGGTTAAGCATCGTTTTTATTGAAAATTGACGTTAAATATCTAAATTGGCACACCTCATATTCCTATCGATGTCATAGTGTTAGGTCCTACTTTAGCATGATTGCAATTATGATTTTTTGGTTTCATGGTAGCAACCCCATGCACACTTTCAAATATAGAATGTATAAGAATTTTTATATAAGTTATAAGGTGTTGGTAGAGTTAATTTTCTTTTTAGGTATCAATATTCACCACCTTAATCACTTTTAATGTATCTAATTATTTTTTTTCATTTTTTTTTCTTGATAATTGGAAGGATATCATGAGACTTATTTATTCAAATTGTTTCTGTGGAATCTTTTCTCAAGGTGATTAAATGGTCATATATCCTTAAAAGTAAATACAACTTTTTTTGCTTGTTCCACGATGGGGTCTATTTAAAAAAGGATCATACATTTTAGGGTAGAAGCTTCCCCCTAATTACAAAAGTACAATGGGAATAGTTACAACATAAATCTTCAACCATAATTCTCTTTTACCCTACCTTGGCCAAGAAGTCCGCCCCTCGATTTATTTCTCTCCAAAAAAGCTCAAACCAACATGTTAGAAATGAAGTGGCTAAGAATTGAATTTCTTTGATGAGTTCAAAGCATTTTCAAGAGCATTCAAACTCATTTTTAATGCACTTAATAGAATAAAGTCAATCAGATGAGAAAATAATCCGATCATACTCTTTCCTGAGCGCAAATTTTAAGGCTTCAAGAATGGTTGTAAGACCCACCTCGAGAAGATGATAAAGACCCATCTGTGTTGATTTCTAGAACACCATTATCTGTACAGTTCCAAAAAAATGTTTACACTTAGGAGATCCATAACTCAGTTGTAGCCCCAATTTTTTTAAAAATAAAGCACTAATTCCAGCCGTGTCATCTTCAATTTCCAGCCCCTAAATTATACCTTGAACTCTCTCCTGGATTTTTTTCAGTACACACGTTTTGGCGAAAATACCTCCATAAATATTCTTAAAGAAAAATTTCAACGTCTTCAGTATAGAATAACTTAGAAATTTTAAACTTTGGATAGCTTGAACCTCATCATTAAAGTTTCCCACACTCAATCGGATTACACCAAACCTGTGTAAACATGAAGCCCATATCTAGCTACTGTAAACACAATCAAAGAAGACATAATCTATCGGTTCCACATTTTATGCAAGCATTGTTTGAACTACCTGTATAAATGGTTGCTTTGTAAATTTTTTTGTTTTTTATTTTATAAGTTTCATATTAAGTTCTAAAACCATATTTGTTATATGAAAAACTAATTTTGGGGTTCTTATGGATTTTATGGTACACTGAGTATGTCCTAAAAAGCCATAACTTTTCTTGAAGTGAATTTTTGGTTCCACATGACCCAATCAAGTTATCATTGTTAAACAATCCAAAAACACACATAGAAAAAGAAAAAGGCTACAGTTTTATTGATTCTACATAAAAGCAATTGAATACAAAAGAATGATTTAACCTAAATACAAAGAGACTATATATAGGTTAAGTCAAAGAAAATTGAAAAGACTATTCTACCCTTAATAAACAATTAATCAAAAATAACCCTATATTTCTTAACATCTCCCCTGAGTTTGCCAACTAGAAAACGAAAACGAGAAATAGAATGCGACTTGGTAAAGAAATCTGCAAGCTGCAAAAAAGAAGAAACAAATGGCAAAGTAATGGTGCCATGCTTGAGATGATGACGAGTGAGGTGACAATCGATCTCAATGTGTTTAGTTCGTTCATGAAAAACCGAGTTGTGAGCAATCTGAATAGAACTCTGGTTGTCACAATACATAGGAGTGGGATGGGAAAGAGAAACTCCCATATCTGCAAGTAACCAACGTAACCAAACAATCTCTTTGGTAGTAGATGCCATAGCACGGTATTCTGCTTCGGTTGAAGATTGAGAAACAATAGATTGTTTCTTGCTTTTCCACGAAATAAGAGAATCACCCAAAAAGATACAAAAACCAGTAACAGACTTGCGATCTGTGGGATCGCTGCCATGATCAGCATCAGAGTATGCACGCAATTCAAGGGAAGAGGTGGATGAAAGTAAAAGACTCTGAAAGATTGTACCCCGAAGATACCGCAAAATACGAAGAACAGCTGCCCAATGAACTGTACTAGGAGAAGCAACAAACTAACTAACAACATGAACAGCATATGCAATATCTGGACGAGTAATAGTGAGATATACCAAGCTCCCAACAATAGTACGGTATAAAGTAGGATCTGACAAGGTAAACCATCAGAAAAAAAATACTTTGCGTTAACCTCAATGGGAGTATCAACAGTCTTATTATCCGTAAGTCTAGCCCGCTCAAGAATATCTACAACATATTTCGACTGAGAAAGAAGATAACCTCTGGGTGAGCAAGCTACCTCAATACCCAAGAAATATCGTAGAGAACCCAAATCTTTCATTTCAAACTGTCTAGCTAACTCTGTCTTCAAAACTGAAATACCGTCAATATCATCACCAGTAATAATCATGTCATCAACATATAAAGACAGAATGATACGACCTGCATCAGTGCACTTAACAAAAAGAGCAGAATCATGACTACTAGAAGTAAATCCAAGGGAAGAGATCACAACAGAAAATTTCTCAAACCAAGCACGAGGTGCTTGTTTGAGACCATATAATGCTTTCTTGAGCTTGCAAACAAACCCAGAATCATGTGGAATACCAGGAGGGGGCGCCATATAAACTTCTTCTTGAAGATCTCCATTCAAGAAGGCATTTTTAACATCAAGTTGAGAGATATGCCACTGACGAACTGAAGCTACTGCAATAAGAGTACGAATAGTAGTCATATTTGCAACAGGAGCAAATGTCTCCTCATAATCCATACCATACTGTTGAGAGTACCTTTTTGCAACCAACCTAGCTTTGTATCGCGCAATAGATCCATCAGAATTAGTCTTGATCTTATATACCCAACGACAACCAATAACACTCTTACCAGGAGGTAGAGGAACCAAATCCCAAGTACCTGTCTTATGCAAAGTAGAAAGTTCCTCATCCATAGCTTGTTGCCAAAGATGATCAATAATTGCCTCTTTATAGGAAGAGGGCTCAGAGAGACAATAAATAGAAGCTAAAAAGGAAGTAAAAGATGAAGAATAACAAGAATAAGCAAAATCTGGTAACTTTGTAGACTTACGAGTGCGTATGGATTGACGTAGAGGTGGATCCACAATCTCAGACGGAGCTTGAGAGACCATAGGAGAAGAGGAAGCTTCAGGTGTACCGGAGAGCAAAGTGTCAGTACCAGCAGAATGATCAATACAAATTGGTTGTAAAGATAACGGTGTAAGAACATGAGAAGGGGTATTTGAAGTACTAGGAACCTGAGATGACAAACTATCAGAATCCTCAGAAAAAGGATCTATACGAATAAGATCAGATCTAGTCAAGTTATGAGTAGTGGATGGAATAGAAAAGTAAGGTATATGCTCGAGAAAAACAACATGACGAGATACATAAAGTTTCTGAGTTATTGGATCAAAACAACGATACCCCTTTTTACCTTCACCATAACCAAGAAAAACACAAATAGCAGATCGAGAGGACAACTTGCTGCGTTCTACATGAGGACGAAGAACGAAACAAGTACAACAAAAAACTCTAAAGAAAGAATAATCAGGAGCATACCCATACAACTTTTCGAAAGGAGAAAAACCTGAAGTATGAGAAGATGGAATTGTATTAATCAAACTTACAGCAGTAAGAACAGCTTCACCCCAAAACACACTAGGAACATAAGCAGACAACAAGAGAGAACGAGCAGTTTCAACAATGTGCCTATGTTTTCTTTCAGCAACACCATTTTGCTCAGGAGTATCTGTACATGAAGTTTGATGAATAGTTCCATCTAAGGCAAGCAACTCACAAAATTTATCAGAAGTATATTCCCCACCCAAATCACACCTAAAACATTTGATAATAGCAGAATGTTGAGTTTTGACAAGAGCACGGAAGGCTGTGTATATCTCAAAGAATTCAGAACGATGTTTCATTAAATAAACCCAACAATAACGAGTATGATCATCAATAAAAGAAACATAATATCGAGACCCTCCTTTTGTGACAACAGGAGAAGGTCCCCATACATCAGAATGAATCAAGTCAAATGGATAAGAAGAAATAGAAATACTTCGATTAAAAGGTAAAGCTGAAAATTTTGCCAGTTTACATCCACTACAATCAGAAATATCAGAAGTTTGCAAATTTCCTAAAGCCCCTGTAGAAACCAAAAATCTCAAACGAGAAGACGAAACATGACCTAGGCGATAATGCCATAAATAAAAGCTAGAAGAAGAAGGACTCAAACGAAAAGAAGACAAATCAACACTAGTAGCAGCAGCAACTGGCACTTTTAACTTATCCAAAATATATAATACTCCCTTCCTACGGCCTGTCCCAATCAGCTTCTGAGACTGCAGATCCTGCACATAACAAAAAGAAGAGGAAAAATGACTAAATTACCAGAATCACATAACTGACCAACAGAAGCAAGATTTAATGTGAGTTTAGGAATATGATAAACATTAGGGAGAGACAAGTGCGGTGTGACAACAGAACCAACACCTGCTAAAGGCATAGGAGTGCCATCAGCAGTCATGACAGGAATAGAAGTCGAAGGAGACATAGAAGTAAAAGATGAAAAATCTAGAGACATATGATGTGAAGCACCAGAATCCAAGACCCATACAGAATGTGACATACCTGAAGAACTATGAGGCAACTGACCTACTGAAGAAGAAGCAGACATAGCTTGTGGTTGTAAGGAGAGAAACTTCTGAAATTGCTCAGCCAGAGTACTAGGATCAGTGAAGGGATCTGATGAAACTACTACTGCAGTATTAGACTGTGGTGGCTTATAACCCTAAGATGGTCTATGAGCATTAGATTGTGACTGGTTGCCAGGCTTCCAAGCTTGAAATTGCTGCTGCGATTGATTCTGCTGTCTCAACTTAGGACACTGAGCCTTCCAATGTCCTTTCTGCTTACAGAAACTACACTCATCGAAGGCAACTTGTGTGTAAGGCTTATTCTGATTATTAGAGAGGGACTTAGAAGGTACTGCTAACACAGAAGGACTAGAAGTAGAAAGAATTCCCTTTTCAGAATAAGACTTAAGACGTATTTCTTCAGCCAATAACTCACTAACAACTGAGTCAACAGAAGGAAGTGGAGAACGATGCAAAATTGAACCTCTAAGTCCTTCAAAATCACTGCGAAGAGCCGTTAAAAACTATACCAACCGTTGCTGCTCTCTACGAGCAATATAGGCACCACATGCCTTTAATTCTGCCGATTCTATAAGAGCCAATTGATCCCAAAGATCTGTCATAGCAGAATAAAACTCCTGAATACTCATGTTCTTCTGCTGAAGAGCTCGTATGTCATTCTCCAATTGATACTGCTTTGTAAAATTGGACTGAGTGAATAACCTTTGCAGATGGTCCCAAACCTCCTTTGTTGTCTCATACTTCGCCAACTGTGTACCTATGGAATGCTCAACAGAATTGTTAATCCAAGTAATAATTTTTGCATTGTTTGCTTCCCAGGTATCTATCAAAGCAGCGTAACCCTCATCGGTATCCCTAGGTTTCACAGAAGTTCCACTAACATATCCCCACATCTTTTTACCCTTAAGAAAATTTCTCATCACGTAACTCAAATACGAATAATTCTTTCCATCCAACCTCACACTCACAGATTGAAGCGAATCGTCTCTTTCAGTAGCCATAATAAAAAAAAACAAAGATAACCAGATCGTAAAAGAAGAAAAATCAAATACCAGATTGCAGAAACTGAATGAAAATCCTATCGAAATCGTCTCTTTTCAGATTGCAGAAACTGAACGAAAACCCTATCGAAATCGTCTCTTTTCAAATTGCAGAAACTAAACGAAATCCCTCTCAAAATCGTCTCAAAAAAAAATTATTCGTATTGGAGTTGGATCCCCCGGCAAGGGCGCGCTGCCCCCTGCAACCCCCAGCCAACTCACCGCGGAGTTGGATCCGCAAAAACTCTGTGTAAAATCAAACCTCGTTCCATGAACGCTCTGATACCATGTTAAACAATCCAAAAACACACATAGAAAAAGAAAAAAGGCTACTGTTTTATTGATTCTACATAAAAGCAATTGAATACAAAAGAATGATTTAACCTAAATACAAAGTGACTATATATAGGTTAAGTCAAAGAAAATTGAAAAGACTATTCTACCCTTAATAAACAATTAATCAAAAATAACCCTATATTTCTTAACAATCATGAATAGGTCTATTGGATTAGGTGTCTTGGATTAATGTTCTGATATTGGTCTCTCTCTCTCTCTTATAGAGAGCTATGAGCTCTGAAATTGAGAATCCAACAAGGCTGGGTACTCGGTATTTAGCAGAGGTAGTAGTAAGACAAGTGGTAGCAGGAGATGGTAACCCCCCAGGTGAGGGAGATCCTCTCCCTAGACCCATCAAGAAACTTCTCTCTGTCTAGGGGGAGTCCTTGATCTTTTCTACGGAGGAAGAGATCAAAGTTGGTTATGAGTAATTCAAATTTATTTTTGTAACGAAGTTTTGGAAGCCTCGATCCAAATTAGAGGAAATCGGAAGTTTTAAAATCCAAATTGTTGTAAATTAAGTTCAGCAATGATATTTTAAGATGGATACAGTGACTTGAATCAAAATAAATAATAATTTAGATCTAATCTTACCAATTGGATTTGGTTTCCTTAGAATTGTAGAAAATTTCCAAGTTTCCTTTGATCTTCACAATTATAAACTTACTCTCTCTCTCTCTCCAAAGATTTCTCTCAAAGATCAAATTAGATTAGAATGGATTCTCTTTTGCTCATGAAATAGGCTCCCTCTATTTATAGACTTATAGAGGAGTGAAGAACAAAAAAAAAAAAGCAAATAAAGTGTATTGAAATATAGCGATTTCTGGTTGTTATATATTCAACTTGAATGTAGCAACCAGAAATCTCTATGTTTCATTCTTAGCTAATCTTTAACATTTTTCTTTGTTTCTTTTGTTTCTCCTCTTTTTTTCTTCCATGATTTCTTTTTCACTTATGTGATCCTTGAGCCCTCTCTGGGTACTTGTGATTGCCCAAAGGGCATTGATCTTCCAAAAAGGAGTTTGATTTCTAGATAAAAAGTTGTAAATCTGTGGACTTCTTGTGGTCCCAACTTGATGTATAACAATAAAGTTCCCTTAATGCTTGCCTGCCAGAGAGTAGTTTAAAGGTTAGCAACAGAACTTGATTTGTAGAAGTATAAGTCCAAAATTCCAATGGGCCATGTAATTAAGCCCAAATATCAAATACCAATAGGCCCATGCAACACATCACGTGGGTAGTATCTCAAGGAAAGTATTTCAAAAGTTGTACGAAAGAAAAACCGACCAAAGAACCCACACTTCGCAACTATAGCTTGTGACTTGTTGCTGAAGACAATCTAAAGATACTTTGAATCTCTTTCTTGTGTGCCAGAACTATTCCAAAACTCCCAAATTGAAATTGGTGACCACAAGTGCTTGAAGACAACAAGGTTGGAGATAGAATGATCGAGGAAGAAAACAAGGACTATTCGAAACCAATCCAAAGGTATACGCAAAACGATTTAGATGTTGTTAGAATTTGTTAGATACAAAAAGAAAGGAGAAAACAAGCAAAACCATGCAAAATAGAAAACTAGGGTTTCATAATGAAGACATAGAACCAAAAAAGATACCATAGGGAGATTATAAATATGGAGTAATGCCAAAAATGACACCAACCAAACCAAAATGAAGGCCAAACAGTAGGAAAATTCGGAAAGTTTCACCCTAGAAAGCGATGATGCAATCGCTATTTGAAGTGGTTGCTTGATCGTTAGTTTTAAGGATCACAAAATCACTATATCACTTGATCAAAAAGTTGGAAGATAGCAATCAGATTTCCCTAAAAAATAACGATAAAAAGATTTCAGATTTTGAAAGATCTCTAGACCTACAAATTTTTTGAATTTTGGGAGGTTTTTTAACTAAACACTTATGGTCATGTAAAAGCACCAAAGATCCCAGAAAACAAACACTAATGCATACACCTAATATGAATCCCCTTCATTCCTTAACATTTCTAACATTATTGTGCCATTTTAATAATCTGGTGGTATTATTGTGCAGATTGAAATGGCAACCACACCATGGAAAACCACAACTTCTAGGACACGTGGGAAAATAGCCAAAAATCCAACGCAACTCTTGCAACAGGACAAGTCCCAAAATAAGTACCAAGGATTGCCAAACAAACATGCTAGGAAATAGACCGAATGGAATAATGCCAAGCAGTTGAAGAGGAAATCATTACTAGATCAACTATCCAAATCATCATCAAAAAAGTATATTAAAATATTTTTGTCATTCGACGTATTCACACTGCATGCATTATTTATCTTCTTTCTTTCTACTAACTCTTTTAGTCTTTCTTTCACTTTTGCTAACAAGACTTCTTCTTGTAACTTGAATGGTTGCATAACATTCTCTGAAAAGAGTGCTTGATCTTCTTTGTTACGAATTAGACCTTCTCAACTAAGCTAATTTCCAATGCCAAACGCATCCCTGGAGAAAATTTTAGTACATCAAATATTAACACAACAACAAGAATGTTTTGAGATATACTAAGGGACCTCATCATCACTTACCTCTACTGTTTCGATAGTCTTCTTTTTTTTGTTATTGTCGTCTTTCCGAGATTGTTAGTATTTTCTAACATTTTCTCCCCCTTCTTCCTTCCACCTTTTACTATCAAAGCATCTACTTCCATCTTGTGGTCTTTAGACACCTCATTTTTGCACTTGCTTGATTAATCAACTCGTCAACTCAATTACGACGATTCTTGATGATGGACGAATATTCTAAAGTTTTTTATTTATTACTAGATATGTTTCCAAAGCTTGGACGAGATATTTTATGCAAACAAATCTTATCAACCACACTACACTTGAAAAATGTGACCCAAAATATAGAAATCATCATTTTGAGATTAAAATAAGCTTTACAAGAAAAATCATAAAAAAAATTATAAAATTATCAAAATACTCTTGACGCTCTGGAGGCTACATTACGTTTAAGAAAATATTTTCAAACACATAAAATAACAAACTAAAACTAAATCAACTGTTTCGTCAATTTCCACAAAATTCAACAAAATTACTAAATATATCTCTTATGGGTTCCACGATCATTTCACGCAAAAAATTCATAAGTGACGCAAACTAATATTCTTATTGAATTTCTTACGAAAAATTGATTCTGAAACATCCCAAATCGTCAAAAAAAAATGATATCTCAACATAAAACTCCTCTTTGAACGCAAAAAGGTAATTTTCCAACCCTAAAATTTAAAAATCTAAAATTAATAATTAAAATATTAATTAATGTAAAGTAAAATCATAATAAATCAAATTAAAATTTTTGAATAAATAATTAATTAGTTAAGCCCATGGGCCAAATTTCAAATAGCGACTCATTTATTTAAGTAGAGCCCACTTGATTTTTAATAAAGAACCCTCCACCGGGGGTTTCAAATAATTCAAAATAATTTAATAAAGAATCCTCTATTGGGGGCTTCTCCAAAATTTAAGTTAGACATAGACTCTACCGCAAAGAGACTTAATTAAACTATAATCTTATCAATAAAACTTTTTAAAAAGGGAATTTTATTTCCTAATCTTGTAGGTCTTGAGAAATCCTACAAAATAGAAGTCAAAAACTCTTTAAATTTTTTTTCAAAATCCTAAATCTAGAGTCCAAAGTCAATACCTAATCCCATGCCCTAATTTTCAACCTAAAAATACTCAGAAATCTTAAAAAATACCTTAAAAGTAAATATTAAAAAAAAAACATTCAGATTTAGAAGAAGAAAGTCTCATCTTGGAAACTATGAGCAGATCTAGAAGTGAATACAAATAAAGAAAATTCACACAAGAAATGCTCATCATCATTTTTTAAGGGAACTGATCGTTGTAATCACTAAAGTAAAAAAAAAAGTAATTTTTCTTATCTTTATTATAGATTTAGACCATTTTTGCAATGTAAATCTTTGAGAATAATAAAGACCAGCTTTCGTTGGGCAGGATTGGTGCCACCAATCCTGTAACTTGATCCATGTACCCATAACATCTTGGTAGTTTTGTGTTTCTTATCTATTTAGAGTCATCTTTGGTTCCTACACCATAAAATTAGGTGGTGACTCAAAAAAAAAAAATCAGATCTGCACCCACGAATTGAGGATGTTTTCAATGACGACTCCACTAGGGATTTCAAAGATCAAATTTGAAAATCTCAAAGATTGGTGTATTGCAAAGTTAGCCTAATTTTATTTTATTTTCTTATGTTTTTTGGCATGTTGGTTGAGTTTTTATCGTTTTGGACGATTTTCTTTTTTCTTTTTATTTTTTGTGATGTTTTGTTCTAACCATGGGTCACCTTTGAACAACCCAAAACAATCTAAAATTTAAGGTTCAAGAAGAATTGGGAGAGGTTAATTATTGGGTTTATGCTTCAGATTATAATGTCATTAAAAGAAATTGGGTTGCCCACTTGACGGTTGCCTTTCAATGATCCCGGAAGGATTTAATGCTCAAGCGATAGTGGGTCCTGTGAGGCTTCTTACAAGAGAAGAAATACAAGAATATGAGAATTTGGGGGTGTGATGTGGCAAGCATTAAATAAAAAAAATAATTAAAAAAGTGGCTGGTGAACTATTTTGTGTATATGTGTGTGCGCGTTGTTGGTAGTAACAATAAATAAAAAGAAAAAATAATTAATAGTGATATAGAATGGTGCGCCATTCCTAACCATGGTCAATGGTACCCTATTAGTATGCCATGTGGAACTTTTGTGACCTACTGACTGTATGGATGTATGGTCCATACCTTGATGAATCTACATATAAGAAATCAGTTTTTATCATTGTTAGTGGCTTCACCAAGGGATGAACCTCATATCCGTACGGTCAATGGGTCCAAAACAATTCCACGTGGCATATAATGAGGTGCCACTGACCAAGATTAGGAACATCACATCATTCTAGATCCTTACTCCTTAAAACTCCTCATTATACACGTTGTTAGCCGCACAAACCTTACTTTGGGTCAAGCTATTATGACTTGCTTAATAAAATATTAAATCTTACTAAGTGTTGTTGGGCCCTCTTGGAAGATTAAATTAGAAATCTGACATCGTAGTCTTCTAGATTTCGTGAAAAACTCTGATTTTAAAAACAAAAGTGATCATGAACTTCCATTTTGAGTGTGGATGGATATGATTTGTCAATTTGAAAATTAAAATCCAATGGAGAACATTAATAGTTTAAAAAAAGGAATCATTTTTTAAAATTCTTATAATTTTTTCCTTTATAATCCTATGACATCTAATCATGTTTTAGGGTGCCACAAATTAATGGTGTTAGGATCCATTAAAATGTTTTTCAATTAACAAATTAACCCCATTAATTTGAGTTTTGCAAAATTGTATAAGGGACAAAATTATATATATATATAGGTTTTAGAAAAAAGAAAATATTATTTTTTATTAATTTGGGGATTTTATCACTCGTACATTTTCAATATCCTAAATATAAAATAAATAAAAATCTAAAAAATTCATGTACCTATAATACCCTCAATTATATCATCTCCCTCCTCTCAACTGTTGGTGGTTACTTTGAAGGGGTTTTATAAGTATTTGATCATTTGCAATATCATGGGTCCGTCCCACTTCAAGTTATGTTAAGTAAAGAGCTTACTTTTTGACTGCATCATTGCATGGCATTCAAAATAGTAAGACTAGCCTTACTAACTTAATAAAATTTTATTTTTTACTAATGGTCTTTGACTTTACCATGTGGCACTCGAAAACATGATCAAACGTCACGAGCTTGTGGAGGAAGAAATTCTAAGAGTTTTTTTTAAAAAAATTCAAAAAAAAAAAATCTTCATTTTAAATTTAAATTTTAAATTTTTCAATTTCGATAGTCATCCATTTTCAAAACCTTAGGTCTAAGCTTGAAAAAGAAAGAATTTGTTTTCGAATTTTTTTTCTTTTTCAATCCAAACTTTTTATTTGAAACCTAAAAGGTTGTGGTACTGGTATGCCAATGCGATGGTCCACGTGAACCTAATAATCCTTAGTAAGGTTTCAAGTATTACTTAGTTGGTTAGGATAGCCTAAGTTCTCACTCACATGATTGATTGAGTAACAAACTTAATGAAGCAAGGGAATTTTTGTGCTAAAAATGCAACAAGTCTACTCAATAAAAAAAAGGACAAATTGTTGGTTGTTCTTGTGCCCATGTCTGATTGATGATTGATATTTTTTTTGTGCTATCCTGGTTGGTTGATCATTTTTATTCTCTTTCGCACTACCTTGATTGATTGCATATGTTATATCGGTAGGACTAGCGATGCTACCGTCATAAATGATTTTGACAATTCAATTTGTGCGCATTTCTGGGACCACATTTTAACTAAATTTGCTATAGTTTTCAGTTAAATTGTCAAAAATAAATTTTGTAAGTTTAAAAATGAATTAGTATTAAAGAAATTTACGTTGTTTGATAAATTTTGGAAAAAGAAAATAGTATTCGAAGAATCTTGAAGTGAAAACACTAGAAAGAGGGTAAAAAGGGATTAAACGATAAAATGTCAAAATCACATCCGAGGGGTAATGTCGGTATTTTACATTGTTGTGTTATGTGTGAGGTGATGAACGAATACCAAAGAGTAATTTACTTTCAGGTTCATATTTTCATATTTATTTACTTTTTGTTAACGCAAGGCACTGGTTTAATTTCTGCATTGTTATTTAATTTAGGCCAGGAGCCACGATTAGATAATAGGAAATTGGATATCTATTCTCAACTCTGTAATGTTAATTTCTCATTTTTATTCAAAGAAAAATGATATATATATATAGTTATTTTGTGAAATGTTAAAGAGCTTGTGAATACTTGAAAGGATAATCTGTCATATCATCCGGAGTGATGTACTATATTGGGATGTACGGTAGGGACAACCAAGCTAGTATGTGGTATGAAACACCTATGAGAATGGAGTCACAATTAGAATCTGGGTTTATTCCTTTTTATCTTTACCAGTGAACTTGTAATATAAATGTGGTCGTACACAAATGGGGATGTATCACATACACGCCTGATAGCCATAGAGGAAGATGATTGGTCAATGATCACTAACAATTAATAATAGGCGAACGTCCTGACACGTCAAAAAAATACCCATTGCTTACGGTTGCATCAAATGGCTAGCTTGAGCCAGATAAATTGTAGACCAAATGTGGTAAGTTGCAGCGACCGACCACAAAATCAGGAAGTAAAAACCATTAAAGGATTGGAACATCATATCCTGACTAGGAGTGATCTAATCATAAAATCCCAACTATCTAATATTACTACTCCACCTTTATGTGTTATATATATGTTGTTCTAGTTTGAATTATAAATTGAAAAACATATTTACTATTTCAATGTTATCAATTAGAATTGTATAAAAAAAATGTTATATTATAAGTATTATTGCTAATTGTAGTATGAATTTTAACTGTTTAGTTGTTCATCCATGTTTATATGTACTAGTTAATCATAGTTTATCTTGTAAAACTATGCATGTATTGAAATAAATGAGAATGCTTACTTTGTTCATATTAGGAGAGGTTATTAGTTAGAATTTTTATTCACATAGTGAATAACCATTATTGCTCATCTTTTCCTTCTCATTTTTTTTAGTTTCGAAGTCGACAGTTGTTGAGACGAGCGTGGTGTCGACGAGTGAGGAACATCTAGTTGGTCATATAAATGATCAGAATTTGTTACCTGGTGAGTACTGAGACTATATCTAGTCACGTCTGTCCATGCAGGTTGCATATAGATTTTGGGTTAAGAGTTATGACTTCGTTAGTGAAATGACATTTTTGTAAACCTGTATGTTTTTACTCCTTCCGCACTCTGATCTATCTTTACTTTGTTCGATGTTAATAGCCTTTCACTCCTTGTATATTTTTGGCATATATATAAAAGATTGTTGTATATGGTTTATCAGGTTGTTGTATGTCTTGAAATGCTAACATAAATAGAGGAAACCATACCGAAGTCTTGAGGCGCCATCTATTACCTCGAGATCAAGCATGAGGATTTGTGTTAATGTTTCCAGGACGCCACATAGTGGTATTATAACTCATTAGTAGTTCTGTATTGGGATTACAAGTTCTTCCGTGTCTAGAAGTCCGTAGAGCCTAGTAAGCATAGGATAAGATCATGGGTTCATTCCGTTAGTAATGGAAGTTGTGTCCGTTACTAAATTTCGAGTTAAGATAGTAATTGATGCTTTCATAAGAACGAGATTGGTCTTATTGAGATATGTGCCTTATTGCTAATAAACAAAGACAATATGAGTAGACGAGACAGAGGTTGAGGAAGAGGCCGAACTGCAATCGAGATGGGACAGGCTTTGAATTAGACCTCTGATCCGATGACATAGTTGATGACGTTTATGAGATAGATGGTTGAGTCTCAAGCCAAGTTCAGGGAGAAGATAATCGAGTCATAGACCAGACTAGTCGAAGAAGTAACTCAGTTGAGGAAACACCAGGCTTCTTCATAGGGGACAGACCCTAGTCCACCCAAAGTTCCACCACAAGGAGCATGCCCACAGGTTGTGCCTTTGAGAGATAAGAGAGTTCCCCAGCCCCAAGGACATACAAATCTAGGAATCTGGTTACAGAATTTTCAGCACCTACGTCTGCCAAGATTTAGAGGTTCTTCCGACCTGGCTGAGGTCGAGGAGTGGGTTTTGAAAACTCGAAAAATTTTGAGTATCATGCAGTGCCAGAGAGATCAGTGGGTGATAGTGGCGACTATAAACACCCCATTTTATCACTCACCTGATTAATCAACTCGTCAACTCAATTGCGATAGTTCTCAATGATGGATAAATATTTCAATGTTTTTTATTATTACTATATGTGTTTCTAAAATTAGGATGAGATATTTCAAACAAGCAAACTTTAGAAATCATGCTATGCTAGGAAAATATGACCAAAAACATAGAAATCATCATTTTCAGATATAAAAAAACTTGACGAGAAAAATTACTAAAAAATGACAAAATTACCAAAATACCCTTAACATCAAAACATCCCTAGAGACTATATTATGCTTAGGAAAACCATTTCGAACACATAAAACAACAAATTAAAATTAAATAAATCGTTTTCACCAATTTTCAAAAAATTCGACAAAATTATGAAAATGCCCCTCATAGGGTCCACACTTATTTCACGTTTAAAACACATAAGTGACAAAAACCAATATTCTCATTAAAATCCTTACGAGAAATTGATTTCAAAACATTATAAAACATCAAAAAATAACCTCTCAACGTAAAAATCTTTTTTGAGGGCAAAACGATAATTTTTCAACCCTAAAATTCAAAATTTTGAAACTAATAATTAAAATATTAATTAATGTAAAATGAAATTTTAATAAATTAAATTAAAAGTTTTGAAAAAATAAAATCAATTAATCAAGCCCACAGGTCAAATTTTAAGTGGTAACCAATTTATTTAAGTGGGGCTCACATAATATTTTATAAAGAACCCTCCACCGAAGGTCCCAAAAAATTAAAAACATAATTTAAAAAAAAATCCTTGGGGGATTTCTCCAAAAAACTTAAAAAATCTTCATTCTACGTAAGTCAAAATTTAAAATTCAAAATTCAAATAAAACCTAATTAAACCCTAATTGGAACAACTTAATCTTATCTCTAAGTGACATAATCTCAAACCTAATCTCCCAAAAACTCTTTAAAAATGGGCTTCCACCAATTAAATTCGTAGGTCAAGAAAAATCCTAAAAAAAATATACCAAAACTTCTCCCAAGACTTCCCAAAATCCTAAATTTGAAATCCCAAGTCCATACTTAACCCCCAAGCCTTAATTTTCAACTTAAAAAACACCAAAAAAATTCTTAAAACGCCCAGAAAAACTAGAAAATATTCAGATCTAGGAGAACGAAACCTCATCTCAAAAATCGGAAGCAGATCTAGCGATAGAGACAAAAGTGGGAAGATTTACACGAGGAATGCTCTCCGCCAGTTTCTGAGGGAATCGATCGTCGCAATCACCCAGGTAAATAAGATTATCTTTTTATTTTAATTTTTAGGTCATTTTTTCTTGCAATGTAAAATTTTTGGAAAAAGTAGAAACTGGCATTCATCGAGTGGGATTGGTGCTTAATACCTTTCAATCCCGTAATGTGATCCCCAGACCCATTTTTTTGTAATTCAGTAACTTTTATCCAGTTAGAGTCATGTTTTGGTTCCTAGACCGTAAAACTAGATGGCAATTCCCAAAAAAATAAAAGTTGATCTACACCCGCGGATCGAGGGTGCTTTCAGTAGCAACTCTCTACTAGGGATAGTTTGATGATCAAACTTGAAAATTCTAAAATCTTGGTGCATTGCAAAATTGGCCTAATTTTCAATTTATTTTATTCATTTATTTAAATTCTTTTGGCTTAGTTGTAAATTGTTTGGTTGCTTTTTTGTAGACATTTTCTTTTTCAGTTATTTTTCTTGGGTCTTAATTAAGGGTCACGTGGGGGTCCAATTCGGTGACCCATAATAATTTTAAATGTTTGAAAATAATAATGAATTGAGGATGGAATGATAAGGATTGAGATGAGGAACCATGGATTTTATTTTATTTCTTTTTTTAATTTTGGTGTGATAGTAAAAATTTTCTTTTTTTTACTTGGCCAATGTTTTTAGGTTTCTTTAAATATATATATATATGTATATATGTATATAAATTTTTTTTTTTAAATTTCAATAAAAGAAGGGGGTTTTTTTTTTGCTTGGTAAAATAAAAATAAATTTGGTTTTAATAAAAAAAAAAAGTAAAAGAGTCTTTTTATTTTGTTCATGTAAAAAAAAGAAAAAGAAAAAATTAAATAAAAATAAAAAAGGGGGGTTTTGTGCCTATTTCAATGTTGGGTCTGATTGATTATTTTTTGTGCTATACTAATTGATTGTCCATCTGATATGCCATAATCGATATATATTTTTTATATACATGCCTTGATATGAATTTCGATGCTATGGATTTTATATCAATGTTTAAATGATATCCATATGTTGTTAGTTTGATCTTGCCCATGGGTCTATTCATATGAAAAATGCCCCAAGCACACCCTACCTTATTTTGCACACACCACTAGCACGTTTAAATGTTGCATTGCATGCTTGCATGTCCCTTATAGCTAACATGGTACTAGTACATGGTCCGGTTTCCTCATGAGATACGACTCCATTCATGAAAACCACAACTCCAATCACGTACCTTTATGGTATATAAAATTGGGGTATCAATACCATTCGATCAGGTAACCCTGAAAGGTATATGGAGCGACCTTAGCCTTTGTTCTATTATAAGCTGCAAAGTCTCATGCCCAATTACCAACATAGTACAGTACGTGTGTCGGTCCCCTTGTGGGATACTAAACC
The DNA here is from genome assembly GCF_017979445.1 of Akebia trifoliata. Lineage (NCBI taxonomy): Eukaryota > Viridiplantae > Streptophyta > Magnoliopsida > Ranunculales > Lardizabalaceae > Akebia > Akebia trifoliata. The sequence continues at coordinate 18,118,781 of NC_141388.1, forward strand.
ATTTATGAAAACTACAACCCTAAACTCGTATCTATATGGTATATCAAGCCAAGTCACCACGTACCGTCTGATAGAGTACGCTCAAAAGGTATTTAGGTGCACTTGAGCAAGAGTGGCTAGATAAATTGCATTGCATGTAATAAACCTAGAGTAAATGAGCCTTTATATAAGTCACGACCTGAATCGACTATGGGTGTTCCCAGGTTGTTCTATTTAATCCAACCAACAGGTAAGTGAGCAGACCAGTCCAGACAATACAAACTAAACTCGCAATATTGATCCAACCCAATATGTGAAATGTACCAACCAATTTGAACCAATTAAATCAATTGGCCCAATCGACAAATGGATCAAACTAATCAACACCAACCGGTTGGAGTAATTGGTTTTACTTTCAAATATTCAAATCATTTCATACAAAAAAGATTTGATCCTAGAGTCAATTTAATTTGTCTGATCAAAAGTTCAATCCTAATAGGAGTAGACCCGTGACTAACCTTTCTCACCTTCTTAATTACCATAAATTTATAGTACATTTGGATTCGATATTTTCCACTAGACTTGGGATAATTTATATCAAAATTTTAATCATGTGGTTAAGAGTCAAACCTTTAGAATCAATGGTTAATCTTGGTTTACTTCCAATCAGGTAATAATTGCTCACAAACGTTATAAACCCCATCTATGCTACTTTGGGTCTGTCAAAAGAGTTATCAAGTCAAAGTACTAATGTCAAGTCCATGTAGTTTAACTCTGTACCATAGTATTATGCCCATCCACCTAGAAGGACATCCCCGCTTTGTAGATAAGCATCCCCAAGTTTTCTTTTAGTTTCAATTTAGTTTTCATCAGCCTTTAAATTCAGTTGGTCATTTTAGTTATGCTAGTCCTTTTTAATTTTTGAGCTTTAATTGAGTTTGTCAACCTATGTTTTTTTATTCCAATAAAATAAAGAAGTTTTTTATTACCATCTGTGCAATAATAATGTGAACATAAAATCTAATATGTAAAATAACTTAGAGCTCACTAATCAAACTTGATAAATATTAGAATTAAAGAGTACACTCAAGAAGTGCAAATCGGTACTGCATTATCATTAGAGGAACATAAAAAAATGATAGACCTACTCAAGAAATTTAATAGTGTTCACTCATGGATCTATGAGAATATGTTAGTTATAAGCATCATGTAGCCTTTCATCAGAACATATTGTACCAAAATATATCAACACATAAAGTCAAGAGTGATTTTTAAGGTCAATTGAAACACATAAGAAGGATCCATCATACTGTTCATTTAAAAGAGGAAGGTTGTCTTTCGCAAAAGAATAACAGATTTTTCAAACTTCTGAAAGCTTTGAATGAGTCAATGACAAATAGAAGAACTCAATCACACTCAATTTCGTAGAAGAAGACTGAAGATTACTCATTCTCAAAAGAAGATCTTACTTGATAGAGCAATTAAGACATCGAGTTCTTAGAACCTTGACCAAATCAAGTGGCATTTTACCAAAGGAGGCCTTCTTTGGTCGAATATTTTTCTTATCTTTCCAAGAAAAAGATAACCTTCTTTAGCCCCTTGCAGCTTTTAAAAATTCAATTGCCTCTTCTTTCTAAACCACATCAACCAATCTCGAAAGGAAAGTCTATGTATAGACTACGTTTTAATCTGATCCCAAAAGAGAGAATAAAGATTTGGGGTATGTAGGCAACCTGAGAAGTTACTTCAAGTCCAGTCAGACAGAAAAAAATGTATTCTCTTACGAAAAGTGTCATCCAAAAGGAAAATCCTCTATTAAAATGTTCAAAAGAAAAAAATGTCAAACTAAGGGCATTAGAAAAATAGAATTAACAGAATTGACAAAAAAGAAAAGAATGCCAAACTAAGGGCATTAGAAAAAAAATAATCAAAAGAATTGACAGAAAATAGAGAATATCATATTAGGGACATTCTGGAAAGTCGAGCTTTATACATTTTCTTTCTAAACCATGTCCTAAGCCCACCTATTAAGTCCTCTGAATTCTAATTTACTTGGTTAAGGTGCAAGAAACCAAGAAGTTGTTGAGTTCAATATTCAAGATCATTAAGAAAAAAAGAAGCCATTGTGACTTAGGCAAAAGTTAGGGTATAACCATAAAAAAATAAGGCCTGTTAGGTTGAAAACCTGAAAAGACAATCCAGGCAAAATTCAAGACATCCAAAAGAAAAACAAAATCTACTAGGCTAAAAACCTGAAAAGGAAACCTAGGCAAAAATTAAGACACCAAAAAAAAAAAAAAAAATTCCATTGAGAAGAAAAATTCAAAAGGAAATTGTCGAGTTGAATATTCAAGACCATCAAGAAAAAAGAAAAGTTTGCTAAGTTGAAATCCGAAGGGGCGACTTAGGCAAAAATTAGGACATAATCATAAAAAAATAAGGCCTACTAAGTTGAAAACCTGAAAATACGACCTAGGCAAAAATGAAGGCATCCTCAAAACAAAAAAAACAAAAACAAAACGTACTAGGTTGAAAACCTGAAAAAGCAACCTACGAAAAAATTAGAATACCAAAAAAGGAAAAGAAAAATCCTATTGAGAAGAAAAATTTGGAAGGAAATTTACTAGAAAATGCACAAAGTTATTCTAGTCACAGCATTCGTTTTTCAACCAAGAGCTCACATTCGACAAAGACAATGTTAAAATCGATGAAACTCGAAAGTCATCTTGAGCATATCAGATCTTTAAGAGTATGTTTACTTGTCCAAGTATTTTCTAAAGAAAAATATAGAATCATCGATCACTTTGAAGAGAAAGATCTTCTATTCTAATAATTATCAAGATTTTAAGTCCAATTCAAGCATTTCTCAAAATAAATTTGAAAAAAAAATGATCAAATTCCTTATTGCACATATGATAATCTTAAGAGTCTTGAAAATTTAAAGGAATGTCGATTCTTCTATCTGTCATTTATCAGCGTTCATAGTTTCTGATCCATACTTTTCAAGAGCAATCCATTCCATCAATTTTGTAGTCAAGTTTCAATTAGAAGTCAATCTTGAAACTAAGGGCATTTTTTAAAGTCATTGTTATTCTAAAGTTTCATTCTTAATCACATGATAAAGAAGAAAATCTTACTCAAAAGTCTAAAACTCTGGTAGAGCCCAATGTTATTATAAATCTAAAACTCTGGTAGATGCATGATAAATCAATAAAGACCCAATTTTTGAAATTTTGAGCCCAACAATACCAAGGTTCTAAATAATCTAAGCTCAAGAAGCACGTCTCTAGTAAGTTCTAGTTTGAGAAACGAAACTCCAATTTTTTGAAGTAAGATTCTAATAAATTGTTGCAAACCCAAGCCCGAGCCTAAGAAGCATGGCTCTGTTGACTTCGAGTCTGAAAAATGAGACTCCAATTTTTGAATAAGGATTTTAATAAGTTCTTGCCAACCGAAGCCTAAGAAGTGTGGCTCTAGTAAGTTCGAGTCCGAAAAACGAAACTAACATTTTTAAGTAGGATTCTAATAAGTACCTACAAACCCAAGTCCGAGAAGTATGGCTCCATTGATTTCAAGTCCGAGAAACGAGACTCCAATTTTTGAATGAAGATTTTAATAAGTTCCTGCCAACCTAAGTCCAAGAAACGTGGTCCCAGTAAGTTTAAGTTTGAGAAATGATAAAGTAGGATTCTAATAAGTTTCTACAAACCCAAGCCCAAGAAGCATGGCTCCGTTGAGTTCGAGTCCAAGAAACGAAATCCCAATTTTTAAATAAGGATTTTAATAAGTTCTTACTAACCCCAGCCCGAGAAGCGTGACTCTGATAAGTTTGAGTCCGAGAAACGAGACTCCAACTTTTTGAAGTAGGATTCTAATAAGTTCTTGCAAATCCAAGCTCGAAAAGTGTGGCTCTAGTAAGTTCAAGTCCAAAAAATGTGACTCCAATTTTTGAATAAGGATTTTAATAAGTTCCTGTAGACACCCCGTTTTCGCACTCGCCTGATTAATCAACTCGTCAACCCGATTGTAACGGTTCCCAATGATGGATGAATATTCCAATATTTTTATTTATTACTAGATATGTTTCAGAAATTCAGATAAGGTATCTCAAGTGAACAAAACTTTAGAAACCACGCTACGTTAGAAAAATATGACCCAAAAATATAGAAACCATCATTTTGAGACAAAAAGAAGTTTTACGTGAAAAATCACTAATATATTATCAAATTACCAAAATACCCATAACGTCTAAACATCCAAAAAGCCTCTATTACACTTAGGAAAATCCTTTTGAACATATAAAATAATAAATTAAAATCAAACAAACTATTTCACCAATTTTCACCAAATTCGATAAAATTATAAAAATACCCCTCAAAGGGTCCACGATTACTTCACGTCCAAAACTCATAAATGACATAAATCGATACTCCCATTGAATTCCTTATGAAAAATTAATTTTAAAACATCCCAAAACATCTAAAAATGACTTCGAAATGCAAAAGCCATCTTTGAGGGTAAAACGATAATTTTTCAATCTTAAAAATTTTAAAATTTTGAAAGTAATAATTAAAATATTAATTAACGTAAAGTGAAATCTTAATAAATTAAATTTAAAATTTTTAAACAAATAAAATCAATTAATTAAGCTCACGAGCCAAATTTTAAATGGTAGCTCATTTGTTCAAATGGAACCCACTTGACATTTATTAAAAGACACCTCCATTTGGGGGCCCAAATAATTAAAAATATAATTAAGGGGATTTTTCAAAAAAATTTAAAAAGATATTCTTTGTACGTAAGAATTAAAATCCTAATTCCAAATCTTAATTCAAAACCCTAATGAAACCCTAATTCACCTTATCTAAAATAAACCTAGTCAAACCTAAAAGCTCCCAAAAAACTTTATAAATAAGAGCCTCCACAACCCAATTTCGCAGGTCAAAATAAATCCTAGGAAAGAGTGGTCAAAAACTTCCCCCATCCTTCTCAAAACTCTAAATTTGATGCCTCAACTCCCTACTCAACATCCAAATCCCAATTTTTACTCAAAAAATACCTAAAAACCCTTCAAAAACATCTAAAAACTCTAAAAAAATACCTAAAAAATTAGAAAATACTCAGATTTAGGATGATGATACCTCATCTTGTAAATCAGAAGTGGATCCAATGATGAATAAAAAGTAAGAAAACTCACACGAGGACGCTCTCCGCCAACTGTGAGGAAACCAATTGTCGCAATCACCGGGTAATTTAGGTTTTTATTTTATTTTTTTAGGTCATTTTTAGCAATGTAATAATTTTTGAAAAAGTAAAGATCGACATTTATCGGGCGGGATCGATGCCTAATACCTTCTGATATCGTAACGTGATCCCCGAACATTTCTTTTCGTAGATTAGTATATTTTTCTGATTTAGAGTCAATATTCGATTCCTAGACCATAATAACTAGGTGGTAACTCCCAAACACCCTAAAAAGCGGATCCGCAACTCGCGGATCGATGGCACTTTTAGTGGCGACTCCATTGGGGATAATTGAGGATCAAACTTGAAGAATCCCAAAAATTAATGCATTGCCAAATAGACCTAGTTTTTTATTTTATTTTATTTATTTATCTATTTTTTTTAGATTTTATTATTTTGTTCTTGTGGTATCATTTGATTGGATTTTGAGTATGATATTCTGGATTATTATTTTATATGGTTCAATCGAGGGTCACTTGGGATGACCCTAAATAATTCAAGTGGTTAGTTTCATTGAAGATGGAATGACAGTGGTTGGGATGAGGAGCCACAGATTTGTTTTTTTTACAAGATTTGTTTGGATGAAATTATTTTTACACGTTACTATGCATGGATGGCGAGTTATGAAAATAAATTATTTGCAAGTGATGTACTAAGAAATAGAAAAAATTATTTTTTTAATGTTGTTCGTGATGAGGAAGGGCTTCCAAGAAAAAAAAATCACAAAAAAATAAAACAACACTTACACGTGGTGTGCCGATAGTGAAAATATTTTTGTTTTTCATTTTTCTATCTTCTTCTCCATATGTGTGTTGAAAAAGGCAGCAAATAGATAAAGACATTTCTCTCTCTCTCTCTCTCATTCTTTGTTCTTCAGGTCTGGTAGATTTTGAATGGAGCTTAATACCTTATTGGTAGTCTTTTGGGCTTAGTTTGGTATCACTGAAATTAAAAATTATGTTCATACAAGTCCCAATTTCTAATAAGAGAACTAATCCAAGAATTTTCAGCCTCCTCTTGTGAAAAATACCTTCTGTCATTCGAACTATGGCAACTAATGAAATTTTTTCACCAAACATAATAAAGCAATCGTGCTGTTATTGAACGGTGAAACTCTGCCCTGATTGTTTATCACAATCATTTGACACATTTTGCCTTTTGAAGATCACATGGTGCAGCAGTTTTTAACTTCTCTGTTTGGAAACCATTGATGAAACCAATTCGAAAGGAAGATTTCTTCCTAAGATGATCTTGATTAATCGAAATTTAAGAAATAATCCAACACTCTAATGAATACATACGTGGTTTTACCCTAAGGTTTCTGTGTCGATTAAATAGCAAGAGTGAAGAGTTTTGAATCTCAAAAACCCAAATTGCAGCCCTCTCTATCGCTAAAAAGAAGATAATTGTTTTTCGTTCACCCCATTCTTTATCAATAATGCACCATCGACATGTTGGTTACATCTTTCTTAGCTAACAAAAAGGTTGGAGTGACAATTTTTTTTGGGTTGTGTTTTAAGTTTTTTTAATTTAAAATCAATTTGTTTAAAAGAGAGGTTTTTTTTTTTTGGTTTGCTTGTTACTTGGTAAAACAAAAATCGATTTGTTTTTCAGAAAAAATGAAAAGTCATGTATCCTTATCTCAACAACTATCGTGCTATCTTTAATTCGATGTTCTTTGAAATTCCGAATCATTTTAGATCATCAAAAGTGATCCTTGATTGGAGAAAAAAATAATAATAAAAAAATAAACAAAATTTTTGTGTCTGTTTCAATCAAATAAATTGTTTTTTGGTTATATTCATTGCTTGCCCATCTAATATGCCATTATATCTATATTTTAATGTGCATGCTTGGATCTTAATCTTGATGTGATGAACTGTGTGGGTAGTATTCATGTGATATTCATGTTTTAATAGTTTGATCTGGCTCACGGGCCCATTTATCTGAAAAATGCCCCGGTCACATCCCACCCTGTTTTGCACACACCACTAGCACGTTTATTTTGTTGCATTGCACGCTTGCATGTCCCTTCTAGCTAACGTGGCACTAGTGCATGGCGCGGTCTTTTCGTGAGATGCAACGTCATGCATGAAAGCCACAACTCCAGTCACGTACCTTATGGTATATAAAACTGGGGCATCAGTATCGTTCGATCAGGTGACACTGAAAGGTATATCGATGCACCTATGTTAGAGTGACCTGAACCTTTGTCCTATTGTAGGTCGCAAAGTCATATGTCTCGATCACCAACCCTAGACTCATACTTATACGGTATATCAAAGTTAATCTAAGTTCACTAACTGCACTTCTTGGTTAAAATCATTGCCTAAGCAAGATCCTACCCTGATGTTCTACAGTACAAAAGGGATATACTACGTCTATTCTAGACGAGAGGTGACTTAAGAGTGCCCTTACTCAACATCGTGCGCCACCTCTCAATTGGGGATTAAACTAGCTGCTTTTGACTTCAGAGATTTGGGTTGGAGTCTTAGATTATCACATGTATGGTATATCAAACCAAGTCACCACGTACCATTTGATTGAGTACGCTCGAGAGGTATATAGGTGCACTTGGGAAAGGGTGGTCAGGTAAATTGCACTGCATGTAGTAAACCTAGAGTCTAGAAGTCTTCCTATAGGTCACGACTCGAACTGACTATGGGTGTTCCCGGGTTGCTCTATTTAATCCAACTAAAAGGTAAGTGGGTGGGTCGGTCCACATTGCTCCAATCAAACTCGTAATATCAATCCAACCCAGTAGACTTAATTCATGAGACATACTAGTCAATATCAAGTTAAACCAATTAGCCCAATTGGTAAATGAATCTTATGGATCAACACATGGACCGGTTGAACTAATTGGCTTAAAAATATTGGATGAAGTGATACAAGTGAAATATTCTGATCCATTGGGTCGAACTGGCCCAAACTCAAATGGGTACATAGTCCCAATCACCTTGCATCGACCAGTTTAATTCAATGGACTGAAAATTTCATACTTAACAAGATCAGTAAATCATCTTCATGTAATATTTCTTAATCGAAATATGTCATTGGTTAAAGATTTTGAATCTAAGGGTTAACTTAACCCATGCTATCAAGAGGAACCTCTATTTGTTAAAAACCTACTCTAGGATCTATAATTGGTAATCCACCTTTGATGGGGTTTTAAGGGTTATGATTGCGTCAAAACTCAAGCATCTATCTCCTAATTGGAATCATAAGTCCAGTCGGTTAGAACGAACGTCACTACCAAGTCAACAGCCGAAAATGACTTCAGAATCTGAGCTTGTAGAGATCCGTAAGATTTTGACAGTCTTTGCCACAAATATAAACAGTATAAAAGGCAAGGTAGAAGCTTTAGAACAGATTTTAGAATCAATGAACAATCCCTTTGACGATCTAAAAGGAAAAAAAAGGTTGTAGGAAGTACAACAAGACACTTACATGGGGTCTTTGAGCTTGATGGAGATGAAGAACCCGTCAATGAAAATCTTGTGTTAGCCAATAGGATGTCTCAACTAGAATCGACCTTGAAAAGTATAAAGGGCATTGACGAAATTACAGCAAGTATTGAGGCTCTGAATCATATCCCTAGGATTCATTTGCCAGAGAAGTTTGTAATGCCTGTAGACACCCCATTTTTGCAATCACCTGATTAATCAACTCGTCAACCCGATCGCAACGATTCCCAATGATGTATGATTATTCCAATACTTTATTTGTTATTAGATATATTTTAGAAATTCAGATGAGGTATCTCAAACTAACAAAACTGTAGAAATCATGCTACGCTAGGAAAATATAACTCCAAAAATATAGAAATCATTATCTTACAGACAAAAAGAAGTTTTACGATAAAAATCACTAAAAATTAACAAAATTATTAAAATACCCATCAAAACATCCATAGAGCCCACAATACGTTTAGAAAATCCTTTCAAATACATAAAACAACAAATTGAAATCAAATAAATTATTTCACCAATTTTCATCAAATTCAACAAAATTACAAAAATGCCCCTCATAAAGGTTGACAATCATTTCACGCCAAAAAATTTTATAAGTGACATAAACCAATAATCTCATTCAATTCGTTACAAAATTCGATTCCAAAACATCTTGGAATATCAAAAACGACTTGAAATGCAAAAGTTTTCTTGGGGTGTAAAACGGTAATTTTTCAATTTTTAAAATTTTTAATTTCAAAATTAATAAATAAAATATTAATTAACGTAAAGTAAAACCTTAATAAAATTAATTTAAAAATCTAAACTAGGTCAATCTCATAAGACTTAAGTCAAAACCTTAATCTAAAGTCAATCTCGTAAGACTTAAGTCAAAACCCTAATTAAAATCCTAATATAAAGAAATCAAGTCAATCTCATAAGAATTAAGTCAAAATCCTAATTAAAACCCTAATCTAAAAAGACTAAGTCAATCTCATAAGACTAAAGTGAAAACCTTAATTAAAACCTTAAAGGAAACCTAATTAAACACTAACTCTACCCAAAAAAAGTCTATAAATAGGAACCTCCACACCCTAATCTCGTATCCAAGAAAAAATCCTAAAAAAAGTAGGTCAAAAAGTCTCTCTAGCCTTCCCCAAACCCTAATTTTAAAGTCCTAACTCCTTACCTAACACCAAACCCTAACTTTTTCTCAAAAAAAACCTAGAAACCCTAAAAAACACCTAGAAACCTATCAAAAATTAGGAAGTACTTAGTCTAAGGAGAAGATATTTCATCTCGGAGATCCGAAGTGGATCTAGTAACGGAAACGAAGTAAGGAATCACAAGTAAGGAATCTCCCCGTCAACTCTAAGGGAACTATCATAGTGATCATCTAGGTATTTTTCATTCTTATTATTTTATTATTTATTTAGGTCTTTTAGCAATATAGTTTTATTAGGAAAAAGTAGAGACCAACGTTTGCCGGGCGGGGTTGGTGCCTAATACCTTCCAACCCCGTAGCGTGATCCCCGGACCCGTATTACCTTTCGTAGATTAGTGTTATTAGTCTTTTAGATTCATTGTTCGGTTCCTAGATAGTAATAACTAGGTGGTGACTCCCAAACTTCAAAAATTAAAAGTGGATCCGCGTACCCCGCGGATCGAGGGCGCTTTCAGTGGCGACTCCACTAGGAATTATTGTGGATCAAACTTGAAAAGCCCCAAGCATGGGAACATTGCCAGATCGACCTAGCTTTATTTCTTTATTTATTTAGTTTGATTTATTCTATTTATTTATTTATTTATTTTTATCTTTTATTTTTATTTTTGTGGCTTGATTGTGGATTGTTTATTTGGATTTTGGATATTATAGTTTTATTTTTTATCCAATTAAGGGTCACTTTTTGATTACCATAAACAATGAAAGATTCAAATTAACATATAAATTGAGGATGGAATCATAGTGATTGGGATGAGAGTCCATGGATTTTATCTTTTTTTTTTATTTTAATTTTGGATGAAAATTTTTTAGCACATTACTCTGCATGGGTGGCGAGTTGTGAAAATAAATTATTTGTAAGTAATGCGCTAGGAAACAAAAAACAATTGTCTTTTTTAGTGTTGTTCGTGATGAGGAGAGAATTCCAAGAAAAAAATAGCAAAAAAATAATAATTTCTATGTGTGGTGTGCCATTAGCAGAAAATGCTTGTTTTTATTTTCATCTTCTTCTCATATAATTATTTGTGAGTGATGCATTAAGAAACAAAAAAAAGTGCCTTTTTTAATGTTGTTCATGATGAGGAGAGAATTCCAAGAAAAAAAAATCGTAAAAAAAAATATATTTTTATGCGTGGTGTACCTTTAGTAGAAAACAAATTTTTTTTTCATCTTCTTCTCATATAATTATTTGTGAGTGATGCATTAAGAAACAAAAAAAAGTAGCTTTTTTAATGTTGTTTGTGATGAGGAGAGGATTCCAAGAAAAAAATTCAAAAAAAATATTTTTTTTGCGTGGGGTGCCAATAGTGAAAACCTATTTTTTCTACTTCTATCTTCTTCTCCAATGAGAAAGAAGATGACGAAAAACAGCAAAGAAAAAAAAATGCCTCTACCCTCCTCATCCCTCTCTTTCTCTCTATCGTCTCTTTCCCCATCAATCTAAATAGATTAGAAAAGCAAAAAAAAAAAAAAAAATTGGTTTCTTCCTAAAAATCTGGTTTTTATTTTGAAACCCAAATTTTTAAAAAAAGGCTAAATCCCGATTTCTCTTTGCTTAGAGATGGGTCTGAAGCTAAGGATTAGGATTTTGATTCTGCTAAAATCGTCACTGATGGGGAAATTTTGGGGTTCAACATTACAATGTTTCCATCATGACTTTGTAATCGAAAATTAGGAGATTAAAAGGGGAGCGTGAACAAAGCTTTAGAGATGATTGAAATAAGGATTGAATCTAGATTTGGAGAGGAAGAAATCCGATGGTCAATGGAGTGCAATCATGTCTTCCACCTAAAATATTTGGATAGTCGGATGAATCGTGATCAAGATTTGCCCTCTTTTGTAAAATTCCCTTGATTCCGATTGGGATTCAAAAAGCGTTCAATGAGAGGATTTGAGTTTCTTGTGAAATTTGTGATCTCTCATTTATTTGGGAAATACTTTTCAGTATCAAGCTTCTCTATAAAAAAAAAATTTGTTTCCACTGCGCCATCGTTAAAGGATTTTTTTTAGCACACCAGTTTTTACATATAACACATCATTATAAATTTTTTCTTTTTTCTTAGGTGTAAAAATTGGTGTGGCAACATAATTATTGGAATTTTTATTTTTTTAGGTTTCTTTAATAGTCAGTAATAATTTTTCTTAAGAAAAAAAAAAGTCCATTTGTTTAGTAATTTGTGTAGTACTAATTAATAATAGATTTCTTTGCTAAAAAAAAAAACAAGAATTTCTTTAAAAAAAAATAAAAAAAGACATCACTCTCTATCTCCGCAACTATCATTTTATTCTCAATTCAATATTCATTGAAATCCCGAATTGTTTTAGGTCTCTCAAAGCTATCATTGATTGAACCACAAAAAAAAAACTCTTTTTATGTTAGATCTTGAGGTACTAAATGGCACCTCGAAATTTCGGCATGGTCTCCTCTGTTTATGTTAGCATTCCAAGGCGTTTAACCTGCACCTGATAAATGACATACAATCCTGCATACATATATAAAATATAATACTAGCGGAAGCTTATATACATCTAATAACGTACGAAAGATCAGAGTGCGGAAGAATAACCAGAATATATGATTATACAAAATTCCTCACTCTAACAGAAATCCTAACACTCAAGACAGAATCCATAAGACTACCTGGGGGAACTGACACCACTAGGGGGTATAGCCCTAGTACTTACCAGGTGACGGACTCTAGTTGTCTATCTGACCAACCAGATGATCCTCATACGTGCTCTATACCTGTCTCGCCAAGCTCTGAATCTGAAACTAAAAAATGGAAAAGGAAAGGGTAAGTAACAATGGTTACCCAATAGGGAAACAAACAGTTTCTGCCAATAATCTCTCCTAACATGAACGAATAAACATACTGAATCATTTTAAAATATACAAAGTTTTAAAGAAGAAACTACGATTAACTCATACATGTAGCCAGGGATGAGCAACTAAACATTTTAAAATTTACATTACATCGATCATCATTACTCACGATAACATTATCTTTTTAAACAAATCTAATTGATCAAATGGAAACATTAAACATGGATTTCATTTTATATATCAAAATAAGCAACAGATACATAATACACAATGGTGGAGTATTGGAATTAGAGAGTTGGGATTCACAACTGAATCACTCCTAGTCAGAACATGATGTTACAATTCTTCTCTGGTTTTTAGTTCCTGATTTTCTGACTGGTCGCTGCACTTACCACACTTGGTTGACCATTTATCCGGTTCAGGCTGGCCATTTGACGTGACCGTAAGTAATGGGTCTCTTTTCGATGTGTCAGAACGTTCGACTACTATAGATTGTTAGTGATCACTGACTAATCATCTTCGTCTATACCTATCAGGCGTACATGTGATTCCCAAATATACAAACAATTCGTATACGATCATCTTTACATTACAAGTTCACTAGTAAAGATAGAGAGGAATATCCCGGATTCTAGTTGTGACTCCACTCTCATACGCGTCCCATACCATGTATGAGCTTGGTGGTCCCTACCGTACATCCCAGGATAGTACACCACTTCGGATGATATGACGCACTATCCCTTCAGGCATTCACAGACTCTTTAACAGCTCACAAAATAGCTACATATATATTACTTTCATTTGAAAATAAAAGAGAAATTAACAATACAAGGTTGAGAATGGATATCCAGTTTCCTACCATGCAAATGTGGCCACCCGGCCTAAAATAAATAACATAACCGAAAAATAAACAGCGCCTCGCGCTAACAGAAATTTAAATAAACATGCAACCAGCAATATTATCCCTGGATATCTATTCACCAACCTGCACACAACACAACAACGTAAAATGTAGACATCACCCCTAAGGTGTGACTCTGACATTTTACCGTTTCATACCCTTTTTCCCTTTTTCGATTTTTACAATTTTCAATCTCTTCAAGAAAACATCCATTTTCTGATATTCATCAACTCAATATGAGTTCATTGAATATTAAATCACATTTTCCAACTATAGAATTTATTTTTATCAATAATATTGAAAAAGAATACAAATTTTATATCAAAACGGGGTCCAAGCAGTGCACAAGACCCAATTTATGGAAATAACCCATTAAAATATCTTACCCATGTATAATTTGTTAAAAATACAATTAAACATATCAAACATGCAATTTCTGGCGTGAATTTTTGAAATAATAAAAGAATTCTATATTTTGAAAATACATCCAAAATTTTTCAATAAAATCCTAAATGCAATTTTCACAATGTACAATTACTAATAGAAATTGAGAGCTCCTTACTATCACTAGGGGAAAGGATCAAAGCGTGTGCACGAAAATCGAGGTGATCGCACGAAAATCGAGATGGACCGAACTTCGAAGCGGCTGATTTTTGAAATCGGCCCGGTGATTTCGAAGATCTCGATGTGGTCGTCCTTTCTCCCTTCTACGGCGGAGGACGATTTGACCTCGAAATCGATAAATTCGAGGTCGAAATTTCGAAATTCCCGTATATAAATACGGCTGATTTTTGACGATATCGGGTGAAATAGATAGTGAAATGAAAAAAGGTTGTATGGGTTTTGTAGATGTCGAGGCTGCGAACGTTTACAAGAGATCTGAGGTGGAAGATCGAAGAAAAATGAATTTTTTTCGTTTATATATGTCGCGGCTGTTTGGACGAGTTGGGGAAGATGAGAGAAAAAAAAAATTAAAAAAAATTATTTATATAAAATTTGGGACGAAATCGGTATTTCGTCTATTGTTTCGATCGACGATAACTTGACCATCCGGACTCTAAAACTGACAAATGAATACTCTATTTTGCCTAATTTTTTGTTTCGAATTTAATGGTATGGTCAATTTCTATAAATTCTATCTCTAACAAAAATTTACATTTTTAGCCTGAGGTGACCCCTAAACTTGACTTCATTTTCATTTTTGAGGATAATTTGACTTCCTGATCTCCAGAAATGACAAATAAATAGTCCCTGTTCAATAATTTTTCGTTACGAACCCAATGGTGTAATTGAATCTTAATAATTCTTGCTCTAACAAAAATTCACTATTTAGGCCTAGTCCGACTCGATAATCGAGGATTTTACAACTTTTATATTCGGACTCGCATTTGAGCATGCTTACAGGCTAAAATATATCATGATCTTGATTAATATATATTTTTTATGCGCATGTCTTGATCTTAATCTTGATGTTATGGATACTTTTGTGTTTTCAAATCAATATTTATTTGATATCCATACTTGTGTGATTTGATCAAACCCATAGACTCATTTATTTGAAAAAGGCCCCGGGCACACCCCACCCTGTTTTACACACACGACTAGCACGTTTATTTTATTGCATTGCACGTTGCATGTTCCTTATAGCCAACGTGGCACTAGTGTGTAGCCCGGTCTCCTCGGAGATGTGACGTCATTCATGAAAATCACAACTCCAGTCACGTACCTTAAGGTATATGAAATTGGAGCATCAGTACCGTTTGATCAGGTGACTCTGAAAGATATATCGATGCACCCATGCTGGAGCGACCTGAGCCTTTGTCCTATTGTAAGCCGCACAGTCACATGTCTCGATTGCCAATGTAGTACTAGTACGTGGTCGATCCCCTCATGGAATGCTAAACCATTTATGAAAGCTACAACCATAGACTCGTACCTATATGGTATATCAAAGGTAATCTAAGTTCACCAATTATACTTCTTGATCAAAATTAATGCCTAAACGAGATCCTACCCCGTTGTACCCTACTGTACGAAGGAGATAGACTACGTCTATTCTAGACGATAGGTATTTAAGAGGGCCCTTGCTCAGCATCGTACGCCACCTCTCAACTAGGGATTAAACTGGTTGCTTTTGACTTTAGAGATGTGGGTTGGAGTATTAGATTATCACCTATACGGTATATCAAACCAAGTCACTACATACCATCTGATTGAATACGCTCAAGAGGTATATAGGTGTACTTGGGCATGGGTGGCCAGATAAATTGCATTGCACGTAGTAAACCTAGAGTCTAGGAGAATTCCTATAAGTCACGATCCGAACTGACTATGGGTGTTCTCAGGTTACTCTATTTAATCCAACCCAAAGGTAAGTGGGTGGATCGGTCCACACTGCTTCAATCCAACCCGCAATACCGGTCCAACCCAGTAAACTTAATTGATGAGACATACTAATCAATATCAAATTAAATTAGTTAGTCCAATTGGTAAATGGATCTTATAGATCAACACATAGACTGATTGGATTAATTAGCTTAAAAAATAGTTTATGAAGTGATTCAAGTAGAATATTTAGATCCATTTAGTCAAACTGATCCAAATTCAAATGGGTACATGGTCCCAATCACCTTGTATCGGCCAATTTAATTCAATGGACTGAATATTTCATATTTAACAAGATCAGGATCAGTAAAAAAATCATATTAAGGGATGTACTGATTAGTACAATCTGTATCTTACTTTTAGAAAATCATAAAACTCTTAAACATGATTCAAAATTTTTAAGATTCCTGATCAATTTGTCAATCATCTTCATGTAATGTTTCTTGATCGAAATATTTCATCGGTTAGAGTTTTTGAATCTAGGAGGTTAACCAATGCTATCAAGAGGGACCTCTATTCAAATTGCTAAAAGCCTACTCCACCTTTGATAAGGTTTCAGGATTATTATTGCACCTAAGCTCAATCATCCATCGTCTAGTAAGGGTGGTAAGTCCGGTCAACTAGAAGAAACGTTAGTACCAAGTCAACAATCAAAAATGGTCGAGGAATCTTTTAAAATTACACACTTGTTCCCTGAAGATCACATTGCCTCAATCCTACTTGTTGTAAGCAATATCCAGAGTCCTCAGCCTATAGTCAAGTCCGTTGTGTGTGGGTAATTGTCTTTCATGAGTCTTGAATAAAGTTTTTTTTTCAGTTCATCAATATCATGTTTTCTTTAGATCGAGTCTACTCTTTTTCTGTTGAGTCGAGTTAGTTTGTCGAGTCATAGAGGTGTCTATTGCCCTTTCTGAATTTGATTGGATATGAATACCTCAAGCGCATTAATGAATTAACTAATAATCTGGCTTCAAGGATGTATTTTTCTCCTGAACAAGAAGATAAGGGTTGGACTCAACAACTTTCAATCAGAAAGCAAAGGTCATTGAACCTTAGAACAAAAATAATTTTCAAGAAATTTAGATAGAAACTATCATATCCCTAGAGGAATACGAGGGGATAATGAATTTACTAAGAAATTTCAAAAGACTTGTTCGTGTGATCATATGAGGGTACGTTAGGTACAAGCTTGGGTGTTGTTCAAAATGGAATAGATACTCGTCTATATCGATGGAATCAAAGAAGATGTTAGAAAATATATTAGCGTTATCCCCACTACATCTCGAGTTGAAAAGTTCATTTAAGCACATGTTATCAATCGATATGGGGGTACCTTTTGAGCTGATCTCTGATACTGGGTCGTACTTCAAAGCTTAGGTCATTACTCCATGTTCAAAGTTCAGGATTTGACATCACAAATCCTCTTCACACCTTGTCAGACTAATGGAAAGGTTGAAACAGTCAATAAAAAAATCTCAAGATAATCATCAGAAAAATGTGTCAATCGCACCAGGATCCATCAGAGAAGTTACCATTTACACTATGAGCATATCAGTCTTCCATTGGAGTTATTTCCTACTCTCTAGTATATTATAGAAGCAGAATTATCAGTTGAAATGGAAATCCCATATCTAAAGGTCTTGATAGAAAGTCAATTGTTAGAAACAGAATGGGTTCGTCAGTAGTATGAAGAAGTAAACCTGATCAAAGAAAAACAACGTAAAAGTTCTATACCAAGTCTAAACTTATCAGAGAAGATTCACTCACACATTTGACAAGAAAATCAAAGTTCGCCACTTATAAATCAATGATTCAACCGTTAGACTTCAAGATCATGATAGAATTGAACCACCAGAGTCAACCAACCTTAACCAGATCAAGCGGTACTACATTTAAGGTGGCCATCTTTTACCGAATCAATTTTCCTACTACCCAGTTCATTATCTTCTTTCTCAGCTCTTTGCAATCTTTTCAAAAAAAAAAATATATATATATATATATATACATTTTTCTTTCTCTACTTGATCATCCAATCTAGGGGAAGGAAATTCGAACTACGTCTTGGTCTGATCCAAAAATTTTGGGGTACGTAGGCAACCTGAGAAGTTCCTTCAGGTCCGACCACATCAAAATAAAAAAAATAGATTCCGTGACAAAGAAATAATTAAAAAAAAAAAGAAATATCATCCAAAATGGGGAAGAAAATTCAAGGAAAAAGAAAAAATTTAAAAGGAAATGCCACACAAGGGGCATTTTGATTTTTGAGCCTCAAAATTCCATTCTTTTATACCCAATCCCAAACTTACCCATAAAAGTCCTCCTAAGTAACATGCGAAAAATCAAGGAAGATAGCAAAACATGACCAGACAGTAATTTCAGAAGTTCAGAAGGGAAGAAAAGAAAAAAAAAACCTGATAGGTTGAAAATTCGAAAAGGGCGACTTAGGCAAAGATGAAGGCTAGCTCACAAGGTTGAAAATCTGAAAGGACAACTTTGGCAACAATCAGAGTAAAGCAAAAATTAAAGAAAGCTCACTAGATCGAAAACCTGAAAAGATGATCTAGGCAAAAACTAGAGCATGCTCGCTAGTTTGAATATCTGAAAGGGCAATGTAGGCAAAAGTTAAAGTAACAAAGAAAAAAAATTCTCTATAGAGTCGAAAAACTAAAAGGTAGTCCGATCCGAAACATCAAAAGTCTAAATAATCAAGTTCAACACTTAACTTAAACTAGGCAAAGACTCAGAAGCCACAAGTATCTTGTCTACGATTGATATAAAAAATTTTACTTCTCCAAGTGAACAAAAGGGAAAAAGGGTAAATTCTATGATGAATCTCAAAAGAAAATTTTTATTTTCTTGACCCTGACTCAAAATCTTTAATCAAAATTAAAAGTTGAATTTTATTACGCTTGTGGTAATTAAACATTTCAAACCTTCATATAAGGGGCACTTTCTTTCTTTTTTAATATGTAGTTTCTCCCTTATACTAGGGGCATTTTTTATAAGATGTGTTCAATACAATGTTTCCTATCAAACTAGGCACATTTTATTCTCAGATTTGATCAATGTTAATCCTAAAGGATAACGGGAATCCCAAATTTAAGGTTTACCCTCTTGATAGCAATTTTTTTGAAAACCCTTGAGATTCAAAAGAAGTTAAAAAATTCATAATTTTTTTTAAAAGCCTTGAGATTCAAACAGAAGCGCTTCTGATTTCATATTTGGTTTTGCCCAGAGATTAACTCAGTACCCTTTCACCTAGAATAGGAGATGGAGCATTTTTCTTTTCCAGATTCATTTTCAATCATTATTTTCCAGATTCAATCATTCTTTTCTAGATCCATTTTCAATCATTTTTTTTCAAATTCAATCATTCTTTTCCAGATTTATTCATTCCTAGATTCAATCATTCTTTTCTAGATTCATATTCAGTCATTATTTCTCAGATCTATTCATTCCAAAATTCAATCATTCTTTTCTAGATTCATTTTCAATCATTTTTTCCCAGATCTATTCATTCCCAGATTCATCCATTTTTTTCTAGATTCATTTTCAATCATTCTTTCCCAGAGTCATTCCTTCCTTCTTAGTTTTACTCAGTCATATGCCGTTGAGGGTTTTCTCGGAATTATGCTTAGATGTCGTCGAGGGTTATCTCGGATTTTGCTCAGTTACCGACGAAGGTTATCTTGGATTTTGCTCAAATGCTGCCGACGGTTATATTGGATTTTGCTCAGTTTCCGCTGAGAGTTATCTCAAATTTTGCTCAGATGCCGTCGAGGGTTATCTCGAATTTTGCTCAGTTACCGCCAAGAGTGAAAGCGCCTTCAATCCGCCGGGTAGGCAGATTCGCTTTTGACCTTTGAGGTTTGGGAGTCGCCACCTAGTTATTGTGGTCTAGGAATCGAACATCGATTCTAAATAGATAAAAATAACTAATCTACTTAAAAAATAACTGAGTTCGGGGATCACATTACGGGGTTGGAAGGTGTTAGGCACCAACCCCGCCTGACAAATGCCGGTATCTACTAATCTCCAAATAGAACTACATTGCTAAAAAGACCTAATAAAAAAAAATTTATCTTTACCTTTACGAAGACAACGGTCTTGTTCCCTCAGATCTGGTAGAATAACTCTTCGTACAGCACTCATCGCTTCATTCTGTCATCGAATTCGTTTCGGATCTCCAAAATAAAGTATCTCCTTCTGAATGTTTCTAATTTTTTTATGAATTTCTAGGATGTTTTGGAAGGGTTTCTAGGTATTTTTTGAGCTAACGTTGGAGTATGGATGTTAGGTAAGGACTTGGGGCTTCAAAATCAAAGTTATAGGAGTTTAGGGAAGCTTTTTTACCTACTTCTCTTAGGATTTTTTTAAGATACGAAAATAGGTTGTAAGGACCCCTATTTATAGATTTTTTTAAGTGTTTGTTTAGATAGAGTTAGTGTTTAATTATAATTGTTTGAAGTAGAGTTATATTTTAATTATAATTGTTTTAGGTAGAGTTATATTTTAATTAGAATTATTTTAAATAAAATTATTATTTAATTAGGATTATTTTAAATAGAGTTATTATTTAATTAGGATTGTTTTAAATAGAGTTATTATTTAATTAGAATTTTATTAAGGTTTTGACTTTTAGTCTCACTTAATTGACTTTAAGATTTTGTCTTTAGTCTTACTTGATTGACTTTAATCTTACTTGATTGACTTGACTTTAGTCTTACTTGATTGACTATAATTTATTGACTTTAGTCTTACTTGATTGACTTTAAGATCATGACTTTAGTCTTACTCGATTGACTTTAGTCTTACTTGATTGACTTTAATTTCTTGACTTTAGTCTTACTTGATTGACTTTAAGATCTTGACTTTAGTTTTACTCGATTGACTTTAAGATTGACTTTAGTTTTACTTGATTGAGTTTAATATATTGATTTTAGTCTTACTTGATTGACTTTAATTTTAATTAGGATTTCACTTTACATTAATTAATGTTTTAATTATTAATTTCAGAATTTTTAATTATTAAAATTGTAAAATTATCGTTTTGCCCTCGAAGAGGAGTTTTTACTTTTTAAGTCGGTTTTTTATGTTCTAAGATGTTTTGAAATCGTTTTTTCATAAGGAATTAAATGGGAATATTGGTTTGTGTCATTTATGAATTTTTTTTGTGCAAAATGGTCGTGAACCTTATAAGCGGCATTTTCGTAATTTTGTTAAAAATTGGCAAAATGATTTATTTGATTTCGATTTGTTATTTTATGTGTTTGAAAGGATTTTTCTAAGCGTAATGTAGGCTCTAAAGATGTTTTAAGATTAGGGGTATTTTGGTAATTTGATCATTTTTTAGTGATTTTTACACGAAACTTCTTTTTGTCTGTAAGATGATAATTTCTATGTTTTTGGTGTTATATTTTTCTAGCGTAGCGTGGTTTCTAAGGTTTTGTTAGTTTAAGATACCTCATCTGAATTTTTGAAATATATCTAGTAATAAAATAAAGCATTGGAATAATCATCCATCATTGGGAACCGTTGCAATCGGGTTGACGAGTTGATTAATCAGGCGAGTGCAAAAATGGGGTGTCTACTAAGGGTTTCTTCAATTTTACTTAGATGTCGTCGAGGGTTATTTCAAATTTTGCTCAGATGCCGCCGAGGGTTATCTCGGATTTTGCTCAGTTGTCGCCAAGGATTTTCTTAGATTTTGCTTAGATGTCGTCGAGGGTTATCTCGGATTTTGCTCAAATGCCGCCGAAGGTTATCTCGAATTTTGCTCAGATGTCGCCGACGCTTATCTCGGATTTTGCTCAATTGCCGCCAAGGGTTTTCTTGAATTTTGCTCATATGCCGCCGAAGGTTATCTCTGATTTTGCTCAGTTGCCGCCAAGGGTTTTCTTAGATTTTGTTCAGATGCCGTCGAGGGTTATCTCGGATTTTGCTTAGCTGCCGCCAAGGATTTTCTTGGATTTTGCTCAAATGCCACCGAGGGTTATCTCGAATTTTGCTCAGTTACCGCCGAGGGTTATCTCGGATTTTGCTCAGTTACCGTCGAGGATTTTCTTGGATTTTGCTCAGTTGCCGCCGAGGGTTATCTTAGATTTTGCTCAGATACCACCGAGGGTTATCTCAGATTTTGCTCAGTTGCCACCAAGGATTTTCTTGGATTTTGCTCAGATGCTGCCGAGGGTTATCTCGAATTTTACTCAATTTATACTCAAATTATGCTCAGTTTTTACTTAGACTACATGAGATTTATCTCAAATATACATTTGTTTTATTAGTCAAAGAGAATTTTCTAAAATTCAAGGATCTAACACTATTAGTGAGAGCTCGTACTCAAAGACCTGACAACTTTTAGTTCGAGGAGAGTTTTACGCTTAAGGATCCAAACGCCCCAACAAATTGCTAAATCAGACTGTAAAATGAACTGTAACTAGCTTTGGCATTCGAATATCGCACTATCTACCAAAATAGATTTGCTATCTAATTTACTTCAACCCTCTGTCAAAGAGGGGCATCTGTAGAC
The DNA here is from genome assembly GCF_017979445.1 of Akebia trifoliata. NCBI lineage: Eukaryota > Viridiplantae > Streptophyta > Magnoliopsida > Ranunculales > Lardizabalaceae > Akebia > Akebia trifoliata. Next base: position 18,141,317 of record NC_141388.1, read on the forward strand.
ACCCTATTTTTGCAATCACCTGATTAATCAACTCGTCAACCCGATCGCAATGATTCCCAATGATGGATGATTATTCCAATACTTTATTTGTTATTAGATGTGTTTCAGAAATTCAGATGAGGTATCTCAAACTAACAAAACTGTAGAAACCACGTTCCGCTAGGAAAATATAACTTCAAAAACATAGAAATCATCATCTTGCAGATAAAAAGAAGTTTTACGATAAAAATCATTAAAAAATGACAAAATTATGAAAATACCCCTAACATTAAAGCATCTCTAGAGCCCACAGTACACTTAAGAAAATCCTTTCAAACACATAAAACAACAAATTGAAACCAAATAAATCATTTCACCAATTTTTACCAAATTTGATAAAATTACGAAAATGTCCCTCATAAGGGTTGACAATCATTTCATGCCAAACAATTTCATAAGTAACATAAACCAATAATCTCATTTAATTCCTTACAAAAAATCGATTCCAAAACATCGAAAACCGACTTGAAACGCAAAAGTTCTCTTCGGGGGTAAAACGATAATTTTTTAATTTTTAAAATTTTTAATTTTAAAATTAATAAATAAAATATTATTAACATAAAGTAAAATCCTAATAAAATTAATTTAAAAATCTAAACTAAGTCAATCTCATAAGACTTAAGTCAAAATCCTAATTAAACCCTAATCTAAAGAAACCAAGTCAATCTCATAAGACTCAAATCAATACCCTAATCTAAAATGACTAAGTCAATCTCATAAGACTAAAGTCAAAATCCTAATTAAAACCCTAAAGAAAACTTAATTAAACACGAACTCTACCCAAAAAAAGTCTATAAATAGGAGGTCAAAAAGTCTCCCTAGCCTTCCCCAAACCCTAATTTTAAAGCCCTAACTCCTTACCTAACACCAAACCCCAACTTTTGCTCAAAAAACACCCAGAAACCCTTCAAAAACACCTAGAAACCCATCAAAAATTAGAAAGCACTTAGATCTAAGGAGAAGATAATTTATTTTGGAGATCCGAAGCAGATCCAGTAACGAAAATGAAGCAAAGAATCACAAGCAAGGAATCTCTCCGCCAGCTCTGAGGGAACTATCGTTGTAATCATCTAGGTATTTTTCATTCTTATTTTTTTTTTTAGGTCTTTTAGCAATGTAGTTTTATTTGAGAACAGTAGAAACTGGTGTTTGCTAGGCGGGGTTGGTGCCTAACACTTTCCAACCTCGTAACGTAATTTTCGGACCCGTATTTTCTTTCGTAGATTAGTGTTATTTACCTTTTAGAGTCAATGTTCGGTTCCTAGACCGCAATAACTAGGTGGTGACTCCCAAACCTTAAAAATCAAAAGCAGATCCACGTACCCGCAGATCGATGGCGCTTTCAATGCCTGAGATGGACAAGTTCAGTGGAGTGGGTTGTGTGAGAACACACCTCAAGATATATATCACTAACATGCGCATTATGGGTCTCAGCGATGAATAGATCACATTACTATTTCAACGAACTCTATTTGGATCAGCGTTATGATGACTAATGTCTCAAGATCCAGCTATAATAAGTACATGGGAAAAATTTTCAAAGACTTTCTAGCACCAGTACAAATATAGTACCGAGATTGAAACTTCAAGAAGGGATTTGGAGTCAACTAAATAAAACAATGGAGAAACGTTTACTGATTTCATTGGTCGTTGAACCAAGGCTGGGATAGACCTTCAGAGAAAGAACAAGTGGCTATTATCTTAAAAAATCTCTTGCAAAGGTATGCTCGACATCTAGTTTCCCAATACCTTCCTACATTCGTGTCTCTATTGCATGCCGATAGCCAACTGGAAGATGCCTTTGCTTCTGGGGTATTTTCCAATCCTTTTGACGATAAGCTCAAAAAGCCCTTCACCAATTCCAAGCCTAGCATTAATCACACCTATGTAGCCAATACATTTGCTACCCCTGTCCAATCTAACCACCTTGTCTACCAATCAAGTTAACCCTAGTCAACCTCGACCACGTAGGAAATTCACCGATCTTAGGATTTCTTTGAGCCTTGTCTTTCATAAACTATTAAGTAAAGGGCTTATTACACCTCTCAAACCTTGACTCTTACCAAATCTGCTACCCACTTCTCATAATCCCAACATATTTTGTAAGTTTCACCAAAATCCCAATCATCCTTCTGATCATTGCATCGTCCTTCGCCACACAGTTCAAGATCTCATTGATGCCAAAAAAGTTACTGTTCCTGCCTCTGAGTAACCAAATGTTATCACCAACCCTTTACCGACTTACCAACCTCCTCAGACTTTGAACATGGTATCCAATGCTCAACTTTCGTTTGACCCAGTCCTTCTCATCCACTTAGTCAATCATAAGCTTCCCACCCCCCCACCCTCTTACTAGAGTGATGGTACCTAATGAGGTTCTAGCTACCAAATGCAGCCTTGGCCAAGGGAGAAGATGTAAGTCTGAATAAAGCAAAAAATCTAAAAAAGAAGAAGGCTCAGTCCTTTTGCTTGGAAATGATGTCCCAAGTTCTCAGTCTGTAATCAAGCTTGTTGTGGGTAATTGTCTCTAGTTTTTTAAGTATTGAGTCCAGTTTTTTTTTAATCAATTTAGCAATCAAGTCTGTCTTTTTTTTTTAATCTCTTTTGAGTTAAGTTAGTTTGTCGAGTTTGCAATGGCGTTAGTCGCCCTATCTGAATTCAATTGAATAAACGAAAATTTTGAATACCTCGAGTGCATTAACGAATTAACTAATAAACTGACTTCAAGGAAAAATTCCCCTAATAAGGAACCCCCTCCTGAATGAGGAGATAAATGTCTTATTTGACCTCTAATCAAGGAAGCAAAGGTCATTGACCTCGAAAAAAAATAATTCCCAAGAAATTCAGAGTAGAACTAACTTATCCCTAGAGGAACACAAAAAGATGAAGAATTTATTCAGAAAATTCAAAAGATTTGATCACGTGGTCCTATAAGAATATGTTGGTTAAGCTTGAGTGTTGTTCAACATGAAATATATACTCGTCCTATGGAAACACCACATGTACAAACTAGAATGGACTCACATATTCAGAGAGAAGTTACGAAATATATCAACGTTGGACTTCTCAACATAATAAAGCTCCCAAAAAAAGACCAATGGAGCAATTAAAGTGGCCAACAAAGATCTTGAAACTATCATCATAAAAGAGGTGTCAGTCACACTAAGATTGGTATAAGAAATTATCTTTTGCACCCTTAGTATGTCAAGCTTCGACTCAATCTTCTACGGAAGCTGTAGTGCTCGTTGTTATGTGAAATGAAAGGAAAGTCAATTGTTAGAAGCAGATTAGATCCGTCAAGGGTACAAAGAACTAAACTTGGTTGAAGAAAAATAACTTAGTTTTTTGTACCACATGCAAACTTATCAAAGAAGAGTCACTCGCACGTTTGAGTTCACTACTTACAAGTCAAGGATTTAACCATCAGACCTTAAAAAAAATTGAGCACCCCTCCTCGACCATGGAAGGAAGTCTAAACCTGATTGGAAAAATATATTCATCAACAAGAAAACACTGCTTAAGAAAATCGTTAGACTTCAAAGAAAATTGAACACTCCTCCTTGACTATAGGAGGAAGTTTGAACCTAATCGGAGTAATAAGTTAATACTGCTTGGAAAAATCGTCAGATTTCAAGATCATGATGAAATTGAACTGTCAGAACCAATCAACCTTAACCAAATCAAACGGTACCACATTTAAGGAGGTTATCTTTGGCCAAATCAATTTCTTATTACCTAGTTCAATATCTTCTTTCTCAATCCTTTGCAGCCTTTTTTTTTTTTTTTTTTTAAAAAAAGCATTTTTTTCTTTCATAGCCCGATCACCTAACCTAGGGAAGGAAATGCGTCAAACCATGTTTTTGGTCTGATCCCAAAATTATGGGGTACATACGCAACCTGAGAAGTTACTTCAGGCCCGACCACATCAATAAATATATATATATATATATATATATTCATTCCCTTACGAAAAAAAGAAAAAGAAAAATTGTCAGAATGTGGAAGAAAATTCAAAGAAAAATAAAACAATTTAAGAGAAATGCCACACAAGGGGCATTTGGGTTGTTGAGCCTCAAAATTCCTTTCTTTTTATTCCCAGTCCTAAGCTTACCCATGAAAATCCTCCTGAGTATCGTGCGAAAAAGTCAAGAAAGGTAGCAAAGCATGATCAGACAATAACTCTAAAAGTTCGAAAGGGAAGAAAAAGAGAAAAAAACCTACTAGGTTGAAAATCCGAAAGGTCGACTTAGGTAAAAATTAAGACAAGCTCGCAAGGTTGAAAATCCAAAAGGATGGCCCTAGCAACAATTAGAGTAGAGAAAAAAAGTCTGCTAGGTTGAAAATCTGAAAGGACAACTTAGAAAAAAATTAAGGCAAGCTCACAAGGTTGAAAATCCAAAAGGACGGTCTTGGCAACAATTAGAGCAAAGAAAAAAGAAAAATTATAAGCTTGTTAAATCGAAAACCTGAAAAAACGATCTAAGTAAAAGCTAGAGCATACTAGCTAGATTGAAAAACTGAAAGGGCAATCTAGGCAAAAATTATAGCAATAAAAAAAATCTCCATAGAGTTGAAAAGCTAAAAGGCAGTCCGAGCCGAAACATTAAAAGTCTGAATGATCAAGTTTCAATATCCAGTTTGAATCAAATATAGACTCAATGGATACAAGTATCTCGTCTATGATTGATCTAAAGAGCTTCATGTCCCTAAGTGAACCGATGGGGAGAAAGACAAATTCTATGTTGAATTTCAAAAAGAAATATTTTGTTCCAATTTCTTTGAGACGGACTCAAAATCTTCAATATAGAAAGTCAAAATTAAAAGTTAAACCTTTATTGCGCTTACATTAATCAAAGATTTCAAATCTTCAAAACAAGAGGCATTTTCCTTTTCTAAAGTATGTAGTTTTCCTTTTTACATTAGGGACAGTCTTTTTCAAACTGAGTTCAACTACTCCCAATGCAATGTTTTCTGTCAAACTAGGGGCATTTTGTTCTGAAGCTTAATCAATTCCAAAGGATAAGGTTAACCCTAAATTAAAAGGTTATCTCTTGATAGCAATTTGTTGAAAACCCCTGAGGTTCAAAAATAAATACTAAAAAAGGGGTTAAAATGTTGACCTGACCTTCATAAAATTCAACTCTTTGTTAAAAAAAATACGGTGTTAATCCCCTGTTTGTTTCCCCAAAAATTAGTTCATTACTCTCTCACCTCAAGTAGGTAGAATAGGTCTTCCAGAAAATTAGTCCATTACTCGTTTACCTTGAGTATGTAGAATAGGACTCACAGAAAGTTAGTTCATCACTCTTTCACCCCGAGTAGGTAGAGTAGGTCTCCCAGAAAATTAGTTCATTATTTTTTCACCCCGAGTAGGTAGAGTAAGATTTACAGAAAGTTAGTTCATTACTCTTTCACCCCGAGTAGGTAGAGTAGGACTCCCAAAAAGTTAGTTCATTACTCTTTCACCCCGAGTAGGTAGAGTAGGACTCTCAAAAATTTAGTTCATTGCTCTTTCACCCCGAGTAGGTAGAGTATGACTCCCAAAAAAATAGTCATTACTCTTTTACTCTGAGTAGGTATAGTAGGACTCCCAGAAAGTTAGTTCATTATTCTTTCACCCCGAGTAGGTAGAGTAGGACTCCCAAAAAAATAGTTCATTACTCTTTCACCCTGAATAGGTAGAGTAGAACTCCAAGATAAATAGTTCATTACTCATTCACCTTAAGTAGGTAGAGTAGAACTCCTAGAAAAATAATTCATTACTCTTTCACCCCGAGTAGGTAGAGTTCATTACTTTTTCACCCCGAGTAGGTAGAGTTCATTACTCTTTCACCCCGAGTAGGTAGAGTAGGATTCCCTAGAAATATAGTTCATTACTCTTACACCCCGAGTAGGTAGAGTAGAATTCCTAGAAAATTAGTTCATTACTTTTTCACCATTTGTAGGTAGAGTAGGACACCTCAAAAAATTAGTTCATTACTCTTTCACCCCGAGTAGGTAGAATAGAACTCCCAGAAAATAAAGTTCATTTCTCTTTCACCTAGGGTAGGTAGAGTGGGACATTCCACTTTTGCTCAGTTTTTTCTCAGACCTTATTCAAATCTTTCTCGAGTTTTTCTTTGTTTAAACTCAAATTTTTTCTCAGGTTTTGCCCAGATTTTGTGTTTTGCTTATTCATCTTACTCAATTTTTTCATGAATGCACAAAATAGAGACGCACTTTTCATCATTACACTAGTGCACACTCTTGCACATTTATTCCTTTAGTCAGGGAGAATTTTCTAAAATTCAAATATTTGATGTCGTCAGTAAAATTCAAAGACCTGACAACCTTTTAGTTCGAAGAGAGTTTTACCCTCGAGGATCTGAACACCCCGACGAATTGCTAAATCAAGCTACAAAATGAACTGTCACTAGCTTTGACATTTGGATATTGTACTATCTACCAAAATAGATTTGCTATCTAGTTTACTTCAACCCTCTACCATAGAGGGGCATCTGTAGACACCTCATTTTCGCACTTGTCTAATTAATCAACTCGTCAACCCGATTGTGACGGTTCCCAATAATGGATAAATATTCCAATGTTTTTATTTGTTACTAGATATGTTTTAGAAATTCAGGTGAGGTATCTCAAGCAAACAAAACTCTTGAAACCACGCTACACTAGAACAATATGACCCAAAAATATAGAAACCATCATTTTGAGACAAAAAGAAGCTTTACATGAAAAATCATAAAAAATTTATCAAATTACCAAAATACCCCTAATGTCAAAATATCCCTAGAGCCTTTATTACGCTTAAGAAAATCATTTCAAACATATAAAATAACAAATTAAAATCAAATTAACTATTTCGCCAATTTTCACCATATTCAACAAAATTACAAAAATACCCCTCAAAGGGTCTATGATACTTTACGCTAAAAACCCATAAATGACACAAACTGATACTCCCATTGAATTCCTTATAAAAACCAATTTCAAAACATCCCAAAACATTAAAAAAATAACTTCGAAACGCAAAGCCCTCTTTGAGGGCAAAACGATAATTTTCCAATTCTAAAAATTCAAAATTTTGAAATTAATAATTAAAACATTAATTAACGTAAAGTAAAACCTTAATAAATTAAATTTAAAATTTTTAAACAAATAAAATCAATTAATTAAGCCTACGGGCTAAATTTTAAGTGATAGCCCACTTGTTCAAATGGAGTCCACTTGACATTTATTAAAAGACCCTTCCATCTGGGGGTCCAAAGAATTAAAGATATAATTAAGGGGGTTCTCCAAAAAAACTTAAAAAAATATTCTGTCATTGTACGTAAGAATTAAAACCATAATTCAAAATCCTAATGAAACCCTGATTTACCTTATCTAAAAGAAACTTAGTCAAACCTAAAAGCTCCAAAAAAACTCTCTAGATAGGAGCCTCCACAACCCAATCTCACATGTCAAAATAAATCCTAGGAAAGTGAGGTCAGAAACTTTTCCTAGTCTTCCCAAAATCCTAAATTTGAAGTCTCAACTCTCTACCTAACATCCAAACCCTAGTTTTTGCTCAAAAAATACCAGAAACCCTCTAAAAAATATCCAAAAAATCAAAAAATACTTAAATTTAAGAGTAGGATACCTCGTCTTGGAGATCATAAACGGATCCAATGACGAATAAAAAATAGGAAAACTCACATGAGGACACTCTCTACCAAGTCTGAGGGAACCAATTGTCACAATCACTCGAGTAAGTTAGGTTTTTATTTATTTATTTATTTTATGTCATTTTTAACAATATAATAATTTTTGAAAAAGTAGAGACCGGCATTTACCGGCGGGATCAGTGCATAGCACCTTCCGATCCTATAACGTGATCCCCGGACCTTTTTTTCGTAAATTAGTACTTTTTTTCGATATAGAGTCAATATTCGGTTCCTAGACCATAATAACTAGGTTCCAACTCCCAAACACCCAAAAAAGCGGATCCGCAATCCGTGGATCGAAGGAACTTTCAGTTCCTACAAACCCAAGCCCTATAAGCATGGTTCTAATTAGTTTGAGTCTAAGAAACGAGACTTTAACTTTAGAATAAGGATTTTAATAAGTTCCTCCAACATCAACTTAGAAGCATGGTTCCAGTAAGTGCAAGTCAGAGAAATGAGACTCAAACTTTTTGAATTCTTAAAAATAATTTCAAATAAGATTTAATAAAGTTCCTACATCACTTGATGCCAATAATACTAATACTCCAATTACCTCGTTGTTCAACCTTGCCATAATTTCATGATTACTTTCGTTGCATAGGTACGTTTCAATTTGAATCATTATTGTCAATAAGAAAAGATCTCTGGAACCTGATACTTTTTTAATTGATGAGATTTTATTCTCAATGATCTGCTAAAATACTTCGTAGGCATCACACCATTGTACACACGTGTACATTTATTACATTTGCATTAGTCAGGAAATTTTTTTTAAAATTTAAGGATCTAACGTCCTTAGTGAGAGCTCGGGCTTAAGAACCTGATAACATTTAGTTCGGGAAGAGTGTTACTCTCAAAGATCTTAATGTCCCGATAAATTACTGAATCAGGCTGCAAAAAACTATCACTAACTTTAGTATTCGGATATCGCACTATCTACCAACGTAGATTTGTTATCTAATTTGCTTCAACTCTCTACCAAATAGGGGTATTTGTAGACACCCCATTTTGATACTTGCCTGATTAATCAACTCGTCAACCTGATTATAACGATTTCCAATGATGAATAAATATTTCAATATTTTTTTTTTGTTACTAGATGTGTTTCCAAAATTCGGATAAGATATTTCAAACAAGCAAACTTTAGAAATCATGCTACGCTAAGAAAATATGACCTAAAACATAGAAATCATCATTTTTAGATAAAAAGAAGCTTTACGAGAAAAAACACTAAAAAATAACTAAATTATCAAAATACCCATAACATGAAAACATCCTTAGAGCCTACATTATACTTAGAAAAATCATTTGGAACACATAAAATAATAAATTAAAATCAAATAAATCATTTTCGCCAATTTTCAAAAAATTTGATAAAATTATGAAAATACCCCTCATAAGATCTACAATCATTTCACATCAAAAACCCATAAGCGAAAAAAATAATATTCTCATTAAAATCTTTACGAAAAACTGATTTCAAAACATTTCAAAATATCGAAAAACAACCTCTCAATGCAAAAGTCCTCTTTGAGGGCAAAACGATAATTTTTCAACCTTAAAATTTAAAATTTTAAAACTAATAATTAAAACATTAATTAACGTAAAGTGAAATTTTAATAAATTAAATTAAAATTTTTGAATAAATAAAATCAATTAATTAAGCCCATGGGTCAAATTTTAAGTGGTGGCCTATTTATTTAAGTAGGACCCACATAATATTTTATAAAGAATCCTCCACCGGGGGTCCCAAAGAATTAAAAATATAATTTAATAAAGAACCCTTCATTGGGGGATTTCTCTAAAAAACTTAAAAAATTCTCATTCTACGTAAGTTAAAATTTAAAATTCAAAATTCAAAATTCAAATAAAACCTAATTAAACCCTAATTGGAACAACTTAATCTTATCTCTAAGTGACCTAATCTCAAATCCTAATCTCCCAAAAGCTCTTTATAAATAGGTTTCCACAACCTAAATTCGTAGGTCAAGAAAATCTCTAAAAAAGATAGGCAAAAACTTCTCCTAAGACTTTCCAAAATCCTTAATATGAAGTCCCAAGTTCATATCTAACCCCCAAGCCTCAATTTTCAACTTAAAAAATACCCAAAAATTCTTAAAACACCTAGAAAAACTGGGAAATATTCAAATCTAGGAGAACAAAACCTTATATCAGAGATCGAAAGCAGACTTGATGACGGAGACAAAAGCGAGAAGATTCACACAATGGACGATTTCTATCAGTTTCTGAGAGAATCGACCGTTGCAATCACCCAGGTAAATAAGGTAATTTTTTTATTTTAATTTTTAAGCCATTTTTTCTTGTAATGTAAAATTTTTGAAAAAAGTAGAAATCAGTTGCTAGGCGAGATTGGTGCCTAACACCTTCCAATCTCATAACGTGATCCCTGGCCCATTTTTTTTGTAGTTTAGTACCTTTTATCCGTTTAAAGTCATGTTTCAATTCTTAGATCGTAAAACTAGATGGCGACTCCAAAAAAAATAAAAATGGATTCGTACTTACGAATCGAGGGCACTTTCAACGACATTTCAGTCAGAGAAGTTAGTCATTGGTGGTGTTCTAAGAAGAATATAATGGGTGATAGACCATTTGAGTGGGCAAACTTTGAAATGATGTTTCTCGATAGATTCATATATGAGACGGCTCAAGAGATCAAACACAAAGAGTTTTCAGGATTAGTGCAGGCTAACCTATCGATTACTGATTATGAGTTGAAGTTCACCCGATTGTTGTGAATACGCCCGAGTTCATTATGACAGATCTGCAAAAGGCCCGACAACCTTATCTAATGGCAAGGATGTCGGTGATTGAGACCACCAATTATAGGGACACAGTGAGTCAAGCTTAGAGAATTGAATAAGAGGAGATGGAGTTATAGACTTCCAAGGGTAGATCTGTCGAATCCATACTTTTTTTCTTCCCAGATCAGGTATGGCCAAGAGATTGATATATTTGAAGCCGAATGCCTCTAGGTCAGCATATTCGAAGTACGGAGTTCTTCCACTACCGAGTTATAGAGTAGTTGGGATTCTAATAAGACCATCAGGACCAATGGGGTAGAATTAGAGACCGCAAGCTCGAACCTATCGATTGTTCGCTACACTACGACCCATACAGGCAGAACCGTCGGCATGCTTCATGTGCGATCAAGTGGGACATTTCAGGAAAAAGTGCCTTTTCCTACAATCTATATTAGTCGAACGTCCTGACACATAAAAAAGAAACCTATTGCTTATGGTTATGTCAAATGGGCAGCCTAAGCCAGATAAATGGTTAACAAAGTGTGCTAAGTTGTAACGACCAACCACAAAATCAGGAACTAAAAACCAATAAAGGATTGGAACATCATGTCTCTATTGGGCTTGATCTAGTCTTAAAACCCCAATTCTCTAATTTTATTACTCCACCTTTATGTATTATATATCTATTGCTCTAGTTTGAATTATAAACTAAATATATATTTACGATTTCAATGTTATCAATTAAAGTTGTATAAAAAAAATATTATATTATAAGTACTACTACTCGTTGTAATGTGAATTTAACTATTTAGTTGCTCCTTTCTAGTTATATGTACTAGTCAATCATAGTTTATCTTATAAAACTATGCATGTATTGAAATGATTAGGAATGGTTACTCGTTCATGCTAGGAGAGGTATTAGTCAAAAAATTTTGTTCACCTACTAGGTAACCATTATTACTCGATTTGCTTAGAGACCACGAAATTCACAGTCTTTGAACTTTATCAATGCAGTTTTCTTGGCTTTAGGAATATAAAAATAAAATATTTATAGCAGTGGTCGAAAAAGATAGATCTTTTTTCTAGCAGTGGTAGAGGGTGCTCGTAGATCAGATTGAGTTCTTATTCCAAACACTAATACCAAACTTACCCGTTCCCTTGTTTGACTTGACTACCTTCAGATTAAAAGATTTCATGTTGAGAAGCCTCAATCAGGGTTCCGAAACGATCCAATTAATCCTCTGCTCGCCTCCCAGCCAATACTGGATACAATGAGTTATTGCAATGCTGGGCCATCAATAAAGGAATTCGAGGAAGGATCTGCAAGAGAAGTCCCCTATCCAGTTGATGCGATGAACGATCACTCAGGAAACTCCGCAATGGAGCTGGTAGTCAATCTGTAGACACCCCATTTTTGCACTCGCCTGATTAATCAACTCGTCAATCCGATTGCAATGATTCCCAATGATGGATGTGTATTCTGTTGCTTTATTTTGCTACCAGATGTGTTTCAGAAATCCGGATGAGGTATCTCGAATTGACAAAACCTTAGAAACCACGCTACGCTAGGAAAATACGACCCCAGAAACATAGAAATCATCATCTTGCAGACCAAAAAGAAACTTCACGATAAAAATCACTAAAAAATTACCAAATTACCAAATACCCCTAACCTCAAAATAACCCTAGAGCCTACGTTACGCTTAGGAAAACTCTCTCGAACACATAAAATAACAAATCGGAATCAAATAAATCATTTCACCAATTTTAACAGAATTTGACAAAATTACGAAAATGCCCCTCATAAAGTTCACAATCATTTCACATAAAAATTTTCATAAATGACACAAACCAACATTCTCATTGAATTCCTTACGAAAAACCGATTCTAAAACATCCTAGAACATTAAAAACAGACTTGAAACGTGAAAAGTCCTCTCCGGGGGCAAAACGGTAATTTCACAATTTTCATAATTAAAAAATTCGAAATTAATAAATAAAATATTAAATAATTAAATTAAAACATTAATGAAATTAATTTAAAATTTTGAACCTAAAAAATCGATCAATCGGACTTTCGGGTAAAATTGTTGAGGGTTCGTGGGATATTTCTTTAAGGACCCCTCCATTTGGGGGTCCAAAGAATTAAAGATATTTTAGAGGGGGGTTCTCCAAAATTTAAAGTCAATCAAGCAAGACTGTAGTAAAAGTATTAAAGTCAATCAAGTGAGACTAAAGTCAAAATTAAAGTCAACTAAGCAAGACTGAAGTCAAAATATTAAAAGTCAATCAATTAAGACTAAAGTCAAAACATTAAAAGTCAATCAAATAAGACCAAAAGTCATAATAGAATTCTAATTAAATAACAACTCTATCTAATAGAGTTCTAACTTAAAAATAATTCTACCTAAAACAATTCTAATTAAAACACAATTCTACCTAAAACAATTTTAACTAAAACACAACTCTAATTAAAAGATCTCTAATTAAACACTAATTCTATCCAAATCAACCTTAAAAAAATTCTATAAATAGAGGTGCTCACACCCTATTTTCGTATCAAATCATAAACCCTAAGAGAAGTAGGTCTAGAAGCTCCCCTAGCCCCCCACAAACCCTAGTTTTTGAGTCCCAACTCCTTACCTAACATCCCTCCTTCAATTTTAGCCTAGAAAACACCTAAAATCCCTCCAAAAACACCCTCAAATCCGCAACAAACTTGAAGAGTTCAGATCATAAAATAAGGAGATACCTTGATCTAGGAGATCCGAAGTCAAATCCGGAGACAGAACGAAGCAAGGGAGTACAGTACAAGGAGCTCTTTTTGTCAGATCTGAGGGAACAAAATCCTTGCTATCGGAAAGGTATGTAATTTTTTTATTTTTATCTAGGTTTTTAGCAATGTGATATATTTGGGAAGTTAGTAGAGACCGGCTTTGGCCGGGCGGGGTTGGTGCCTAACACCTTCCAACCCCATAACATGATCCCCGAATTCAGATTTTTTGTGGTAGATTAGTTCTTTTTATCCATGTTAGAGTCAGTTTGGTTCCTAGACCACAATAACTAGGTGGCGACTCCCAAACCTCAAGAGTCAAAAGCGGATCCGCGCACCCCACGGATCGAAGGCGCTTTCAGTGGCGATTCCACTGGGGACTATTAAGGATCAAACTTGAAAAACCCCAAGTATGGAAGCATTGCCAAGATGATCTTGTTTTTTTTATTATTTAGTTCGATTTATTTTATTTATTTTTTTCTGTTTATTTATTTGTGTGACTTGATTGTGGATGATTTTGGGTATTGCATTTTTTTCCCAATTAAGGATCACTTTTGATGACCCCTAAATAATGAAAGATTCAAATTGACCTATGAAAATGATGGAATGATGAAGGTTGGACAGAAATATTAAAACGTTTTTACAGAATATTCTAGTAAGAATTAAGTCTAGGAACCTCTTAATAAAATTTAGATCTTCTCGAGTAGATTAATTTAGAACCTGAGTTCACTCAATTTCGTTATCTAAAGCCTTAGATATCATCGATGCAAGTTCAATCTGTAAATCTGAAATTATTTCTGAATGAAAGTTGGGACAGCAATGTTAAAACTTTTTTAGAGAATATTCTAGTGAGAATTAAGTCTGGGAGCCTCTTAATTAAACATAGATCTCGTCGAGTAGATTCATTTAGAATCTGAGGTCACTCAATTTCGTTATCGGAAGCCTTAGATATCATCGATGCAAGTTCAATCTGTAAATCTGGAATTATTTCTGAATGAAAGTTGGGACAGTAACGTTAAAAACGTTTTTACAGAACATTCTGATGAGAACTAAGTCTGGACACCTATTAATAAAATGTAGATCTCATCGAATAGATTAATTTAGAACTTGAGTTCACTCGATATCGTTATCGGGAGCCTTAGATATCATCGATGCAAGTTCAGATTGTATTTTCCTAATTCACAGAAAATCTGAATTTATCTAATGTTGGCACAATTAATGTTCTTGAGAGTGAGCTCATCTCAACCATTGTCATTCTATCATCAATGTAACACCTATTGGAATCTCGATTTATTTTGTATCACCCAAAAGTGATCATTGATTTGACCTTAAAAATTATAAAAATTATGCCTATTGCAATGTTTGTTTGATCATTATCATATGCCATATTTATTGATTAATTTACCATGATCTTGCTTGAAATACATGATTGATGTTGATCGTAATGTTAATGTGCTTATGTGATGGGAATAATGTGATCTTAATTGAATATTCATATGATTTGAATGATTTTGGTTTTGATTAAATGTATGATTGGTTTGATTGGATCCATGGGCCCATTTGTTTGAAAAAGGTCCTGGGCACACCCCACCCTGTTTTGCACACACTACATGCACGTTTACTGTTTTACTCACTTACACGTCCCATTTAGCCAACGTGGCACTAGTGCGTGGCCCGGTCTCTTCGGAGATGCGACGTCATTCATGAAACCCACAACTCCAGTCACGTACCTTAGGGTATATCAAACTGGGGGCATCAATACCATCTGATCAGGTGATTCTGAGAAGTATGTTGATGCACCCAGGCTGGAACGACCTGAGCCTTTGACCTATTGTAAGCCACACAGTCACATGTCTCGATTGCCAACGTAGTACTAGTACGTGGTCGGTCCCCTCGTGGGATGCCAAACCATTTATGAAAGCTACAACTCTTGACTCATACCCATAGGTATAAAAGATAGTCTAAGTATATCACTTGCACTTCTTGGTCAAAACCAGTGCCTAAGCAAGATCTTGCCCCGTTGTACCCTACTGTACGAGGGGGATAGACTACGTCTATTCTAGACGAGAGGTATTTAAGTGGGCCCTTGCTCAGCATTGTGCGCCACCTCTCAACAGGAGATCAAACTGGCTGTTTTTGGCTTCAGAGAAGTGAATTGAGGTTTTATATTATCACCTATACGGTATATCAAACCAAGTCACCACGTATCAAAAGGTATATAGGTGTGCTTGGGCAAGGGTGGCCAGATAAAAATGCATTGCACGTAGTAAGCTTAGAGTCTAGAAACCTTCCCAGTAGGTCACGACTCGAACTTATCGTGGGTGTTCCCGGGTTGTTTATTGAATGAATGCATGTGATTGATGAATGTATGTGAGTGATGTGAATGATGAGATCAAGAATGTATGGTTGTCTTCAAGGATAAAAAATTTTCTTTTTGAAAATTAAAATGGGTGCACCGACCCAATAAAGAATCCATTTTTTGCAATAATTTATAATGACCCAGTTCATCTCGATCCAATAATCATGATGGGTCGGGCCATTTAGATCAAAATGGAAATCAAATTCTTTTCTGAATTCGGGTTTCAACCCATTTTTAAAGAAGAGAAATGGTTTACAAAAGGAAAGTATTTTCTAGAAGAAATGTTCTCTAAAAAATATATATATATTTTTCAGAAAAAGTGTTTTCCATAAGAACAAGATTTTTCAAAAAAAATATTTTCTAAAAAAAAGAGAAGGAAGAAAAATATTTTTCAGAAAAAAATGATTTACAAAAGATCTATTTTTGCATGAAAATTATTGAAATATGTTTGTGGAAGTTGTTATTCAATGAAAACATTATTTGTCAATATTTTTCAAGAGTGCAATAAAATTATTTTTCTGAATAATCATTACGTTAATGAATTGTTTAATGGATTGGTGCACAAAATCTCAGGGTTTATTTAAAATGTTATCAAGGGGGTGACACTGAAATTGGTTAAATTCACCTTCAAAGAGGTTAAGGGTTATCATTGTATTTAAGCTCAATCGTCCATCATCTAGCTAAGGTTGTAAATCCGGTCAGTTAAAGTAAACGTCAATATCAAGTAATAGAAGGAAATGACCTCAGAATTTCTCAACATCGCCCAGTTGTTCCCTAAAGATCATAGTGCTTCAATCCTACCGGTTGTAAGTAATATCTTAGTCCTCAGTCCTAATCAAACTCATGTGGGTACTTGCCTTGAATTTTCATAAGTCATTTGGGTTAGTTCAAGTCCTTTTTTCTAGCAAGGTCATGTTTTCCTTAGATTGAGTCTACCTTTTCTTATTGAGTCAAGTTAGTTTGTTGAGTCTATATAGGTATCTGTCGCCCCTTCTGAATTTGATTGGATAAAGAAAATTTTTGAATACCCCGAGCGCATTAACGAATTAACTAATAATCTAGCTTCAAGGATATGTTTTTCTCCTAAGCAAGAAGATAAGAATCAGGCTCAAGAAAGCAAAGGTCATTGACCTCGGAACAGAAATAAATTCCTAAAGAGATTCAAATAGAAATCATCTTATCTCTAGAGGAACACAAGGGGATAATGAATTTTCTCAGAAATTTCAAAAGACTTGTTCGTGTGATCATATGAGGGTATGCTAGGTACAAGCTTGGGTGTTGTTCAACATGGAATAAATACTCACCTATATCGATGGAATCAAAGAAGATGTTATAAAATGTATCAATGTTATCCTCACTACATCTTGAGTTGCAAATCACATATTATCAGTCGATATGGGGATACCTTTTGAACTGATCTCTGATAATGGGAAGTACTTCAAAGCATAAGTCATTATTCTGTGTACAAAGTTCAAAATCCAGCATCGCAAATCATCACCCTACCGTCCTCAGATTAATGGAACAGTTGAAGCAGCTTGCAAGAGTTTCAAGATAATCATCGTGAAAATGTGTCAATCACATATCACACTGGGATTGGCCAAAAAAGTTACCATTCGCATTATGGACATATTACACTTCAATACAGTCTTCTACTAGAGTCACTCTAGTATGATATGGAAGCAATCTTACCGGTTAAAAAGGGAAAATCCTGTATCTCAAGGTCTTGATAGAAGTTAATTGTTAGAAACAGATTGGGTCTGTCAATGGAGAGGAGTCACTTGCATGTTTGACAAGAAAGTCAAAGTTCATCACTTATAAGTCAAAGATCTAAGCATCAGACTACCCAAAATTTTTTTGAGTATTCTTCTCGATCATAGAAAGTTTGAACTCAATTGGAGAGATTCAATCATTAAGGAAATATTATCTGGAAAAACTGTTAGACTTCAAGATCATGATTGAATCGAATTACCAGAATCAACCAACCTTAACCAAATCAAACGGTACTACAATTAAGGAGGCCATCTTTGGCCGAATCAATTCTCTTATTACCCAGTTCAATATATCCTTTCTCAACCTTTTCGCAGCCTTTTCAAAAAGAAAAAAATTATGCCTTCTTCTTTCTTAGCCCGATCACCTAACCTAAGGGAGGGAAAAATATTCGAACTACGTTTTGGTCTGATCCCAAAATTCTGGGGTACGTAGGCAACCTGAGAAGTTACTTCAGGCCCGACCACATCAAAAAAATAAAAATAGATTCCCAGACAAAGAAAAAATCTATAAAAAGAAAAAAATTCAAAAGAAAAAAATTGTCAAAGTGGGGAAGAAAATTCAAGGAAAGAGAAAATAATTTAAAAGGAAATGTCACACAAGGGGCATTTGGGTTTTTGAGCCTCAAAATCCTTTTCTTTTTATACCTAGTCATAATCTTACCAATGAAAGTCCTCCTAAGTACCGTGCGAGAAGTCAAGGAAGATAGCAAAGCATGATCAGACAGCAACTCCAGAAGTTCAGAAGGGAAGAAGAAGAAAAAAATCTACTAAGTTGAAAACCCAAAAAGGGCGGCTTAGGCAAAAATTAAGGTAAGCTCGCAAGGTTGAAGATCTGAAAGGATGACCTTGGCAACAATCAAAGCAAGGAAAAAAGAAAAAATTGTAAGCTCGCTAAATCGAAAATCTAAAAAGGCGATCTAGGCAAAAACTAGAGTATGCTCGCTAGATTGAAAACCTGAATAGGCAATCTAGGCAAAACTTAGAGCTATCAAAAAAATAAAAGAAAATCTCCGTTGAGTTGAGAAGCTGAAAAGGTAGCCCGAGCCGAAATATCAGAAGTCCGAATGATCAAGTTTCAATACCCAGTTTGAACCAAATATAGACTCAGTGGATACAAGTATCTCGTCTATGATTGATCTGAAGAGTTTCATGTCCCTAAGCGAACCGACGGGGAGAAAGAACAAATTCTATGATGAATTTCAGAAAGAAATATTTTGTTCCAATGTCTTTGAGCCTGACTCAAAATTTTCAATATAAAAAGTCAAAATTAAAAGTTAAACCTTTATTGCGCTTGCGGTAATCAAGGATTTCAAACTTTCATAACAAGGGCACTTCCTTTTTTCTAAAGAGTACCGTTTCCCCCCTTACACTAGGGGCATTTATTTTCAAATTATATTCAATTATCCCTAGTGCAATGTTCCTTGTCAAACTAGGGGCATTTTTGTTCTGATGCCTGGTCAATTTCAACCCCAAAGGATAAGGTTAACTTTGCATTAAAGATTACCCTCTTGATAGCAATTTTGAAAACTCCTCAGATTCAAAGAGAGTTAAAATATTTACCAGACCTTCATAAAATCCAACTTTTTATTAAAAAAAAAAGTCAAATGCGAGGTTAATCCCCCGTTTGTTCCCTCAAAGCTTAGTTCATTATTCTTGCACCCTGGACAGGTAGAATAGAACTTCCTAAAAAAGAAAAAAATTAGTTCATTACTCTTTCACTCCGAGTAGGTAGAGTAGAACTTCCCAGAAAAAATTAGTTCATTACTCTTTCACTTCGAGTAGGTAGAGTAGAACTTCCAAAAAAAAATTTTAGTTCATTACTCTTTCACTCCGAGTAGGTAGAGTAGAACTTCCAAAAAAAAATTAGTTCATTACTCTTTCACCCTGGGCAGGTAGAGTAAGACTCCCAAAATACTTAGTTCATTACTCTTTCACTCCGAGTAGGTAGAGTAGAACTTCCCAAAATAATTAATTCATTACTCTTTTACCCTGGGCACATAGAGTAGGATTCCCAAAACAATTAGTTCATTACTCTTTCACTCCGAGTAGGTAGAGTAGAACTTCCCAAAATAATTAGTTCATTACTCTTTCACCCTGGGCAGGTAGAGTAGGACTCTCAAAAAGCTTGGTTCATTACTCTTTCACTCCGAGTAGGTAGAGTAGAACTTTCCAAAAAAATATTAGTTCATTACTTTTTCACCCTGGGCAGGTAGAGTAGGACTCCTAAAAAATTAGTTCATTACTCTTTCACCTTGGGCAAGTAGAGTAGGACTTCTAAAAAGCTTAGTTCATTACTCTTTCACTCCGGGTAGGAAGAGTAGAACTTCCCAAAAAAAAATTTAGTTTACTCTTTCACTCCGAGTAGGTAGAGTAGAGTAGAACTTTCCAAAAAAAAAATTAGTTCATTACTCTTTCACCCTGGGCAGGTAGAGTAGGACTCCTAAAAAATTAGTTCATTACTCTTTCACCCTGGGCAGGTAGAGTAGGACTTCTAAAAAGCTTAGTTCATTACTCTTTCACTCCGAGTAGGTAGAGTAGAACTTCAAAAAAAAAACAAAACAAAACAAAAATAGTTCATTACTCTTTCACTCCAGGTAGGTAGAGTAGAACTTTCCAAAAAAAAAATTTAGTGCATTACTCTTTCACTCTGAGTAGGTAAAATAAGACTCTCAAAAAAATATAAATTTATTACTCTTTCACCTAGAGTAGGTAGAGTAGGACATTTAACTTTCTCCCAACTTTTGCTCAGATTTGTCTCAAATATCATTCAAATTTTCTCGAGTTTTGTTTTACTCAGATTTTACTCAGATTTTACTCAATTTCACACAGTGCACACACTTGCACTTTTTAGTCAGGGAGAATTCTCTAAAATTCAAGGATCTGACACTGTCAGTGAGAGCTCTCGCTCAAAGACCTGACAATCTTTTAATTCGGGGAGAGTTTACCCTCAAAGATCCGAACACCTTGACGAATTGCTAAATCAGGCTGCAAAATGAACTGTCACTAGCTTTGGCATTCGGATATCGCACTATCTACCAAAATAGATTTGCTATCTAGTTTGCTTCAACCCTCTGCCAAAGAGGGCATCTGTAGACACCCCATTTTTGCACTCGCCTGATTAATCAACTCGTCAATCCGATTGCAATGATTCCCAATGATGGATGTGTATTCCGTTGCTTTATTTCGTTACCAGATGTGTTTCAGAAATCCGGATGAGGTATCTCGAATTGACAAAACCTTAGAAACCACGCTACGCTAGGAAAATACGACCCCAGAAACATAGAAATCATCATCTTGCAGACCAAAAAGAAACTTCACGATAAAAATCACTAAAAAATTATCAAATTACCAAAATACCCCTAACCTCAAAACAACCCTAGAGCCTACGTTACGCTTAGGAAAACTCTCTCGAACACATAAAATAACAAATCGAAACCAAATAAATCATTTCACCAATTTTAACAAAATTTGACAAAATTACGAAAATGCCCCTCATAAAGTTCACAATCATTTCACATAAAAATTTTCATAAATGACACAAACCAACATTCTCATTGAATTCCTTACGAAAAACCGATTCTAAAACATCCTAGAACATTAAAAACCGACTTGAAACGTGAAAAGTCCTCTCCGGGGGCAAAACGGTAATTTCACAATTTTCATAATTAAAAAATTCGAAATTAATAAATAAAATATTAAATAATTAAATTAAAACATTAATGAAATTAATTTAAAATTTGAACCTAAAAAATCGATCAATCGGACTTTCGGGTAAAATTGTTGAGGGTTCGTGGGATATTTCTTTAAGGACCCCTCCATTTGGGGGTCCAAAGAATTAAAGATATTTTAGAGGGGGGTTCTCCAAAATTTAAAGTCAATCAAGCAAGACTGTAGTAAAAGTATTAAAGTCAATCAAGTGAGACTAAAGTCAAAATTAAAGTCAACTAAGCAAGACTGAAGTCAAAATATTAAAAGTCAATCAATTAAGACTAAAGTCAAAACATTAAAAGTCAATCAAATAAGACCAAAAGTCATAATAGAATTCTAATTAAATAATAACTCTATCTAATAGAGTTCTAACTTAAAAATAATTCTACCTAAAATAATTCTAATTAAAACACAATTCTACCTAAAACAATTTTAACTAAAACACAACTCTAATTAAAAGATCTCTAATTAAACACTAATTCTATCCAAATCAACCTTAAAAAAATTCTATAAATAGAGGTGCTTACACCCTATTTTCGTATCAAATCATAAACCCTAAGAGAAGTAGGTCTAGAAGCTCCCCTAGCCCCCCACAAACCTTAGTTTTTGAGCCCCAACTCCTTACCTAACATCCCTCCTTCAATTTTAGTCTAGAAAATACCTAAAATCCCTCCAAAAACACCCTCAAATCCGCAACAAACTTGAAGAGTTCAGATCATAAAATAAGGAGATACCTTGATCTAGGAGATCCGAAGTCAAATCCGGAGACAGAACGAAGCAAGGGAGTACAGTACAAGGAGCTCTTTTTGTCAGATCTGAGGGAACAAAATCCTTGCTATCGGAAAGGTATGTAATTTTTTTATTTTTATCTAGGTTTTTAACAATGTGATATATTTGGGAAGTTAGTAGAAACCGACTTTGGCCGGGCGGGGTTGGTGCCTAACACCTTCCAACCCCGTAACATGATCCCCGAATTCAGATTGTTTGTGGTAGATTAGTTCTTTTTATCCATGTTAGAGTCAGTTTGGTTCCTAGACCACAATAACTAGGTGGCGACTCCCAAACCTCAAGAGTCAAAAGCGGATCCGCGCACCCCGCGGATCGAGGGCGCTTTCAGTCAAGTATGCTAAAATCAAAAGAATGTCGCCAAAGCTTCAAATGTCCCATCGGCGTGAGTAAGGAGATAAGTCGAAACTTCTTTTGGCTTTCATCAAAAAAAGTAGGCTTGATAGGCCTGAGTCGAAGGAGTTGGCATCCACTCCTAGTTGGGCCACGACGAACAGAGCGGGAACTCGCTCGATCAATGGGAGGAGCCTACTCCAGCAGCTACTCGCTAAGGAAGACAGATTCTTTCAAACAAAGCCACTGGACTGAAAGAACTCACACCTGGCTGGGTAGATATAGGTACCTCCCGCCTCCTTGCTTAGCTTGACTCGCTCACATTAGCTAGCTTCTTTTTGGTTAGCGGAGGGACTGGATGGCTATTCAAGGATTTGAAGCTTTATCTGATTCCTACCCATAGATGGATTCCATTGAGTCAATAACTTTGGCAATTGTGTGAAATGGTTTGACAAAAAAGCAACTAGTTGGGTCATCTCATCTTATAAGAATAATAAGTGGATTGGGGGAGAACAGGAGCAGAGGACATGACTGAAAGATTGGAATTGAGCTACCAAACTTACTGAATACAACTCTGGACCTGAAACAATCTATTCAACCACCAGACTTCCTGACGAGCAACAAGATGCGAGGAGGCGGAGCTGTCATAGAAGCAATAATTATCCTCGACCAGAGTGTTAGAAAAGTTTAGCATAAACAACTAGAAGTTGAGTGACTTTTTTTCGTACGACCCCTTTTACCGGTTCGACCCATTTCGTGAAACACTTCGTCCCTATTAGAATCGAGACGTGAGAGCAAGTTAGAGGCTATTGAGCATACAAATCAATCCATCACTAGAGTCATGTGAAGTCAAGGCCTCCGTTTGCAGTTTCCTAGATTGAAGTAGCCTTTCGTCGCCCTACCCTAATAAAGAAGTCACTATCAAACAACTCACCCTATTGAAGTACTCGAAAAATGTGTGGTTAAGCACCTTTTGAAAAAGTGGTGGTCTTTGATGAGTGTGTACCAGTCTGGACTTTCCCCCATTCCTTCTTGTTTTTTTAGTTCAAAGCCAACAGTTATCGAGGTGGGCGTGGAGCTGACGAGTGAGGAGCATCTAGTTGGTTATAAAAACAATCAACCTCCGCTACCTGGTAAGCATTGGGGTAATATCTAGCCGCGTTAGTTCGTGCAGGTTGTATTTAGATT
Organism: Akebia trifoliata; assembly: GCF_017979445.1. Taxonomy (NCBI): domain Eukaryota; kingdom Viridiplantae; phylum Streptophyta; class Magnoliopsida; order Ranunculales; family Lardizabalaceae; genus Akebia; species Akebia trifoliata. The sequence goes on from NC_141388.1 coordinate 18,164,731, forward strand.
TTGGATTGAGAATTAGGATTTTTTCAATAAGATGATATTTTTGTAATCCTGTATATTTTTACTCCTTCCGTACTCTAATTTATCTTTTCGTTATTCAATATTTACAGCCTTCCGTTACTTGTATATTTTTGGCATATATATAGGATTGGTTGTATATGGTTTATTAGGTTGTTGTGTACTTTGAAATGCTAACATAAATAGAGGAAACCATGTCGAAGTCTTGAGGCGCCACTTAATACCTCGAGATCTAGCATGGGGATTTGTGTTAGTTTCTCGAGGGGCCACAAGTGGCAACTTCGTAAAATCCAATAAAAGAATTTTTTTGATTGAAAATCCTATATTTGATTCGCATTCACCGACCAATTGTGTTTTCACCCACATGACTTTGGGAAATCACTAATAAACCAACCAACTCATTAGAATTAGGAAATACCAACATAACAAGTTTCGTATGTGCGATTGGTGGAGAACCATGTGAGCTTTGGGGAGGCCAGTAAGAAACCTCATTCCCATTACTTTTGAAAAGGTTGTCGTCAGTACCATTCACCAAATCTAAAATCCCTTTGTTAAGATTACTAACATTCCAAATATCTCTTATACTTGAAAAAATAGGGATGTCCACAAAATTCTTCGTGTCAAACAAATTAGCAACGTGGTACAAAGTAGTTGATGAATCTGTAAAAATGGTTAATATACAAGAATGGATATTTTTTTTTACAAGAGATGTGAAATTATTTAACAAAGTGAAAGGTGTGTAAAGTTACTTCTCCTAAGAGACACGTCATTTTCATCTTCCATTTCTTGTCTATCCAAAGTTATTCTTGTATTATTAGGATCAGTCTAAACAATAGTGTTCAATTGAAAATGCAAGGCTTGATTCATAAACAATCTATTCTATGGGATTCACCCCAAAAAGATTATCTTGTTCTATCTAATTAGTTGCTAAAGGCAGTAGTATTCTTTTGAAGCATAATTTTAATTTAGGCTCTATAACTCCCTTTTGCGTCTCTTTAGTATGCATCTTCTCAATTTTTCTCTTTCAAGAAGTTTTTTGCAATGTAAGCAATCCCAAAAGCACAGTGTGAATTAGAAGTTTCAAAACTTCATGTTTCTCAAACAAAATAGACAATTAAATAAAGATCTTTTTTATGTCATATGTTTTTTTCAAATAGTAATGTTATTCTCTCATTGTTACCCTCACCCCTAAAACCAAGAACAATAGTTTTAAAACTCAAAACCTCAACTCAACTTGGAGGTCCATAGAATCGAGTCTAATCGACAACTCTCGAGTTGAAGACATCAAATTGAATAAAAATATATTAAATTTATAAATATTTAGAAATAATTTTTAACATTCTAAAATAAAGTACACTATATTTTTGATATCCACATAAATATTTAAAAAAAATCTAATAATTTGATTGAGTTTCTAACTGTATTCAATCTAATTTTTAGATGACTCGACAGAGTTGAGTCATCAACTTGACGATTCCTAAAGTTGATTCGATGAGTTGGCTCCATCAAGTTGAGTAGGCTAAGCCAACTTTTATATTGACTCGAGGGGTTTTAAAACTATGATACATAAGAAGCAACTCTCTTTTAGATATATATATATATATATATATATATATGAACAGCGTTCCTAAGACTCATATTGGGACTCACATTGCGACACACCGTTTTGTCTTATATGGGCAAAAATATTTGGAATGGGCTGATTTTTTGTGAGGATGATCTCTATGGTGAGGAGATCATCCTTGCCAAAAATCAGCTCATTATGAAACTTCTAGACCGTCCAATTTTTGTTGAAAAATTATAGACCGTCCAATTTTTGTAAATCAATTTTGATGGGGTTAGAAGTTTTGGAATGGGATGATTTTTTGCCAGGATGATCCCCTCATCACAGAGATCATCCTCACAAAAAATCAGCTCATTCCAAACATTTTTGCCCATATAAGACAAAACGGTGTGTCGCAATGTGAGTCTCAATATGAGTCTTAGGAACGTGACCCTATATATATATATATATATATATATATAGGTCAGGATCAAGGGACATATAAAAAAACATGTGTAAAAACAATGTATCAGTAATAAATTTTCAAAATATGGGTTAGAAATTTCGGATTGAGCTGATTTTTTGTGAGGATGATCTTTATGATAAGAAGATCATCTGAAAAAAAAATCAGTCAATATGAAACTTCTAACCCCATTAAAAGTGATTTAGAATGTGGACCGTCTATTTTTTTTCTAATTTTTGCCAATAATTTGTAAATCATTTTTGATGGATTTAGAAGTTTCAGATTGAGCTGATTTTTTGTGAGGATGATCTTCTCATCATACTGACCATCTTCGCAAAAAATCAACTTAATCCAAAATCTTTAACCCATACTTTGAAAAGCCATTGTTTTTACATATGTCCCATGAACCGTCTCTTTTATATATATATATATTATGTAAGGGGGCAGTTCAAAGGGACATATGTAAAAATATATGTAAAAACAATGTTTTTTTAAAACATAGTTAGAGGTTTTGAATTAAGTTGATTTTTTGAGAAGATGGTCACTATGATGAGAAGATCATCCTCACAAAAAATCAGCTCAATCTGAAATTTCTAAATCCATCAAAAGTGATTTACAAATTATTGAAAAAATCGATTCACTTTTAATGGGGTTAGAAGTTTCAGATTGGACTGAGTTTTTTTTTTTCGGATGATCTTCCCATCATAGAGATCATCCTCACAAAAAATCAGTTCAATCCAAAACTTCTAACCTAAATTTTGAAATTTTATTAATGTTACATTGTTTTTACATATGTTTTTTCATATGTCCCTTGATCCTGACCCATTATGTAATAAAACAGTTAAGAATCCATTCACCTATGATTCTTTTTCTCAAGGAATTTGTATTCCTTTGAAAACTACTCCCTTAGTAAGGATTTTAATGCTGAAAAACAATTTCTTTTTTCTTTCAATATTCATAGAATTTTGTCTTCTATAATCAATTATTTTTTTAAATGCATACAATTTTTTCCTGCTCGTATAGTCTGGAATATATGCCACACTATAAGGAGTTGGAATTTACTAGAAAAGAGTCACGAGTGTTAAACTTACAACGAAAGTGTACGTCAATGGCCCGTGAAATCTGATGTCAGCGCAAGCATTTGTGTCACGTGGAAGCATTATATCCACATCATTCCTCACCATCAGCACATAAAAAATATTCCAAAAACACAATCTGAAAAGGTTCTTTCCAAAGTGGGCCAAATGAAATCAATTGGTCTGGGACCCGCCTCGGATGATTTATATATTGCCCTCCAATATTTTAGATAACCCCTGTATTTTAAAAAATTTAACGTAAAATGCCCTTATCCTCAACCTCTAATTAAAACCTTGATTTTTTTTTCATAAATTATGTCATCTTCAAGCTCTTAATATCCATGTTATAACCTAATACTATTGTGGAGAACAAAAATAAATATTTTTATTTGATCCATTTGAGTTGATTGATGAGTTTTTAAATTGATTCAACTTGATTAGAGTTTTAAAACTATTGTATAAGACTCTTGTTTTCAACCCAGTCCCAACTTTTTGTATTAAACTCTTGACTTTTCTATACAAAATTTATGCATCTTCAACTTCCCTCAATTTTTTCTTAAAGTTTGAAAGAAATAGGATCTTAAGACTGAAGATGGGGGAATGAATTTTAACTTAAGAAGTTGAAGATGATTAGTCTTTGAAACTAAGAAAAATCAAGATCTTCGGATGGATGTCAGGTTTTTAAAACCCAGCTCTTCTAGCCCCTCTGCCTCGGCTCTGCCATGTATTGAGTTGATTCATTCGAGTCAACTTTTCAGGATGATTCGAAATAAATAATATTTATATTTAAGGACTATATATGTTACAGTTTGAAAACACAGGGATATATCAAATATTCACCAAAACACAAAGGACCAATTATTTAAATCACCCAAAAAACAGTCACGCTTGCACAACAACAGCATCATCCACCCACATATTTTTTTAAAGATAAACTTGGAACCACACTTGAAACATAAAATAGAAAATAAACTAACTTTTTCTTAGTGCGTGGGACTTAATTCTCAACATTTCTCCCATCCATCTCTTTCATCCAACCAAAACATTTCTAAATTCATGAACCTTGCAACAAGTCCTGGTTCAGAATAATTCTTTCTCCATATGGAGCTGTATCTCTTAAGTTTTCTTCTCATATATTTTTGTTTCTTTAATTATTATGGTCTCTGCAAATCCGATATTCCATTAGGTTACCGAGTCACACTACCGATTCCTACAATATATAACATTGGGTTCATAGGAAGAGCGTTTTTAATGGACACAAGCAAGATTATAGTACCGAATTTTAAGGTTGCATTGAGTGTTGAAGCCTTGAACTCGAGATATTCGTGCTCACTTCAAGTCTTTCTTGGTGACTTCAAAGTTTGGAATTCGGGGCATTTTACGCAGTTTTATCCATCTAAAAGATGTGTACTAGTGCTAACTAAAACTGGAGATTTGCAATTGAAAGGGTCGAGGAGGCGAATCGGTTGGCAAACTGGGACATCTGGACAAGGTGTGGAGGTAAAAAAAAAAAATTTCATTATTTGTAAAACTAGTATCTGAATTGACTCATTTATCACCCCCATGGACCTCAGGTCCTATGTTTTTACCACATCAGTGCATCATTATAATATTAATTCACACCATAAGTTATTTTATTATAAAATCACACCATAAATGCTTAGATGTTTCATTGAAAAAAAAAAATCACATATTTATGGTGTGATTTTATAATAAAATCACTTATAATGTGAACTTAAAATATAATGATGTGGTGATATCTGTCTTCTTCTTCTTCTTCTTTTTCTTTTTCTTTCCATGTCTTAGCGTTTTTAAAATGGTTTTAAATCTTGAGAACTCGGCTCAAAGGATCCAGTCAAGTGAAAAAATACTCATGACTTGACTTGTATAAGTCAAATAAAATAAACTGAAGGTATAAATATTTTTTAATAGTTCAAAATAAATAAAATTAATTATTTTTTTCTCCATAAATTTATATTATATATTATATAAAAGTAAATAACTCGAGTCATTTCTGACTAGACTCGAAAGTTGACTCGTCCAATTGAACATGGACTCCTCGATGGTTTTTCAATTTGACTCGACAAGTTGCTTCCATCGAGTTGTGGGGTCAAATCACCTTGAAATGCAATCGATTCAACCCATTAGAGTTTTGAGTCCACTTGACAAGTTTTTAAAATTATAGGGAACCTCCCCTGTTTAGTAATAGAATTTGTTTATACAATACGGGTACTATTTGATGTGTTTGAGTTTACTTAAATTTATTTCAATGTATTTTTCATGGTATTTTTAAAATTAAATTTAAGTAAATGCAAATATGTATTTTTCATCCATCATGTTTGATGAAAACAATTTATTATCATCCAAGAAATATCGCCCATTTCCAAATATTTGAAGAATAATGATGAATGCACGCGATTTTGGTACGCGGCTGACATGGTAAGGGCATAGAACCGCACAACTTTTTCCTGTGTATCCCGAAGAAAAAGATCTATGGTTCTGTGCCCTTGCCATGTCAACCGCGTAACAAAATCACGTGCATTCATCACAACTCATATTTTGAAGATGCCTATGTCATAATCATTCTGACATACATCTTGCCTACTAGTGCTTTACTCTTTTTGTCTTTCCTTTTTTTTTTTTATCAATTAAAATTTAGATAAGTAAAGGTTATTCTTAAACCACAAAAGTAGAGGTTGGACTTGAGTTGATTTCATCAAGCATTAGAAACCCTAATGTCTTTAACTCATAGTTCATTGGCTTGGATCCAATTGCTAGCTAGGTATCAACAATCGGGTTGATTTTGGCCACCAAAGCGTCAATGAACTCTATAGAGTGTGTCGCATGTGATTTTGAGATGTGAGGCAACAGTGTTTTCATCATCCTTGAAGGTTTAGCTTAGGGTTGGGAAAATGAATCTTATTCTGTAATTCAATTATGGAAGCAATGATGGCCCACAATTCACATTAGGAGGTAGAGGAGTTTTTTACAGAAATCTGCCAGCCTCCAGAAACCCTCCTTTATCTTGGCTTCGGACCAACAATGTAGCGTAAAGAAACACTATAGAGTTTGGAACAACATTGGTCATGTTGAAACATTTACTCCTTAGTTTTTTCACTAATTAGCCCATCAAAATAAAAGAAAAGAGAGAGATTTTCATGAAGAAATTGGACACTGTGTCTGTGCATTTGTATAACTAACATTTATTAGTACATGTTTAACACACTTCTGATAATTAAATCCTTTTCTTCTTTCCCATTGAAGCAGAAATTACAGTTAATAAAGACAGGTAATCTCATTCTAACCGACACAATGAACAATATAAAATGGCAGAGTTTCGACTTCCCAACAAATGTTATGCTCTGGGGCCAAAGACTGAACATCCCCGCTCGTTTGACTTCTTTCACCACCAACTCGACCATGTTCTACTCTTTTGAAATTCAAAACAACAAGTTAGCCTTATACCTGAATTCGGATAACTCAAAATATTCTTATTGGGAATTTAGACCTCCCAAAAGTCGAAACATCACATCTGCTGAATTGGGTTCGACAGGATTAAAGCTCTTTGACAGAAATCATAGAAAACTCGCACAAATTTCATCAAGAAGAGGTGAACCCCTAAGATTTTTAGCATTAGGGGACAGTACAGGAAACTTAGGACTATATCATTATTTACCTTACAAAGGGAAGTTTGAGGTCTCCTTCCAAGCACTTAATACCACATGTGATCTTCCCTTAACATGTGGGCCTTATGGTGTTTGCACCTTCTCCAACAGCTGTACTTGTGTCCAAGTTTCAAGTCATCATGCCTATCACATGGATCCCAACTGCAACGAAGAGTTCTTAGATGGGTTTTGCAGAGGTCACAATGCGGTAGAAATGGTGGAGATAGAGGGTGTTAGTAGTACTTTGAAAGGATCTCCTCAAAGTGTTAATGTTAGCAAAGATGAGTGTGTTAGATTGTGCATGGATGATTGTAAATGTGTCGCGGCATTGTATTCGGTCACTGGTGGTGATGGAATATGGCATGAATGCTTCCATTATGGGATTGTTATGGGTGTGAAACAGGTGAAAAAGGGAATTGATGAGTTTAGTTATTTGGTGAAGGTTCCAAAGGGTATGGGTGGAAATAATGGAAAGAGTTCTAATGTGAGAAAATGGCTTCTGATCATGGGAGGTGTGGTTGATGGGTTGATCATTTTTGTTGTTGTAGGAGGGTTTGGGTATTATTTTTTTGTAATTCGAAAGAGAAGAAATGATTTGATTGGAAATGAATCAAATCACAATAGCTGATGATTTGGTACAAGTTTTTAGTTCAAATAGTGAAATTTGTTACTAAAGGGTGAATTAAGAAACTGATAATTCCATCTCTTGAGAAGGGTATTTCCCGGATAAATGTTTTAGCCAAACCACGAGTCAGATACGATTTCGAAATATTTTCATATCCGGATAAATTTTTACCGTTTGTGTAAAAACTTTTGTAGTGAATTTTTTTAAAAACTACATAATCCATATTTTTAATCCAAAGGGATATGATAAATTCACTATACAATTATGTTAAAAAGAAAATAAAATTTACCTGGGTACGTAAATATTTCACAAAGGTATCTGACCATATAATTAATTGATCAAAAGTTTTATTCGTTTTTTTTATTTCAACCAATTAAAAAAATGAATAGTTTACACTAGTACAGAGTAAAGCTTATACAGTTACAATTTTGAAAATCTAAAACAAGGCCTCCCCATCTGATCGAAAGATATTTTTTCTTATATGATGCGATAGTTCCATAAATGCATAAAATAAGTGATCATGATTTTGAATATATAGCTTCTACAGCCAACACATTTGCAAACTGGTTTTATTCCCAAAATACATGGCAGCTTCCCATTGGATCGGCTCACGTTTGACACAAATCTTACCCATTCAGTATTCAACTCCCCAAGGAAATCGATCACCCTTTAAGTGCTCCAACTAAAATCATAGAGTCGAGAGCAATTATCCGGAATGAGCTTCGATCTACCCCTACCCAAAAGACCAAAATTCAGCCAAAGTGTTGGTAGAGTTGCCAAAGAAAGAAAATAAATTAACATATTGCCACTAATCACTAAAATTTCAACTCCTGCTCCATCAGCATGATAAACCATGCAAGTACCATAAATATTCAGTTTTATCCATCCATTTGATGGCTAAGCCCAATTTACCACGAGAATATATATACATATATTATGTTATATTTTTTATACAAATGATTTGGGATCCAACATTACGTGAAAACTGGAAAATTCGATATGAAAATTTGACGACCCAAGCCGATGAATTTTTGAAACTGAATTTCAACAGCCCAAGGCCGTCAAAATTGTACATGTTCCCTAGATTCAATGGCTTAGAGCCATCGAATTTCTCCCATCCTCCATTAATTTGATGGATTCGGCCTGTCGAAAAAAAATCAACAATGAAGATGCCTTGATCCGTCGTATAGGGCCTTTTTTCACATTGTGGAAATAAATGATAATGCTAGTAACTCACCATAGTCCATCCTCACATTTAGTATAACGATCCCATCAATCTCTCTTAATCAATCTGCAATTTCTCAAAAAATTATCCCCATAAAATAAATCTTCTCTTAAAAATTTGATGATGAGTTCTACTTGGCAAAAAATTTCACATCCCAATCCAAAGCACCACCAAGATATCATCCCATCCTGTGAAAAAAATGAAGTACAAATACCAGATATTCTTCCAACAATTTGACACTATCTTCTTTTCCATTTTGAAATTAAAAAAATAAAGTGTGATCGATTCCATCGAACATCATAAGGACTATCGAGGGGCTATGCGACCACCTCTTTTTTTCATAACTATATCCACAGGGCAATACAGATACATTATTTTTATCTTAATTCGAATTTTGATCCCCCATACATGCTCCCATCTTCTATCAACCTTACGCAATAGGTTACAAAACTAAGCTACCTAAATCATTCTCTCCTCTATGCCTGGCCGAACCAGGAATCTAATCACCTCTTGAACCATTTCAGTTCCCAACTAGCATAGCTTCCACATTTAATATAGAAAAATTTACCAAAACGGAACACTTTTTTAGAATTATTTACCAAAATGGAGCACTATACTCGACTCCAAGCATCCAAGAAATTGTAAAGTCCCCTTAAAAATAACAATAATAAGGAATGTGCAGGGGAGAATGTGATCAAATAAAAAAATGGTTGAGGGGACCTCTGCTCCTAATTCCTAATGACAGATACGTGGTTTTCACCACATGAATGAATAAAAGGATAACAATTCACAACTTTTTTAAGAATGGAGAGAGTAGAAATTCTGGGCTTGTGTGAGGCGAAAGTTAGTCATTAGAATTCTTCCAAAATTCAGAAAAAAATTAAATATAAATTGGGTAATTATAATTCCAATGGTTATGGAAGAATTTGGGTAGCGTGGGGTGGAACCCAAAGAAATTTAGAATTACTAATATCTTTGAATCAAGTCAGTTCTTGCATTATAGAATGAGAAGACTTTGAGATGTCATTTATGCAGAAAATTGGGAGCAAGACAAGAGGGAGTTATGGAGAGATGTCAGTCAAATTTTTTCACATGAACCATGGATTTTAATAAGAAACTTAATACTACTGTTAGATCTCAAGAGGAGAAGGTTGGAGAACAACCGGATTCTATTCGGGCAATGCAATGATGCAAATGGATTAATGAACTTGAAACATTTGATGACTGATTTTCTTGGAGTAATAAGTCTCTCAGTTTGAGAATAATTCACAGTAGACTAGACAGGGATTTAATAAATTATGAGCGGTAGTCGTGCTTTCTTAACAGGAATTTGAATCATTTCTCAACAGGAGTCTTGGATCATTCACCTATAAATTTTGAGTTTTTGGAAGTAAATGTGTGTGTGTGGGCAATTAATTTTTTTTTTAATCTTTAACAATGTGGTTGCAGCAACTGGACATTAAAGAAGTTGTGGAGATAGCGTGGAGTATTACAAAGCCAGAGATGTTTTATTTGAGATTCAAGCTTCTATCCAGAAGGAGCCTTTGAATCCCATCTTGGAAACTAGAGAGAAGGAAACACTTGTTGTTTATAATAAAGATCTTGATGATATAAAGGAACAATTTTTTACACAGAAATCACACATCCAGTGGATAAAGGAAGGTGACCGAAATACTTGCCTTTTTCACAGTTTTGTGGCATCAAATATAGCAAGGAATGGAATTTTGACTCTTGAAAATTGGAATGGGGATGTTCTTTAGATTGAAGATAGCATGTGAGAGCCAACTCTGTATTTCTCAGATGTCTTTGGCTCCACCACCTCTATTATAAGTTCTAATGTCCCATTTAAAAAGAAGTTTACTGAGGAACATTGCCAAATTTTATTGTTTTGTGCAAGTTTTTGTATAAAGTTATTTCAAAAATCCTAGCAAATAGGTTGTATGTTTATCTTTTGTCGATTATTAATTATTTTTAGTCTACGTTTGTCAAGGGAAGAAGAATCCAGGACAGTATTCTATTAGCTCGACGGTCCATAATTTCCACCATTCAAAACACTTCTAATATTTGTATGCCAAAATTAATATCTGAAAAGCTTATGATTGTGTTAGGTGGCTATTTATTAAAATGGGTTGTTCTCTTGAATGAATAAAATTAGTAATGGAATGTGTTTCTTCGCCCAAATTCTCTATCTATATTAATGGATCGTTCCATGGTTACTTGTTTTGAAAGGAATTTGGTTCCCTAGTAAAATTAATTTCCATATGCCAAGCTTTACTTTATGTGTTACAATTTATCAGATTTTGGCGAGAACAAAGCAAATGAATTTTTGATGACGTCTCTAAACCATTATACCATACTTGAATATGTTGGAGAAGATATCAAGAGAATTTTTTATGGAGTGGAAGTGAATGATGATCCTCGGTCACTAAGTACTTTTTTCCAATGTTGGAATTACTCATGTACAAATATTGCTCCTCTGGTGAAGAGTTTGTTTTGAAGATGTCCAGATGCAGAAGTTGTGAAAATTAATACGAATGGCTCATTGAGTTTGTTTCCAACTGATGAACGATAAAACACGCAAACCTAGAATTTATGTTAAAAACTAGGTCCTAGGGTGAAATGCCAAGTAATAAGAGTAATGAAGAATCTAAGCAAATTTACCAAACACACACCACATTTCGATTATTTACCAAAACAGTAAACTGTAGTAATTATTTCTTAAAATTGTAATTTACCGTTTTCGAAAATAAATTTTTTTTACCAAATTGGTCAAAACAATAAATAAAAAATTTATTCCAAATACCCTTTTTTTTATTGAAATTACGAAAAACTCCTACTCTCCTCTTTCATATTTTTATCTTTCGTGTCATTTGTATTTGATTTTCCATTGAACAACTTGTAGAGATTAAAAGAGTCGAATTCAGGCATGCAACATCTCTCTCTCTCTCTATCCGTTGTGGAGATCATGAAAACCTTGCAAGTTTCCCCTCTCTCTCTCTCTCTCTCTCTTTCTCTCTCATCCACTATGGAGATCGTGAGAAATTTGCAAGTTTCTCTCTATCTATGTCTTTGTCTCTCTCTGTTGTGGAGATCATGAGAATAATTTCGATGCAAAACTCTCTCTATCTCTCTCCATTGTGAAGATCGTGAGAAACTTGCATCGAAACTATTCGAACTCTATATTATAAATTCGATTATGTACAATTAGGATTTTCATTTTTGGAATGTTTAGGATCGATGTAAGTTTCATCGTTATAAGTTTTAATGACTAATTTTCTAGATTGATTTGGATTTGTTAGGGTTTCATGTTTGACTAAGTTCAACCATGGAAGGGTTTCTTAGTTCTCTAGGGTTGTATTAGATTTTTAATATTGAAAGAAATACAATGATATTTTTTTTCATTATTTAATTTTATTGAAATTTAGAAGAATTTTAGATGATATTTTTCTCATAAGCTTGAAATTTAATTTTATTGGATGATACCAATTGTCACGGCCGTATTCTTTCTAAGTGAGGTTGTGCAGCGAAAATATGTTAATCCACAAGCAAACCTGTAAAAATGATCGTACATCACAAATATGGCTAGCAAACAAGTAAATGAGGCAATACGAGGCAAAGTCCGGAGGCAACTTTGTTAATATAATATTGAGATTACACGGTATAACACGTAACAAAAGTAATATGTGTGTTACAAGCAATAGATGATCCTATGACACACGGGACTCCACGTAGCTTGGCTTGAGGGCTTCAGTCAACGTGGGTTCCGAATTAAAAACTTGAAGTATTATAATTTTAGTATTGAACTCAAATAAATATATTCTTTTTGTCCATAAGGGTATCCAAAAACATATATGAGTGTTCATGAGGTGTAAATTTATCTCGTGTGTGAGAAAGGATTGACACATAACAAAGTAGGCAACCAAAAACCCGAAAATGCGTATAGAAAGGAGTTTTTTTTTTTGAACGAAAAAAAGGTGCTCATATGAAGTTCTATTTTAAAAGATAGGTGTGAGTACCTTATTAAGCCCCCCAACCCCCACCCACCCAAAGAGTAGGAGAAGAGTTGATTGAAAAAATAGGGCTCACGCTACTTTGAGTATGTGTGGTGGTTGTGTTCCACAATCCTGTTTAGTTGCGGAGTTACCACACAGCTAATTTGATAAATAATTCCATGTCATTCAAGAAAAGGTTTTAAAGAATAAAATTTTGTTCCATTGTCGGACTGTAACTTTTTTACTTGACAATTGAAATTGAGTTTGAATTAGAGAGAAATTATCAAAGTAATATATATATATATATTTTTTACTTCAGATTTGGAATGCATGAAAAAATCCAAGTGCAATGTGAACAATCATCAACCATGGTTAAGTAAGAAATATAGTGCACCAATGGTGGATGGTATGAAATAGCATTGCAATGTATGAGTTCAAATGGTGCACTAGTCATAATATGACTCAATGGAAAATGGTGTTGATGCTTGTTTGGCAAGGGACCAAGAAAAATATTGCAATAAAAAGAAGAGCTAAATATTTCATTATTATTCCAAGACAAAAATTACGAGCAATTTATTGAAAGATGGCCTGAACTCCAATGCCAAACACCAAAAGACGTTGAATTTTTTTTAGGGGATTTAAATTGAGTAGGAGAGGCATGGAAACAGTAGTGTCCACCATGAAATCTAGTTGTTCTAGTTGTCGCCTTTGTGTGTAGGTCCAGAAAAATACAAGAATGGTGAGAAACATGGACACAATAATTGTTAGAAGATGTAAGTTTGCTAATTGAAATAAAACTAAACCAAAAGATGGAGTGCACAAAACATTGTATAAGTAGATTATGGGCCTGGGACTTTGACTGATGAGACATATGAATTATGAATGAAATAGTCATACAAAGAGGAATTGAAGATCATGTGATCACACTACAACAAAAATGTAAATTAGGAACGGTTTATTACCGTTCCTAATGCAGTCCAAAACGGTTTATGGACCGTCTCTAATCGAGGCGTCGTTAATGGGGTTAAACGGCTAGAAGCCGTTCTAGATCTCAGGAATTGGAACGGTTAAAAACCGTTCCAGAACTCAGAATTTGGAACGGATAAAAACCGTTCCAAATATGCATTTTAACATCAATACACACTGCCACGAAAATACCTTTTAAACATCAATTTAAAATCCGATGTCTATAAGACTGATGTCCTAAGTCAGACTTTAGACATCGATACAAACCGATATCTAAAGTAGTCATAAACTGATATCTAAACTTCAAAAAAAAAAATTAATTCTTAATTTTTTTTTCTACGCAGCTATTACCCACAATCAAAATAGACCTAAATAAAGAATATCGAGATTCTTTATGACATTAATTTATACACAAAAAGAGTTACAATGAGTCATAATTTACAAATCCAAAATTACAATGCCTCGATAAAGCCTTCGCAATCATTACACAAACACAACTGCTTACAAGGAAGCAAAAGGATTGAAACCTCCTTACGCTTGCATGCTCTGCAAGCCATCTTCCCTCTTGCCGGGATTCCTAGATCAACTTGGGATGATGCTCAGATGGTTGTTCGGGTCAATATAAGAGGCCGCGTCGTTAACTTCGCTGTCCGCACAGTCTTTCTTCGCTTGGTCAGCACCCTGTGCAATGGTCTGCTTGAGGTTGTTTTTCATAACTTTTTGCCCATTCCTTTTTCTATGACACTAAGAAAAGAAGACGTGTGCCTCTGCTTCATCTCCCTCACTCCCTTCGCTATGTATTCTTCCTATTCACCAAGTGTTTCTCCTAAGCACGCTAAAACAATAATTCGAAAGCTAATGCACCAAGGGATTATAGTAAAAAAGTGGTTTGATACTTGAACTCGGATGTAATAGTCAAATTAAAAATATTTGAGGGTGAGGTGAGATAGGTACATGTAAATTAAGAATCTTTACATAAAACCCCTACTTCAAAATATTTGAACTTACTAATTTAGGCTTCTTCTTTATGTTTTTTTGGTTATTGTTGTTGTTGTGTCTGTGTGTCATTCATTTATTTATTTATTTATTGGGGGGCACCCAGGGGGGAGGGGGAGCGGGCAGTTTATGAAGAATCTTTAAGTAAAATTCATACTTCAAAATATTGAACTTACTGATTTAGGCTTCTTTCCCTTGGTGGGAGCTCCTCGTTTAGCACCCAATGATGATGGCTGCATAGAAGCAGCTACTGTTTGTGGGTGCAAAGCAGGGAATGGTGCACTTAAGGACATAGAGGCCAGTGCTTGTGCTGTCTTTTGTTTCTTGCGAGATGCTGAGACAGTAGGACTGGGTACTGGGTTATGAACAGGTTGAGCAGTACTATGCAAGCCAGATTGGAGCCCGCCTGACTGTTGCCACTCCCTGAAGTAATCATGAAATAACACTTCCAGTTAAAAAGGTAGAACTGATCAAAACTTGTTGCAAATCTGATTGATATATCACGGAAAAAAGAACATAGTTCACTTCATGACATTATCAGACCTTATCCTCCGAATGATGTCATCTGCATTAACTCTGCCTAGAAGCTCTCTGTGTTCCTCATCTAATAGTCTAAGCTCTTTTCTAAGTTCTATTATTAAACTTTCCTTCTCCTGAAGAATTTCCATTTCATGAGGTAGTTATCTAAGCATGGTCAAGAAAATATAAATGCATTAGTGGTGAAATGATGTAACGATAAATACCCAAGTTATGGCATCAGATTGGGCTTTAAAGGCCCGTAGGACTGAATTGTGTGCTTCTTGCTCAATATGGTGGAACTGGGCCTCCATATCATTATGCGTCGATCAAAGGTATGGGACAGAACCAACAACAGCAGATCTTCCATTCCCAGCTAGACGGCCACCCATTTGAACTCTATTTTGATGTGAAGGAGGAAGATCACATCTGTGCCTGCATATGTTTAAGAAAGAACTGAGAAGTAAATAAAATAATGGGATACCAGTAGCAGCTTAATCTAAATGTTGAGATAAAAGAAAAAGTCTTTATTTTCATGCTTGAAGATTAAAAATCAAAATAGTGGATCCATCCAAGTGAAGTAGGACAAGGTTCGCCTTTATTAAAAAAATTGGGTGCAGAATTCAAGCAAATTGCTGATATTGCAGAAAGAAGAAACCCAACAAAGTTGCCTGGGTAGCCTATGAGTTGCACACAATTCCCCCACAGTTGAGGCACAACACAACTCTTATCTTCAGCTTAGTGGATGTTTAATCTTTCATTGTTCCAACATTTCAAGTCTGATAGAGATGCTTGCTGAAGCATTTGGCAAGCAAAACCAGTGACACTAAAGATTGTTGTAATGTAATGAAAGAGCAACTATATCAAAAGCTTAGAATCAATCAAACAATATGTGAAGAACTGTATCACCCCAATCAACAATTCTCCCATCTGTCCCCGTGACTTAAAAACATGGATGTCAAAAAAAATTAAAAAAAATTATGAGGCGGTCATAGAATGCACACCTCAAGCACTGAACGAGCTAGGTCATGATCTCCATTTGAATAACCAATGGGGTTTCCAGGATTTTCAGAAAGCTGCCATTCCAAACCCCCTTCTTCTGGAAAAGGCCAACAAATATATAAATTACTCAAATTTCCCCATTCATGACAAGCTGCAAAAAGATTAATATTCAAGAGAGATAAGAATTAGTAGGATTAACCTGTGAAATTACCATTAACTACCAACTGATCAGCACTAAAAATCCAATTGTGTTCCTCTTCTTGTTCTGGAAAAATCATAGCCAGAAGGAAAATAAATAGTGAGAATGACAAGAAGAGCGCATAGCATACCATAACAGGAAAATAGATCTTACCTTCATGAGGGTCGGGATTTAGCTCAGCACATTAACAGAATATGTTAAAGAGATCATCCACTATACAGTAAGAAAGTGAAGGGTTCCCAAAGGGAAAAATTAGTACCCATAATGGATAGCATCATAACAACAGGAATGCAGGACAACAACAAACAATGCATATAAAGTTTAAAATAGTTGTTCGAACATAAAACAACAAAGATTAAGGCCCTGTTTGTTTCCCTTGCTATAATATCTAAATCACCATTAAAGATAACCTATCCTAATACAGAATTCTGTATAAAACATGAAACATTAAACCAACCTTCTCTTGTCTTGATCTTCTTTACACTAATAGCTAAATAAATCGGATAAATTTATCGTTTGGAAAATACCACCAGGATCAACATAGACATGGAAACCATGAACTTGAAGCCATCACCACCAACACCTCCCAATCTCTGTTTCTTTGTGGCCAACTGATCTCTTAATTCTTTTAAAGCTTTGTCTCTTCTTTCTCCCATCTGCCATTGAAAAAATAAATAAAAACAACAATCTTAAGGAACTAAGACATGCATATGGGATATTTAAGGATGGGTTGGCATAAGGGCAATCAATGGCACATCTCATGGGAACAAGAGGTCGGACTCAACGTTCCATAAGTCCAATCTACCCATTTATGGGGAAAAACAAAACCGAAAATGACCTTGACATTCCATCTGTCAAATTCTTGGTTAAAATTTGACAACCCTGATAATGAGTTTAATCATCTATCTAATCTATCATATTGTCTAGGATATAAAAAAAGATATAAGTCGGATTACAAATGGACATGCATCCAAGTTTATCATTCAACTGCAACATGAATGATGGGCAGTGAACATCTAGCTCAAATTCAGCTAAAAGGTATAAATTGAGAAAGGATAAATATAATACCCTTTGCAGCTTCCTTGTCTGTGAGCTAGCTTCCTGAAGGCAGAACTCCAACTTTAATACCCGCTTTTTTTGCTCCTGATCAGCTCTCCAATGTTTCTCTCTAACTGTTCCATGAACAGGTATGATAAGCTCATCAAAACAGGCAGCTCCATGGTAATCCAGTAAAATAAAATAAAGTGTAAATTATTTTAATAAAAAAAAGCATAAATTGTACAAAGTACACTGAACATGGACATACCTGTGATTCTAACTCTTTTGTTTTTAATTTCCAATGTGCAGACATAATCCTAATTTCATCCCTAAGTTTAGCTATCACAATATCCTTCACACTCAAATGCTTATTGATCTTCTCAATGTTCTTGGGAGAAACCTCCTCTAAAATGTCTAAAAATTTAAGACTTTAGGAAGACCTAATGGAGGGAATAGCACAACAGTTTGGTGTATTCTTACAAACCTAATCTCAAAAGTCTCATTTTGTTTTACTTTCTGATCTTCATTTACCACAATAGGTAAATAATTAACCATACAGTTGTAACCCAAAAAAAAAAAAATCATAAAAGCAGGAAACGAACACCATAAAAACTAAGTAGAAAAATTACACAGCCCCAACTCTAATCTGATTCTTAGCAAATATTTTTTTAAACTATCAAAATTTTGTCATTTTCTTCAAATAAAATCTATGCATATTATATGAAATCCATAAATCTGCTATTTTGATACTTGGAAGAAAAATCCATACATCCTAATAGGGTTGATATGGAAAATCATCATTGTATGAAATCCATGAATCTCTAAAGCTGAAAGATGTTGAAATTATGATGAAAATATGGGATAAAAAACCTAAATCTTCAATCCAAATTTGAAGATATCGGATAAAAAACCCTAATGCAATCTATCTATATATAAAGAAAAGAGGGATTAGAGAGATTACCTAGTCCGAAGTCACGATAATTGCTGGCTTGTTGCGTGAGGTGATGCAGCAAGTAACTGTGCCCTTGTGACCAACGTGATCGAGAGATGAGAGATCACTTCGAGATATCAGAGACAGGTAGAGTGATCAAATAGAGGGGGGGATGAAATCTATCTAGGGAGGCAGATCGAGAGAGATCGATCGATCGATCGATCAATAGAGAGGGATATAAGATCGGTTGAGGGAGATAAAGAGAGATCAAGGGGTCGATCGAAAGAGTGTGTGAGAGAGAAATGGAGAGGTCAATCGAGAGAGACGGATAGAGAGAGAGAGAGAGAGAGAGAGAGGTAGATCGAGCGAGAGACAGAGAGAGGTAGATCGAGCGAGAGACTGAGAGAGAGAGAGAGAGGTCGATTGGAGAGAGATGAGATCGAGGGAGAGACAGAGAAAGAGAGAAACTTCGGTTCGTTCCAAAAGAATCAGACCGAAATTTGGAATTTTAAAGGACGATTAAAACGGTTTTAGAAGGTAAAACGGTTTAATGCCGTTTTTAAATAGAAACGGCTTAATGCCGTTTTAAAATTTTGTTCCTGTTTCACAATTTTTTTGTAGTGTCAGTTTCCCCAATGTATATAGAATCCAAGAATGGTTTGAGGATGAAGCGGAAGCACAAAGAGAGGTTATACCACTACGTGAAAATCACAAATTTATATAAAAAAATTTGTTGGGCCTGGCCCGTCGAGTTTTAAAGCCCAAAACTCCACGGCCTGTGGACCACGTTTTCGGTTTTCATCACTCGAACTCTCACCGTTACTATTTCTCTTCCTCAACTGCCTCTGTCACTGATATTGTTTCTCTTCCTTTCTCTGTTACTGTTCCTCTCTCTCTGCCTCTGTCACAATCATCGATCGATCGACCTCTCAAAGTCTCTGTCTCGGTCGACCTCGGCCTTTATCTCTCTTTCTCTCTCTCTCTCGATCGATGGACGTCTCCATCGCTTTCTCACAGTCGCTATCTCGATCGATCGACCTCGTCTTTTCACTCTCTCGATCGATCGATCTCGCTTTTTCACTCTATCGATCGATCTCGCTTTTTCACTCCATCGATCGATTTTGACCTCTCCATCTCTCTCTCACAGTCTCTTTCCCGATCGATCTCTCTTTCGATCTCATCTCCCTCGATAGATCTCATCTCCCACTCTATTTGATCGATCGATCTCGATCTAGATCTGATCCTCGTTCTCTTTGTATCTCATCTATAGATGTATCTCATCGCTACCTGTCTCTGATAGCTCGAATTGATCAGATTGGTCACAAAGGGACTCTCACCTGCTGCATCACCTCACGCAACAAGCAAGGAATCATTGCGACTTCGGGCTAGGTACTCTCTCTAAACCATCTTTTCTTTATATAGACTGTATTAAGGTTTTTTATCCGATATATTTAGATTTGGATTGAAGATTTAGGTTTTTTATCCGATGTATTTCGTATTAATCTCGATACCTATAGATTCCTATATTTTGAAGCATGTAATTTGATGCTTCTAGATAATGTCTGAATGTGGAGAAGAATATTACTCATGACTATAGTTATTTGTTACAAGAATATTCGCAAGCTCTCGAGGAATTGAAGAAAAGTCTTCAATGGTATAGAAATCCTTAACTTGTGTAGATAATATGCTGTTTTGTTAGTCTCTTAATGTATGTTAATTCTTAGTTACAGAGCAGGAAAGAAAGAATCCAACACAGATTTCCGAAAAATAATGAGGGGAAAAATAAAAAAACAAAGATTCCAGGATAAATAATTACACACAATGTGGAGAACTAGAAGTGGAGAACTCTGTAATTTCCTCCCTTGTAGCAAAATATCAATATGTACGGAGCAGCACATGTAATTTTCTGCTTCAGTCGAAAAATGCATTTTAATTTATATGAATTGTGTACATAGAACAAGGGGAAATTTTTATGTAAATAGGGACAAATACGATAGAGCAAAATATTGGATAACAAAGAAATTTTATCATTACATATATATATATACTAAATGCTGAGAGGAAGATGTTGAGATAATTTAGTGACAAACTATGATACCAGGAAACTTCAAAACGGATGTCACTCATATTGGTTACTTCTAGTTTAAGTGTAAATGCAGTATACATACAGTACAGTCTCATACCTTTGCTGTATCGGAGTATCAACCAATAGCAGCCAGGGGTTGATCAAATAGTCAACTAGGAAAGGCTATTGATAGCAGTCTCAATAACACTGACATATGTCAAGGGCGATATGGTACTGGATAGAATAGAGAAACAGAACACAATTCATGTAGCCAGCTGCAATTTGTTGGTACAAGGCTTAGATAGTTGATAATTTAAAGCAAATCAGGCAAAACAGTTCATGATGTTGCCTACCTATATCTTTGGATTGACAAGCAAGACACTGAAAAAGATCTCAAAGCAGCCATAAAGTATGTCATTTCTAATAGTTTAAACAGAGATCTCATGTCATGTGAATCATCCTTTACAATATTACTCTTTCCCTCTACCTTTCTGGTCCTTATACATTCATACTCATTTCAAAGTAAACTTTGATCAACTTTTAAATTCTCTCCCAGGTATGCATCAGAGGGTCCATTGAAAGGCATCCTTGGATACACGGAGGATGATGTTGTTTCCAATGATTTTGTTGGTGACTCAAGGTAGAAGTCCTGTTTAAAATACTCTTTTTTTCTATAATGAATAAACTTGGATTTGGATGCATTGAATCACCTGCACCTAAAAGCAAGAACTTTTGTTTGTGTTTACAGGATCAATCAAACACAAAGGAAATGTGACTTACAGGATCAATCAAAACAAAGGAAATGTGACATTTTCTTGACTGAAATTATACTTGCACTGAAAGAGGTATTCTATATTAGCTTTGAAACAAAATAGAAAGTCATAATTATATTTTTTATAATTCTGTTGTGTTTCATGCTTGCCAAGTATAGGGAAGTTGTTCCTATGGATATCAAATCTGCAAATTGGCTCACTATGATTGTCCCTCAACTATTATATCCTTAATTGTCCAAATTATGAAATTGCGTCAGTTTAGGCTTGCTTTATAAAAACCTCATTCAAGCTCAAAGCCCACGAACAAAGAATCAGTGAGTTTTCTTTCTTCATTTTTTTCTTGCACAGAATTAACACTAAAACTTAATACCTGATTGATTCTCTATCACTGTAAGAGAGGCTCCATCATGCATCTTTGACTTTGAGTATATCATTGTAGTTAGATTATGGCCATTACAATAGCAGAATCTGGACACAACTACACACCATTCAAAATACTTTGAGTATATCATCGTAGTTAGATTATGGCCATTACGAAGATGGAGAAGTGGTCCCCCAACTGCTTTCCAAAATACTTATCTCAGTTCTCTTGTAAGATTATGAAACTTACTTTATAATGCTAACTAATGATAATGATCACACATATTAATTAACCTCCTAAAATTATACCACACACATACACACACACACACACACACACACACATATATATATATGAGATCATAACTAGAACAATATCAAGAAGAAACATAGTAAAGCTAGTAATAACATATCTAGAAAATTCAAATCTAGTTTCTGCCTCTCGCTGGGTTCATATAAACTCCATAATACTCTCTCTCTCTCTCTCTCTTCCCATTACCATCTCTAGAAAATGGGTTCATGGTGTTGTGTTTCTATCTTAGCCTACCTCTTGTTTTCAAGATTGGGAACTTCCCTTTCACAAGCACCGGCAGCAGCGAATGAGAAACCAGCTTTGTTTACAACCAACTCAAAATAGATTGCAGAGTATTACTAACACTTAGGTAGCTTTCAGAGACATTTTGACCGAAAAATACTTGAATGTATTGAACTTGGTCCCCCATCACACATGCAGCTTTATGGTTCACCAATTTCTTCTTCAACTCTTATTTCCCATCATCTGTTTTATCCATCTCAAGCCAAGCCGGAGTCAGGCCCTTATGTTGAGTCTTTGAGGATTAGGTCATATAGAATCCTAATTACTTGATCGGTGGAATGCCATTAATACACGTGGGTACACGTGATCGGTGGATCCCAGATTTCTGTGAGCACGGTTTTATGTGCAAATTTTTTGGACAGGTTTTGTTTAGCCTTAACCCGGTCCTGAGGAGGCAAACTTAATTTTAAACCAGCCTTATACTCCTTTATAGCCTTATAAGTTTTAGTTCACAATAGAATTGATGTACTTCAATGTGTGTTTCAAATGTTGATTAGCATTTCAAATTTTCATATTGACTTTAGGATGGATTGTCCACTATCCAGACATTTGCTCATGATTCAAGTAAATAAAAAACAATTCAGCTTGGATATGATGAATAGAAAAAAGACCTATGTCTACTTCTTATATTTTAGCTTGCTCGTTGTTTTGTGAAAGTAGGGGTTTGCTTTTTGGTAAAAGTAGAAGAGTTATGATAGTCATTAAAACCAACTAATAGATTGCAGTAAGGGAATTAAGGGAAAAACAAAGATTGACAAGTCGTGTGCATTTAGAAGAAAGTCCCAACTATGGGGCCGCCTTTAAAGTAATTTGGAATTCCCTATTGCATGGTCTTTAAAGTAATTTTCTCTTAAATTCTTATACATGGCAGATTTACCCGAATTCAATCGTAAAAAACATCAAATTTTGTGGCTATGCTTCCAAACGACATACACACATCATCATCTACCCCTCATCCCAATTATTGGGGTCAGCAACATGAATCCTATATATCATATACTGCTTTAATTTAGATTATTGTTGGATTCTGCTTTTGAATTCTGTAATCCTTGCTTGAATTCCAATTTTGATGATCTTCGTATAGCTTTTTCAATCAGTAAGTTGCATTCAGATTATTTTTGGATTCTGTTTTTGAATTCTGTACACCATTCAGAATATTTAGTTGGTAACATGGGGTGTGTAAGTTGGTTGGCCTTGGCTCGTAGTCTTCATGAGACGTCTATGTCGAAGAGGCATGAACAATGGATGGCTAGTTATGGGCGTGTTTACGAGGATTCCACGGAGAAGGAGAGGCATTTCCAAATATTTGAGGCTAATGTGGAAAAAATTGAATCGCTCAACAACGCTGGGGACCGCCTATATAAGTTGAGCGTGAATGAATTTGTAGATCAAACTAATGAAGAATTCAAAACATCTCGTAATGGGTATAAGAATGTTATATACACAACCCAAGAATGTGAATTTGGTTTCTGTCTCACTGTTTTCTAACTTGTATGGAAATGTAGGATGTTGTTGGGCATTCTCAGCAGTGGCAGCTATGGAAGGGATTAACCAGCTCACAACGGGTAAGCTGATCTCTCTATCTGAACAAGAACTAGTAGACTGCGATACTAGTGGAGTGGACCAAGGATGTGGGGGTGGTCTTATGGACGACGCCTTCAAATTCATCCAACACAACAAGGGCCTCAATACCGAAACTAACTATCCTTACAAGGGAGTTGATGCTACTTGCAACACCAAGAAGACAGCCTCATCGGCAACTAAAATCACTGGGTATGAAGATGTTCCAACCAATAGCGAGAAGGCCCTATTGAAGGCCGTGGCAAATCAGCCCGTGTCTGTGGTTATCGATGCTAGTGGATTTGACTTTCAATTCTACTCGAGCGGTGTTTTCACTGGACAATGTGGCACTGATCTAGACCATGGTGTCACTGCTGTTGGTTACAGGACAAGTGATGATGGGACCAAATATTGGTTGGTGAAGAATTCGTGGGGCTCGGGATGGGGAGAGGAAGGATACATAAGAATGCAAAGAGATGTTGATGCCAAGGAAAGGTTGTGTGGTATTGCCATGAAATCTTCTTACCCTACGGCATGAAAGTAATCGATAAGTACGATGGAAAGAAGATGATTTGGATTCTCAGCTTGTTAATCCCTCCCTCCTAAGTTTCTCCTATATATGTATGACTAATGTGTGTGTTAAGAGGTTTAAATGTATATTAATTTTGGGTTATTTAGTTTAATTTGGAGTTTGTTTTATTATTTTTCTTTTTCTGATTTTTTTAATTATTATTTTGTTCATTGTGATTGGTGAATTAGAGGACCGTGCTATTGTTTGTTAAACCTCCAAATTCGACGGTCATACTCTATAGATTTTTTTTGTTTTTTTTTTAAACCCATTCTCTAATAATTTGATAGTCCAAGGCCGTCAAAAAAAAAATTCTACAAGAGAATATTTGACGGGCATATTTGACAGGAGGGTCCGTCAAATTTCTCAAAATTTGACGGGTTAAGACCGTCAAATATGGGCCTTTTTCACATAGTGTACCTACTAAATTCACATGAGGAGGTTGTGCACTACCTTCTTGGAGCATTTGAGAAGTTGTTGATGTTGTTCTAGAGTGAAATCTTGAGCACTAGATTGCATGTCAGCTGATTTTGATTTACTGGTGACAGATTTAGGTTCAAATTGATGCAAGCAATGGCTAGGTGGATAGCCGTGAAGAAAAATGACATTTATCCTTTGTATGTCCAACACATCTGCAATGTTCACAAGCTGGGTGGAGATGACTATTTCGTTGCGGTTTGGCAGGATTTGTAGAATCATGAGATGGTAGGTGTCCATTTCGAGTAATAAATGATGTTTGCAAGAGTAGTAGATTTTTCAAGCGTCGTTGAATTAGCAACAACAAATCGTTATTTTTCTTCTCGGAGGATCAAAGCATAAGCTTTGTTGATAGTAGGAAGATAGTCCATGAGATAGATCTTTCCTCAAATGGCACTGTGAAACTCATGAAACCTATTAAAAAAATCAGTAAGACAATTTTGTCATTGACACTGTTGTATGGCCTTCTATGCACCGCAAGAACAAGGAGGAATGACAATTCATCCTAAAGACCACTGAGATTAATGAAATAATCAACAATTGAATGGTTGTCTTGTATGCTCAATATCGGGTTTGAGTTGATAAATACAAGGAGCATTTCTTTGTGTAAATCGTTCCTTGAATTCAATTCAAATAGGTCGAGCAGTGGAGGCATAAATCACACTTACGGAGATCTCATGAGACAATGAGTTGAGTGGCCAAGATTTGACCATGTCATCACACCTTCTCTACAGAGGGACGAGGAGGGCCATGGCCCCAACAAAAAATTCAAAAGTCTGTTATTTTATATACTTGAGCCCACATTGCAAACAAAGGCTGAAACCTCTAAACTTGGTGTATAGATGCTGCGTTTCCCCCATAAAATATTTTTATTATAAAATTTTGGGATAAAAAATAACTCTAGATGCGGACGTGTGTGGTTTCCCACAAAATATTTTTGATTAATTCCGGAGTGACCTCAGCGTTTATGCATCATGGACATGTGCACGCCCACCAAGTCAAGGTGTCCCCCGCTAAGGTCACTTCAACGACTCAATATTGTTAGACAGAGTTACCTAGCAGACCTATCTGTTGCAATTTTATTACAAGTTTGTTACCCAAAAAAAAAAAAAAACCTTTATGAATCAAACTAGCATGACAAGAATAGTAAAATTTCAAATATTAGTAAGGGTCGTTGGACCCACATGGATTATCAAATTGGCAATCCAACACCACACCCTTCTAGATTTAATGGAAAAACACATATTCAAAAGAAAAAAAAAATTAAAAAAAATATTCACTTTTGAACTTGATCAATGGTGTTGAAAATGGATGGCTACTGAACTCCCAAATTTAAAATTAAAACTCAACTGTGAAAACTAATCTTTTTTTCGATTCTCCAAATTTTGTTAAGTAACAAATTAACTCCCATCAACTTGAATTGTATGGCATGGATCCCCAATTGAAGGTTTGCTGGGAAGCAAACTTAATATAGTAAAGTTTGGTGGGCAACTAACTTCATAAACAAATGTTCCCTTGGAGTTGTCAGAACTCCAAAGGACTTTTTGTAATAAAAGTACAACAATTAGGTTTATCGGGTAAATCTCTCACATTTTTTATATAGAGAAACACTTTCCTTAATAAGATTTCAAATCACACTAAGGCTCGTTGAGCATACATGGACTACCAAATTGCCAATCCAACACCATAACTCTCTAGATTTCATCGAAAAACTCTTTCACAGTTTCACTAACCTGTTATACGTTTCAACAAATCATAATTTTAAAACTCACTGAGTCTAGTTAACTTGGTACTTTTGGGTTTTTTTTTTTTTTCAAAATAAAGACTATTTTGGTCAAAATAACATGAGACTATTTGTTAGGAGTTGTATTCGTTCTTCAATATGAGAATTTGACTTGCAAGAAGCCAATAAACTATCTTTTCTCATTTTTTTAAAAATATTTTTCTTCCAAATACTCTTATTTTTATAGAAAAAACAAATTTCTAAAATCCTTTCATTATTTATAATTTTCTAATTTCATTTTTATATTATTAGTTCACCCCCAAGTGATATTTTCTAGGTCCGCCCCTAATATACACATAGCTATTTTTCCTAAAAGACTAATCTATTTATATATAATGTAGAATATGAATAGGTGAATATGCGACGTCTGAAGAGATCTTGAGATCAAGTGAGATCTTAACAAATCTGGAGGGATATTGATATCACATATGATGCTATGATATCCACCATTGGATTGTTATTACTAAGAACGAGAGTGATGATTCTCGTAATGTGTGCCACATTATTGGCAACTGAGACTACATTGTTTAGGTTGTTCATGGACATCCGTTGCCTATGAATTGTTCTCAACATCTATTGATGGGCCTAAGTACGATCTTAATTGGTTGGGTCAAACTTTAGGATATTCTTATAGACTTTTTTTTGGGCTTTAGTGGGTTGGGCTTGGACGAATAGATCCGAGGCTCAGACCGAAGGGATGACCAAATCAAGTTTGCGTTAAAAGAAGAGATTCGAAACCAAGGGCTTTTTTGACATTCCAACTTGTTTGTTATTAGAAAATGTTTGGGTGTCAATATAACTTTTCCCATGAATTTTGTTCCCATAGTGCGTAGGTAGAAATATTCGAGCTATCGTAACCTCCACATTTATTCGCCCCACTCCCAAGTCATTTGAAAGGTTCAATGATGCGAAAGTTGGTTGACTTTGAGGTTAGCTAGAGAGACCGATAGTTTCAAATCTGTGTTTCAACCGCAATATCTGGAATGAGTCATCTCTTTCAATCTACGATATATATTTACATGAAAATAAGTATAATTTTTTAAAATAAATTACAAGATGTTTAGTCAGTCATAAAATCATATTGTAATTAAAAATACAAAATCTTGATTGACTTTGTGGAGTTTTTGGGAAAGTAGTCAAGATTTTCATCCAAATCATCTTGGTTGTCAAATGAAACAACGTGCAACACAAAGTATATCCGTACAGTTCATGTGCAAAAAAATCCATCTGTCTGAGATGAGATTTGAAACCAAAAAGGCTGTTTATGGATCAGGTTGCGTTTGAAATTCAATCAAATCCGATTCAATAATTTAAGTTAAACTATTGCTCTATTGGATATGGACTCCTTTAATTATACACAATATAGTATATATTTTTTTGTTTAAATTCAAAATGTCTATCCATTTTTATGTATTGGCTGGGTTGATAACCCATGGAAAATGACACATAAAAATACATAATCCTGATCGTATAAATATAAAATAAAAACTGTCAAGATTTATCTTTAGGATAAATATTTCCACGATACATATATCTTGATCATGTTTACACTATTAGATTTATGTGATTTTACATGAGTCATTCACTACATGAAAACTGAAAAAATCGATGGGCCAAGGCCCATGAATTTTAGAAATTGAATTTCAACGGCCCAAGGTCATTAAATTTTTTTTTTTTTTTATATTCTATAGATTTGATGATTTATGAGCTTTTTTCACATTGTCGTTCACGGAACCCAACTCTTCATATATTTGTTATCTAACCAAATTATTTAGGTTCTGATTTGTGTTTTTATTTATTTATTTATTATTATCAATCAACCAGGGCTATAAAAGGACCTACCCATTCATTTTGAAATAGGGCAACAAAAAATCAAAATCCTTTATTATTAAAGTGAAAAAAAAAAAAAAAACGCAGGAGGAATACTAAGGGAATTTACTAAGATCAAAAGAGTTGCTATACAACTAGAACCAACAATCCAGCACCATATTTAGTTAGGAAATTGGCAGCCTGGTTGGTCTCCCTCCAATAAAACCCAAAGGAATGCATAATAAAAGCTTTACAAATTGGTTGTTAATGGATTGAATGTGGTTCAAGGTATTGAGATCCGATAAGGACCGATTCATTAGAATGTGGTTCAGTCTGATTTAACGCAATATGTTCAAAATTCACTAACCAGACAATGTTACATGCAATTACGAAAGTATGACAAGTTAGGTGGTGTTTGTTAAACTGAAAAAAAAAATTAAATAAATAAGTGCTGAACAACATTAAGTGCTAAAACTTATAAGTGCTGAATTTTAAGTTTTGAAAAAATTGTTTGTTTAGATGTTGAATCATGGTTGTTACACATTGCTGAAACTGGTAAATTATCTTTTTTACCCTTACAATCATATTGTATATTATTTCCATGTTTAAAATGCTTATTCCTTATCAAACACAATAAAATATATTATTTCTTATAAAATTAAAATATAATTCATTTATAAATAATAAGTAATACTCAAATTTTCAATTTATAAATAATAATTTTTATTTCTAAAAGTCTGCAAATTTCAAATTAAAAACAATAATGTCATACAGGTCATCCAAATTTGAAATCAACATTGAAAGAACTTAATTTGGGATGAATAATTTTAAATGGAAATGAAGGATATGTAATTATAAAAGCACCTCACAAATTAATAAGGACAACTCACACCATAGCTAATTTTTGGTGAGGATGATCTATATGGTCTAGATATCATCCTCACCAAAAATCAGACAATTCCGAAACTTCTAACCACGTTAAAACTAGTTTCAAAAAAAAAAAAAAAAGATGATTTACGATTTTTGAACTTGTTTTGATGGGGTTAGAAGTTTTGGGATGGGCTGATTTTTGGTGATGATGATCTCCTCATTTTAGAGATTATCCTCACCAAAAATCAACTCATTCCAAAAAATTTTGTGGCACCCCGCCAAACGCTAACACAAATCCCAAGGCCAAATCCCAAGGTACTAGGTGGCACCTCGAAATTTCGGCATGGTCTCCTCTGTTTATGTTAGCGTTTCACAGAACTCAAACCTGATAAACCAATTTATAACAAAACCTGTATATAAAAATGTAGATACAGGAAAAAAAAAATAACGGAAGACTAATTACATCTAACATGTAAGTAGATCAAAGTACGGAAGATTTATCAATATACAGGCTTACCAAAACACTCTCACTCTAACATAGGCCTAAACTCTCAATCCAAAAATTACATACATCCTGAATGAAACTGACTACACAAAAGGGATGTGGCCCTAGTGCTCACCAGGTAATAAACTCTGATCGTCGATCTGATCGACCAGATACTCCTCAATCACTGACTCTACGCCTGCCTCGGTAGTTACAAGTGCTGAAACTAAAAAAAATAGGAAGGAAAGGGTGAGTAACAATGGTTACCCAGTAAGTCCACAACCAATTCCTACTAATAACCCTTCATAAGCATGATCGAATAAAACATATTGAATATTTTAATACATGCAAGGTTTTACAAGATAAAATACGATCAACTGGTACATATAGTCAGGGATGAGCAACTAAACAGTTTAAAAATTACACATAACGTCAATCATCCATACTCATTATACATTTTCCATTTTATGCAAATAATATTGACAACATTGAAATAATAGACATGCTTCTCAGTTTGTAATTCGAAATATAACAACATATACATAATACAAATGGTAGAGTATTGGAATTAAAGAGTTGGGATTCACGACTGGATCGCTCCCAGTCAGGACATGATATTCCCCAATAACATCGTAGTTCCTGATTTTGTGGCTGGTCATGTCTACCACGCTTGCAGGACCATTTATCGGGTTCAGGCTGGCCGTTTGACGTGACCGTAAGCAATAGGTCTCTTTTCGATGTGTTAGAACGTTCGACTACTACTAGATTGTTAGTGATCACTGACTAATCATCTTCGTCTATGCCTATCAGGCGTGCATGTGATTCCCAAATGACACTCCACTCGTATACGACCACCTTTACAATACACGTTCACTGGTAAAGATAAGAAAGGAATGGAGTCGGATTCCAGTTGTGACTCCACTCTCATACGCGTCCCATACCACGTATGAGTTTGGTGGTCCCTACCGTACATCCCAAGATAGTGCACCCTTCCGGATGATGTGACGCACTATCCCTTCAGGCATTCACAAACCCTTTAACAGCTCATAAAATAGCTACGTATATATATATATATAGGGTCCCGTTCGCCACCCTTAGTTTTACCACACACTTTAACAAACGCGTTTTGTCTTACATGGGTTAGAAGTTTCGGAATGAGCTGATTTTTGGTGAGGATGATCTCTATGGTGAGGAGATCATCCTCACCAAAAATCAGCTCATTCCGAAACTTCTAACCGGTGAGGAGATCATCCTCACCAAAAATCAGCTCATTCCAAAACTTCTAACCCCATCAAAATTGATTTACAAAAAATGGACGGTCCACGATTTTTCAACGTGTAAACATGGGGCTAAACATTTCGGAATGGGCTGATTTTTGGGGAGGATGATCTTCTAATCATAGAGATCATCCTCACCAAAAATCAGCTCATTCCAAAACTTCTAACCCATGTAGGACAAAAAACGTTTGTTAAAGTGTGTGGTAAAACTTAGGGTGCTGAACATTTCCCATATATATATATATATATGATTTTTCATTTAAAACAAAAGAGAAATTAACAGAACAGGGTTGAGAATGGATATCAAATTCCTACCATGCAACCGTGGCCACCCGGCCTAAAATAAACAACAGTACTCAGCGCACGCGCTAACATAATCGGAAATAAACATGCAACCCTTTCATTAATAACCTGGATATCCTTTCACCAACCTACACACAACATACAATGTAAAATGCAGACATCACCCCTCGGGTGTGATTCTGACATTTTACCGTTCATTCCCTTTTTTCATTCTCTCGACATTCTCACTTTTCATCCTTTCAAATCAACCATCCATTTCTAATCTTTTAAAGTCATTCTTTTGGTCTTTCCATTGAAAACCATCAAAATTTATTCTAAAGTAAGGTCCCGACGATGCACGAGACCAAAGTTGTTAAAAACAAGGAAAGCTGGTGAAAATTTGGCTAGGTGTCGGAAACTCAAATTTTCAAAGTTCTTGAAATGGAAAACGGATTTTTCGAAATGAAAGTCTCGATCATGAGATTTGACACCATATAGTTTTTGTAATCTAATTCAAAGTTATATGAAAGTTATTACATTTTGAAAACTTATCGAAAACGTCGAAAAATACGTTTTGTTCTTGAAACCAAAATTTGGATTTTGATCCTTTGAGATTCGGATCTCGAAACCATTCCCATTGTTCCAAAATGGGGGGAAAAATTTAATTTCATTAAAGAACTTAAAGTAAATGGAAAGTAAAAATTAAAGAGTGAGAAATAGTGTATAAGGTGTGAGGAGGTCCAGCCAAGAGTCAGAACACTGTTCTGAAGAAAACTGTGTCTATCGGTGGCAGAACCAGGATTCTATCGGTGGGACCGACGGTCCTGCCGACATAACAAAATTTTCTCGCGTTATTTGATTTCGTCAGTGGCAGAAACCTCATTCTGTCGGTGGGACCGACAGAATGCCTTCGGTAGGTGCCGGTGGCACCGACCTTTCCCACCTACAGCCTGAACCTTACTCGAACCTTCGAGTTTTCGATCCATGTTTCGAATTCTTCTTCCGTTCTTCTAATCATTCAACCCACCCACAATTTTGTTATCAAAATTCGATAAAACATAAACAAAACACCTACTTCTACCATGAATTTGAAATCAAACACCAATTTCTACGATTTAAATGCAAACAATAAGTTTTGTTTCAAAATCCTAAATGCACATTGGAGAAATCTAAAGTTACCAATAGGAATTGAAAGTCCCCTACTTATTTGTGGACGCCGAAAGTGATGACCTCGTACAAGAATCAAAGTCGGTGGTAAAAAGTTGATGTTGAGTTGAGTTTGATGCAAAGAAGATGAGGGTTTGAAACTCCTTTGACAACGGCACTCTCCTCCACTTTTACCCTAGAAGACAAGCCTCCACTAACAAGGTGAAGCTCCGAGTATGACGGTACCCTAAGCTACTCGCTGATTTCTGATGGAAGGTGAGGAAACGGACGTGAATGGGCTAGCAAAGAGGGTGAGGTTGTGACTCTCGTCGCAGCCAACAACTTTGTCTTCTTCGTCGGAGTTCAACAATCATTCGTTCTTAACGGATCTTGAGGAGAAGAGAGGAGAACCCTAGGTTTTGGGAAAAATCTGAGCTTTGGATCTTTTAGAGAAAAGGGAACAAATGAGAATAAAAGAAAATTTACTTTCTTTTGTAAGAAGGCTGATGACATACTTGTAATTTCCTTATTATTTCTAGTTTCGACTGTAACTTGACTATCCGGACTCGAAAAATGGCAAACGAATATACCATTTCAAATAATTTTTCGTTGCGGTCCTAATGGTGTGGTCGAATCTTCCTGATTCTCGCTCTAACGAAATTTCACTATTTTTGGGTCCCACTTAATGCGAAATTCGAGGATTTGATAACTTTTTCCTCCGAACTCGAATTCGAACTTGCTTACAGGCTAATGTATATATTCCGATCCTTTTAAATCTAATGGCGAAGTCGATTTTTCTTAAAATTAATCATAGCAATATTCGAGTATTTTACTCTAAATCTCTCCTTCGACATTTTACTCCAAATCTCACCATTTAATTTCCTCGAGATATGAGTTGAAAATTCGGGGTGTTACATTTTTAACTCATATAAGACAAAACAATTCGGTCATGGTATGGGTTTATTAATTTGTGGAATGCTTATATACTTATCTATGGGATATAAGAAGTAATATTCTTTTAAGTATAAGGGCATATTTGTCCATGTCGAAAAAGTGAAGTGCTTACGGCTTCAACACAAAAATTAAGCATAAAAATAGTGTTGAATTTTTTTTTACTTATTTTCAACTATAAACACTGAAAATATTGAGTAAATAAATGCGCTAATTTGAGAAAAAGTACTGAATTTTTTTTTTTCAACAATAAACACTGAAAAATAACGCAAATAAGCATCGCCTTACACACCTATGG
The DNA here is from genome assembly GCF_017979445.1 of Akebia trifoliata. Lineage (NCBI taxonomy): Eukaryota > Viridiplantae > Streptophyta > Magnoliopsida > Ranunculales > Lardizabalaceae > Akebia > Akebia trifoliata. The sequence goes on from NC_141388.1 coordinate 18,198,281, forward strand.
TCATGACTCCCACCAATGGAAAGCTGAGTAGGCCTTTCTAATTGGAATCAAAGATTGAAATTCAACTACTGGTATTCACACTTTTCATCAGAAACATGAGATTTATAAATATTTTCAAGAGGATGAGAAAATTGGACAATGGGGATTTTATCAGATCCATGTGATATTTAACATATTAGAGGTGGGATCAGTTGATTAATGCCATGTACCGGTGAATGTCTCTTTCGTCCCATGACATGAGACCAGTGTCATAGATTAGGACTTTTAGGATCTTCAGATTATGAGTGCATTGACGATTTACCTTCTTAACCGGCCCATGCCAAAACGTGGTTTCCGTAATGCTCAAGTCATACGTGCATCACAACCATAGTTTAGTAACTACTAACTAGAGCTGTCAATTGCTCGGATCCGACCCGAAATCTGATCCCTTAAATTAGTTTGGCCCACCCTAATATACACATAGCTATTTTTCCTAAGAAGACTAATCTATTTATATATATAATGTAGAATATAAATAGGTGAATATGCGACATCTGAAGAGATCTTGAGATCAAATGAGATCTTAACAAATCTGGAGGAATATTTTTTTTTTTTTTTTTTTTTGAAAGGTTAGCAGGGTTAAGGCAGACCCAGACCAGTATAAGAAGGGGTTCAAGGGGTTTGAACCTAAGACCTTGGGAACAACCTCCACAAAGTCTTACCACTGAGCTAAGTGGTCCTTCTTTGGAGGAATATTGATATCACATAGGATGTTATGTTGGATTGTTACTACTAAGAATGAGAATGATGCTTCTCGTGATGTGTTCCATATTATTGACAACTGAGACTACATTGTCTAGGTTGTTCATGGACATCCCTGGCCTATAAAATTGTTTTGATCATCTATTGATAGGCCTTAGTACGACCTTAATTGGTTGGGCCAAACTTTAGGATATTCTGATAGACTTTTTTTTTTGGGCTTTTAGTGGGTTGGGCTTGAACTAATAGAACAAAAGGATGGTCTAATCTGGTTTGCTTTAAAAAGAACAGATACGAAACCAAGGGCTTTTTTGACATTCCAACAGTCCAACTTGTTTGTTATTAGAAAAATGTTTGGGTGTCAATATAACTTTCCTCTTTTAGCCGCCCCCATGAATTTTGTTCTCATAGTGGGTAGTTGGAAATATTCCAACTATCTTAGCCTTCACTTATACATTTCCTCCACATTTCGGTTGTGAGTCCAAACGCTATTCATTTTCAATTTATGTCGCCCCACTCCCAAGTCATTTGGAAGGTTCAATAATGCGAAAGTTGGATGATTTGTTGACTTTTAGGTAGCTAAAGAGGCTCATGGTTTCAAATATGGGTTTCAACCGCAATATCTGGAATGAGTCATCTCTTTCAATCCACAATTATTTATTCATATATATTTACATGAAAATAATTATAATTTTTTATAAAATAAATTACAAGATATTTACAATAAATTCATATACATTTGCTGAGCTAGTTAAGATTTTCAAAATATCATCCAAGTCATCTTGGTTGTCCAATGAGACAACGTGCAACACAAAGTATATCCGTACAGTTCATGTGCAACACCAAAATGTGTCAGGGGAGCGATATCTGTCTCAGATGAGATTTGAAACCAAAAAGTTTACCGTTGGGGCTGTTAATGGATCAGGTTGCGTTTGATTTCAATCAGATCCGATTCAATAATTTAAGTTAAACTATTGCTCCATTGGATATGGACCCCTTTAATTATACACAATATAGTATATATATTTTGTTTAAATTCAAAATGTCTATCTATTTTTATGTATTGGAAATGACACGGAAAAATACATAATCCTGATCGTATAAATATGAAATAAAAACTGTCAAGTTTTATCTTTAGGATAAATATTTCCATGATACATATATTCTGATCATGTTTACACTATTCGATTTATGTGATTTTACATGAGTCATTCACTGCATGAAAACTGAAAAATTATATGGGCCAAGGCCCACGAATTTTAGAAATTGAATTTCAACAGCCCAAGGCCATTACTTTTTTTTTTTTTTTATTTATGTTCTATAGATTTGACGGTTTTGAGCCATCGAATTTCTCCCATCCTCCAATAATTTGATGGTTTCGGTCCGTCAATATGATCTTTTTTCACATTGTCATTCACAGATCTGATTTGTGTTTTTATTTATTTATTTATTATTATTAATCAGCCAGGGCTATAAAAGGACCTGCCCATTCATTTTGAAAGAGGGCAACAAAAAATCAAAATCCACTATTATTAAAGTGAAAAAAAATCAGGAGGAATATTGAGGGAATTTAGTAAGATAGAAAGAGTGGCTATAGAACTAGAACCAACAGTCTAGCACCATATTTAGCTAGGAAATTGGCAGCTTGGTTGATCACCCTCCAATAAAACCCAAAGGAATGCATAGTTAAAGCTTTACGAATTGGTTGTTAAAGGATTGAATGAGGTTCAAGGTGTTGAGATCTGATAAGGACCGATTCATTAGAAATTGAGTCAGTCTGGTTGAACCCAATATGTTCAAAATCCATTAACCAGACAATGTTACATGAACTACAAAAGTATGACGAGTTAGGTACTATTTGTTAAACAAAAAAAAAAAACTAAGTGTTGAATAACATTAAGTACTGAAACTTATAATGACTGAATTTAAGTGTTGAAAATATTGTTTATTTAGATACTGAATCATGTTTGTTACACATTACTAAAAGTAGTAACTTGTCTTTTTTACCCTTACAATCATATTATACATTGTTTGTATGTTTAAAATGCTTATTTCTTATAAAATTAAAATACAATTCATTTTTATATAATAAGTAATACTCAAATTTTCAATTTATAAATAATAATTTTTATTTTTAAAAACCCGCAAATTTCAAATTAAAAATAATAATGTCATACAAGTCACCAAAATTTGAAATCAACATTGAAATAACTTAATTTGGGATGATTTTTCGATGGAAATGAAGGATGTGTAATTATAAAAGCACCCCACGAATTAATAAGGACAAACCGAACCATAGCCAATTTGTTTTTGTCTTATATGAGTTAAAGTTTTTGGAATTAGCCAATTTTTGGTGAGGATGATCTTCTCATTGTAGAGATCATCCTCACCAAAAATCAACTCATTTAAATTTTTTTAACCCATATAAGATAAAATAATTTGGCCATGGTGTGGGTTTATTAATTTGTGGGATGCTTATATACTTATCTATGGGATATAAGAAGTAATATTTTTTTACGTATAAGGGCATACTTGTCCGTGCCGAAAAAAGTGAAGGGCATATTTGTTTATGCTCAAAAAAACGAAATGCTTACCGTTTCTGCGCAAAAATTAAGCATTAAAATAGTGTTAAATTTTTTTCACTTATTTTCAGTTATAAGCGCTGAAAATATGAAGTAAACAAATGCGTTAATTTGACAAAAAGTACTGAATTTTTTTTTCGGCAATAAACACTGAAAAAATAACCCCAACAAACACCGCTTTACACACCTATGATTATGCCCCACCAATGAAAAAGTGAGTTAAGTCTTTTTAATTGAAATCAAAGGTTGAAATTCAAATATTTGGTATTCACACTTTTCATCAGAAACACGAGATTTACATATATTTGCAAGAGGATGAGAAAATTGGACAATTGGGATTTTATCCGATCCATGTGATATTTTAACATAATAGAGGTGGGGCCAGTTGATTAATGCCATGTGTTTGGCTTCGTTGGCGGTCAATGTCTCTTTCCGACCCATGACATGAAACTAGTGTCAAAGATTAGGACTTTAGGATCTTCAGATTATGAGTGCATTGATGACTTACCTTCTTAACCGGCCCATGCCAAAACGTGGTTTCCGTAATGCTCAAGTCATACGTGCATCAGAACCATAGTTTAGTAACTAGTAGGGGTGCATACGTGCATCAGAACCATAGTTTAGTAACTAGTAGGGGTGCAACTTAATTCGGTTCAAACCGAGAACCGAACCAAACCGTGAGATTTGGATTGGTTTGGTTCGGTTTAAATTAGTTTCGGTTCGGTTTCGGATTTAAAAAATAAAGAACCGATGAATTCGGTTCGGTTCTCGGTTCAGGTAATATAAAAAATCGAACCAACCCGAAAACCGAATTAATAATATTTAAAATAAAATATTAAATTTAAATTTAATTTTTAATTATTTTATAAAACTTAATTTCTCTCTCTCTCTCTCTCGTCTCGCTCTGCCACTCGCTGCCACTGCCACCATCTGCCACCGTCTGCCACCGCCACCGTCTGTTAGTACCACCGTGTCTCTCACTCACTCTCTCTTTCTCTACTCTCTCGCTCTTGCTCGCTCGTCTCTCTCTCGCTCACCCGCTCGTCTCTCTCTCGCTCACCCGCTCGTCTCTCTCGCTCGCTCGTCTCGTCTCTGCGATCCGCTACCAGTGCCACCGGCTGCCAGTGCCACCATCTCTCTCTCTCTCTCTCTCTACGATTTGCTGCCAGTGACTGCCAGCGACTCGACTCTGCGACCTGCTGCCAGATCCTGCCGCCGGCTCGTTTCTGCCACCTGCTGCTAGATCTTGCCACCGGCTGGTCTCTACGACCTCTCTCTGCGGCTGAGACTTTGCGGCAGCGTCCTGAGGCTGCGACCGACGACAGGTTTTCCTCCATCTCTATCTCTCTCTCGGCTGCGATTGACGACCAACCCATAAAACCGAACCGAACCAAACCGAATTAAGATCGGTTTGGGTTGGTTCGGTTCTGAAAGAATTTGGTTCGGTTTTGGTTCTTATATAATGGAACCGATCTTGATCAGTTCGGTTCTAATTTTGTTCTAACCCGAACCAACCCGAACCGAGTTGCACCCCTAGTAACTAGGGCTGTCAATTGCTCGGATCTGACCCGAAATCTGATCCGATAACTTCACGTCTCCATTGAGGAATTGGATTTAAATAAGTACACCCCATCAGAATACTTATTGGATTGGTTATGGATCAACAAGATCTTGCTGTGATAGGGACCTAATTGGATGAAATGTGAGAATGACTATAAATCTATGTAATAAAACATAAAGTTTGAGGTACAATTCTATGAGGTATAAAAATTGAAATAGAAGAGTGGAGTCCATACAATTTCACTTTATTATCTTCTTTTTTTCTATTTAAAAAAAAAAAAGAATAATATTGACGTGACATTGAGATTTACTACGATTCTCACATTTCTGACGTGTAGGTGCGTACATAACTATAGATACTTTTAATTGTATCTTGAGAAAACACATCTATAGCTATCACATCAATGCGATGAACAAAGTCTCCCCCAGGATTTTATCCTTTAATTTTTTTTGTTTTTCCTCCCCCTCCCCCTCCCCTTTTTTCACTAATACCCCTTCTAGTTTTACTATCTTTCCTCTTTTATCCTTTTAACCACAAAGTGTATGCAGGTAAATTCTAGTTATATTATATATTTTATTCAAACAATGAGGTTTGTTTACATTTATAAATCAAATCGAGTTCAGCTGATCTGGAAATGATCTGATTATTACTAAAGCAAGTCTGGATCTTCATATTGAGATTCAAGAAAAATCCTATTCAATACGTAAGTGTACTATTCAATGCTTATTGGATTAGTTCTGGATTCGATCTAATATGATCCTGATCAGATCTGGCCCAAATTGACCCAGATCCATTGACAACCCCAATAGCAACCACATTAGGATTTGGCAATTATTCGTTGGGTTAACTTGGATAAGTATGGGAAAGTGAAGTTAAACATTTGAAAAAATTTCAAAGGTTAAACAATTGATTTTTTTTTTTTTTTTCAGTTTCAACCTTCTTAAAAGTCTTATGTTGTTCTTGAGATTTGAAGGTTGAAGAAGATAAAAAATTTAGGTTAGAAGGTAAAATGTTATCCTCACAGGTAATTAATTGATAACCCATCAATTCGGCAGTTTTATTAGTAGATCTCATTCGAAGAATTTACAATGTTTTTAAAAAGTTAAGAGAATTTTGTCACTTTCGTCAGCACAACAAGACTATAGCACACCTCTTTGGAAAACGTTTTTGTGTTGGTTGCTGCAAAAAAAATCTTGGCTATTACATTCACATGTTTAATAGCTGAAAGTCCATGTTTTCATGAGTTTCTATTTATAGATACACACGGAGCGATCGATCGACAATCTTAGGATGACAATGTAAATCGGTAGATACCCGAGAATGAACAAATAAAAGTTTGACCGAGGCTTGTATTGAACACAATGTCCTTAAGAAAATTTTATTCTCGCAACTTGGTGCACACGGATCAATGAACAATTGTCTCCCAGGATACAACGATCACACGTGTAGAGGTAGCAGTAGAATCTACACGTCTAGTGAACCGAACGCTACTGTTTGTACTCTCAAAGAATGCAAATGGAAAACAGAATGCTATCACGTTTAAATAGCAAAGAAGAAGAAGAGAAAAAAATTTTAGTGAATAAAACTGAGGTCGAGATGACTTATTTATAGAAAATTAAAAGACAAGGTGTCTCTTAGGAAAATGAATGTGCATGCATGTCTCTTAAAAAAGACATGTGCATGTGTGTCTCTTAAGAGACAACCCAAAGACATCAAAGAAGGTGTCCTAAATAGATCGATGTGACGTCCCGCCGAACGCTAACACAAATCCCCATGCCAGATCTCGAGATACTAGGTGGCATTTCGAAATTTCGACATGGTCTCCTCTGTTTATGTTAGCATTCCAAGGCGTTCAACCTGCACTTGATAAACGACATACAATCCTGCATATACATACATAATATAATACTAGCGGAAGCCTATATACGTCTAATAACGTACGATAAATCAGAGTGCGGAAGAATAACCAGAATACAAGATTATACAATTATTTCTCACTCTAACAAAAGTCCTAACGCTCAGGACAAAATCAATAAGACTACCTGGATGAGCTGACACCACTAGGGAAGTATAGCCCCAATACTTACCAAATGACGAACTCTGACTATCTATCTGACCTACTAGATGATTCTCACTCGTTTTCTACACCTGCCTCGCCAAGCTTCGGATCTGAAACTAAAAAACTGGAGAAGGAAAGGGTGAGTAACAATGGTTACCTAGTAAGAAATAACACAATTTCTGCCAATAACCTCTTCTAACATAAACGAATAAGCATACTAAATCATTTTAAAATATACAAAATTTTACAGAAAAAACTAAGATTAACTGGTACATATAGCCAGGGATGAACAACTAAACATTTTAAAACTCACATTACATCGATCAGCAGTACTCACTATAACATTCTCTTTTTATACAAATCTAATTAATCAAATGGAAACAATAAACATGGATTTCATTTTATATATCAAAATAAGCAACAGATACATAATACACAATGGTGGAGTATTGGAATTAGAGAGTTGGGATTCACGACTGGATCGCTCCCAGTCGGGACATGATGTTACAATTCTTCTCTAGCTTTTTAGTTCCTGATTTTGTGGTCGGTTGCTGTACTTACCACACTTGGTTGACCATTTATCCGGCTCAGGCTGGCCGTTTGACGTGACCGTAAACAATGGGTCTCTTTTCGATGTGTCAGAATGTTCGACTACTATAGATTGTTAGTGATCACTGATTAATCATCTTCGTCTATGCCTATCAGGCATACATGTGATTCCCAAATATACAAACCATTCGTATACGACCACCTTTACATTACAAGTTCACTGGTAAAGATAAAAATGAATAAACCCGGATTCCAGTTGTGACTCCACTCTCATACGCATCCTATACCACGTATGAGCTTGGTGGTCCCTACCGTACATCCCAGATAGTACACCACTCCGGATGATATGACGCACTATCCCTTCAAGCATTCACAGACTCTTTAACAGCTCACAAAATAGCTACATATATATTACTTTCATTTGAAAACAAAAGAGAAATTAACAATACAAGGTTGAGAATGGATATCCAGTTTCCTATCATGCAAGTGTGGCCACCCGGCCTAAAATAAATAACATAACGGAAATGTAAACAGTGCCTCGCGCTAACAGAAAAGAAATAAACATGCAACCAGTAATATTATCCCTGGATATCTGTTCACCAACCTACACACAACACAACAACGTAAAATGCTGACATCACCTCTCGGGTGTGACTCTGACATGTTACCGTTTCATACCCTTTTCCCTTTTTCTTATTTTTACAATTTTCAATCTCTTCAATAAGATATCCATTTTCTGATATTCATCAACTCAATATGAGTTCATTGAATATTAAATCACATTTTCCAACAGAAGAATTTATTTTTATCAATAATACTAAAAAAAATATAAATTATTTTTCAAAACGGTGTCCGAGCAGTGCATAAGACCCAATTGATGAAAATAACCCGTTAAAATACCCTACCCACGTATAATTTGTTAAAAATACAATTAAACATATCAAACATGCAATTTCTGGCGTAAATTTTTAAATAACAAAAGAATTCTATATTTTGAAAATACATCCAAATTTTTTTCGATAAAATCCAAAATACAATTTTCACAATCTACGATTACTAATAGAAATTGAGAGTTCCTTACAATCTCTAGGTGAAATGATCGAAGCGTGTGCGTGGAAATCGAGGCGATCGGCACGGGAATCGAGACGAACTGAACTTCGAAACGGCTGATTTTTGAATTTGGCCTGGTGGTTTTAAAGATTTCGATGCCGTCGTCTTTTCTCCCTTCTGCGATGGAGGACGGTTTGACCCCGAAACCGATGAAATTCGAGGTCGAAGTTTTCGAAATCCACGTATATACGTACGGCTGATTTTTGACGATACGGGTTGAAAAAGACGAGAAAACGGAAGGAATTTGGTTGGATTATGTAGAGAATGAGGCTGCGGACATTTCTTCCTTCTGCGTCGGAAGACGATTTGACCCCGAAACGGACGAAATCCGAGGTCAAAGTTTTGAAATTCCCATATATAAATACGGCTGATTTTTGACGATATTGGATGAAAAAGAAAGTGAAATGGAAAGAGGTTGGATATGTTTTGTAGAGAACGCAGCTGCGGATCTTTTTCTCTTCTGCGGCGATCGTCGAACGTGGACCGTTTGCGAAGGATCTAAGGTGGAAGATCGGAAGAAAAAACGAATTTTTCGTTTATTATCGCGGCGGTATGGACGAGTTGGGGAAGATGAGATAAAAAAAAATTAAAATATTATATATATAAAATTTGGGACGAATTCGGCATTTTGTCAATTGTTTTGATCGACGATAACTTGACCGTCCGGACTCCAAAACTGACAAATGAACAGTCTATTTCGCCTAATTTTTCGTTCCGGATCTAATGATGCAGTCAATTTCTAAAAATTATGTCTCTAACAAAAATTTACATTTTTGGCTTGAGGTGACCCCTAAACTTGATGTCGTTTTCATTTTTGACGATAACTCGACTTCCTAATCTCCAAAAATGACAAATAAATAGTCCATGTTCAATAATTTTTTATTACGAATCCAATGGTATAATCGAATCTTAATAATTCTTTCTCTAGTAAAAAGTCACTATTTTAGCCTGATCCGACTCAATAATCGAGGATTTTGCAACGTTTATATTCGAACTCGCATTTAAGCGTGCTTACAAGGTAAAGTATGTTTTTAGATCATTTTGAATCCAATGGTGAAGTCAGATTCCATTAAAAATGATCAAAAACATCCTAAAATTTACCCCTAAGTCCCACTTTCAAGATTTTCTTAAAATTCTACTATTTATTTTTCCTCGAGATACGAATTAAAAATTTGGGGTTTTACACCGAACATGATTTAAGCCCAGTCCAAGCACACGCATTAAGGATATTTTGGACCAATGGATCAAATCCTTCTTGAGCCCATGGGCCCCTTGTGCGCGTGCATGGGCTTATCCAAGTCTCTTTCTCATATACACTTAAGTGATATAAGAGGTTCTATATAAGAACTAGACAATTTTCTTATTCCTATCCGATATGGGACTAAAGAGTTTCTCTTATAAACTCAATAATCTTATAAACCACATACAACAAACCATGGCTAATAGGGGTTCTTAGGAGTCGATTTGTCATTCACCCATAATGGATTTTTGACAACTTAATACATGAAACTATTCTCTTCAATGAGACGATTAAGTTTTCAAGTGGTCCAGCCTCAAAAAACTAATGGGATCCACTTGAATCATAGCTCAAATATCCCTACTTGGTCACAAAAATCTGGATAAAAATACAGATTTTTTCCAACAGACAATGCTGGTTGACAAAATTTGTCCTATATGACTTAAAGGTTTTGGATTGAGCTGATTTTTGGTGAGGATGATCTCTACAGTGAAGAGATTATCCTCACCAAAACTCAAACCAATATGAAATTTCTAACCCCATCAAAATTATTTTAGAATTATGAACCGTCGATTTTTATAAAAAAAAATTTGTAAATCACTTTTGATGGACTTAGAAGTTTTAGATTGGATTGATTTTTGGTGAGGATAATCTCTTCACCATAGAGATCATCCTCACCAAAAATCAGCTCAATCCAAAACCTTTAAGTCATATAGGACAAATTTTGTCAGCCAACATTGTCATATTAAGATTGTCAACCGAACACTCCGTATGTGTGTGTGTATATATATATATGAGGAGATCATCCTCACAAAAAATCAGCTTATTCCAAAACTTCTAACCCATACATTAAAAAAATGATTGGCACAATGTTTGGCTCTCTTTAGGGCCTCTGGACTCCACTCATATATATTGTTCTTATATGATTTTTTTTAAGAATCCAGACTACTTAGAGCTTCGAGTCATTATTATTCATTGGATAAAGAGTGAACGACTATCAAAAATAAGAACAATTTAAGAAAAATAAGTATAAAGTAAGGAGGTTTGATTAAAGAATGTGACTATGGTAAGTATGATAATGCCACACGTCCAAGTGATTTTGTCAGCTAATATTCCTTTTTCTACTAATTGTAGATTGCATTACAATGTTAAAGAGAGAGAGAGAGAGATTGGGTTGCATCGATTGAAGGACCACTTATTTACATGGATCACATGTCCACATTAGTACCTTAAAATATGAATAGGCACTATAAGGATGAAGAGCAAGAATACTTAAAAAACTAAGGGTGGGTTTGAATACACATGGAAAATAGGGTGAAAAATGATTTTCTATGGAAAATAATATTTTTATGTGTTTTATTATATTTTTTCATGAAAAATTATTAACATTCAAATTACAACAAAAGCTGGATTTCATTTTCCTACTCATATGGGTGGGAATGTGAAATCCACTTGTATTTTTTATCAACAAATTAAAATCCTAATTCATCTATTCTTCTTCCCCACCACCATTACCACCATAGCCACCATCACACTTAACTTCAACCTTACAATCATCGCCATCATCGGCCACCTTCTCTCTCTCTCTTTCTCTCTCTTCTTCTTCTTCTTCTACTTCGCTGACTTTCGCCACCCCCCTTCCCTCTTCCTCATATTTCTCTTTCTCTTCCTCTTCTTCTTATTTTGTTTTTTCCCTCTTATTTTTTCAAAGTAACTTCAAATAATGGATTCAAGTTTTTCATCTTGACCATTTTTTCACTATCATTTTTACATGGATTTTGATTTTTCATGCCATCAAACACACCTTAAGAAAAAATAAAAACATGGTGATTTTTATTTTAACATTTGGAATTTATTGGTTATCCATTTTCAAAGACTTTGATAATCTAGACCATGAACTTTAGATAACTAGAGTGTTCTTAGGGTAAACATTGCCAAAATGAGGACCTTGATCAAGGTTCTAAATAATTCTTCGTGTCATGCAACATTTCTATATGTATATATATATGGGAGCGTAGGGAATGTAAATGTCCAAGATATCTCATGGGGATACTAGCAATCTACTCAATCTTGAATTTTTCAAAAATATCCATAATAAGGTTTATTATTTAGCTTCCAGTGCAAAAAAGTGAGTGTATTTAGTATTGTCCAATTTATCCTATAAACACTTAGTAAAACTTTGATCAAAGACGATACATTAAATAAAACATATTTATCAAGTTCAAAGAGATCGTCTACCATAGCTATCTGATAATTTTTTTAAATCAGTACATTATCTTTCATGTCAACTAACTTATTTTCCTTACCTTTGATCACTAACAATATAAAAAATAAAAATAAAAAGTCCAAATTTGATGGCCCAAGGATGTTGAATTTCATAAAATTCGACGAACCAAAGGGTCAAATTTGTGTCGAATTTTTCATTGTCAAATTTATTTTTGATAAGCAGAAATCCTCAAATTAATGGATGATGGGAGAAATTCGATAACTTTAGGCTGTCAAATCTCGGGAACATCAAGAATTTCTGTCAAAATTCAGCTTCTAAAATTCGTAGGCCTTGGTTCGTCAAATTTTTTTGTCAAATTTTCCAATTTTCACATGGTGAACTCCTTGGCCTTAGATAATAGATAATGACCCAAGGAAATGTCTACTAGGATAGTTTGGTCACCATACTAGTAGAAGGAATATACATGTTTTAAAGAATAAACGAAACATAAAAGGGAGAGGATTGCGGTTGAAAATTTTGAAGACACTTGAATTAACTTATACATGGTTTTAAAAGATGTATAGTTAAAATAAGGAACATAATCCTTTTAGAGATCTTATATTGGCAAACTCATTCTTTTTCTAACACACTAATTAAAAAAATTAAATATGACATACCAAACAACGATAGAGGCACATTAACGATCATTTCTTCTTCTTCTTGGTTTGGGCAAACAAAACACCCCCCCCCCCCTTATTTTGTTGATATAGACACATTCCTCCAAGTAAGGTGAATATTTCATATACTTCATGTGATTTTGAACTAATGACATACCTTCAATTCTTAAACCTCATTCTACTCTAAGAGGCTCACTAAAAATGACATAAGGGTATATTTTGGTGGTAAAAAATGGGCAATGTGGATAAAATTATGAGTGTTTTTTTGTATCATGAAAATGTCAGGAAAAAAATCCAAGAGAAAAATAAGAAAAAAGAAAGGAAGAAGAAGAAGAATAGGAGGATGAAGAAATAGATGGTAGAGAGAGAGGTGGAGGTGGAGTTGGAAAGATGGACATTCTAAATTAATATCATTCCTAAGGACGAATGTCCAATGAATATCCCCAAGAAGGGATTACATTAGCACAAAAATGAAAAGTGATTGAAAAAGAACAAGTTCATCAGTACGGATCTGACATCAAAGTAAAGTCAGGAAAATTTAAAATAGAAATAATTTTGTGAAAAGATTATCAGCACGGGATTGGCATTAGTACGGAGCTGGCATCAATGCGAATGTAGCATTAGCACGTAGTTGGCATTAACACAAGGCCAGGATGATTTTCTAGAATAAGAGGTTACACCAGCATGGAACTGGTATCAGTACGGAACTGGATAAGTTTGAAAAAAAATAAGCTCATCAGCATGAAACTGGCATCAATAGGGAATTAAAAAGTGTTGAAAGAAAACTTTGTAAAATAGTTCATCAACACAAAGTTGTGAAGGTTTTAAACAGAGAAAAGTTCATCAGCACGGAGTTGGGAAAATTTTGAAAAAGAGACGAATTCATCAGCACAGAACTGGAGGTTCATCAACACGAAGCTGAAAAAAATTTTAAAAGAACATATTTTATAAAAAGTTCATTAGTACGGAGCTGGGGGATGAGGTGTTCGGATTCTTATGACTTTTACAAGTAGTTCCTTGATTTTTTTAAATTTTTTATAGAAAAAAATATTGGGAATGATGAATTTGATTGAGATTGATGAATGATAATGGACTTGATTAATATTAATTGGATAATGGTGGATATGATTAAGGTCGATCATGATTAGTTAACTCGATTAAGGACAAATGAAGGATATTTGACCTTGTTAAGGTCCATTGAAGAATAGTTGACCTTGTTAAAATTGATCGAAGCATAATAAACCTGATTAAGGTCGATTGAATGGTAGTGGACTCGATTAGGCTCAATCATTGATAGTGGATCCGACTGAGGTCGATGAAGAATAATGGACCGTTTGGGGTCAATTAAAGGATAGTTGACCTTATTCAGGTCAATTGAACGATTATGGACCTGGTAGGGATCGATCATGATTTGATGAAGTTGGAAGACTCGATTGCGGTCAATGAATGACAGTAAACTCGATGATGATAAATTTGAAGGGTAGTAGACCCAATTAGGGTCGATTTTAGAAATAGTGGATCTGATTAAGATATTTGATCTAATTAGGATTGATCAGATGATGGTTGACTACATTGGGATCCATTGTAAGTAGTGGTTTCAATTTAGATCGATGAATGATGGATAATGAACCCAATTAAGGAGGATTGAAAATTTGTGGACTCCATTGAGGTCTAATATGAATTCTAAACTCGGTTAGGGTTGAATATGAATCATAGACATGAATAAATTGGTTTTGGTTCGAATATGGATTCTGATGAAATTTAAATTGTGGATCCGATTCAGGTCTAATTGGAATCATGGACCCAATTTGGGTCGAATTTGGATCGTGGACCCAATTCAGGTCAAACATGGATAATGGACCCAATTAAAGTCAATTGTGCATAGTAGACCCAGTTCCGGTGGATTCTTGAGTTGTGGACCCAAATCGAGTTGAATCTGATTGTGGACCCGGTTCAGGTTGATCTAAAGTTTAATGAGCACACAAATACAAAAACATGGGGAAGGTGTACCTCCCCCGACTTGAACTTTTAGAAAATATCTACATTCTTATCTTAAGAAAATCTAACCTAGGGATGTATAATGCATGACTTAGCTTTTGTTTCTCTAGGTTCAGATTTTTCATGCCTTCAAATCTCGTCGATCTATTGCTTGTTCGAGTCTTTAGTTGGTGGCATGGGTTGGGGCTCTCTACCTGTACCCTAGGACGTGAAATGTACATGAATGATATGAGTGCATGGTGCTTGTGACTTAATTGATCTTAGACTCGTTTGCTATATTTACTCAAATAAAGTATTTATACTTAATATTTCGATGATCAATCAAATTACAGACTTCTAAAGAAAATATTTAGATATACAAGAAAATTTATAAAAATATATACAAAGCTAAATTGTTATTATTATTATTATTTTATTTTATTTTATTATTTTTTTAAGACAAGAAATGTCATAAATTAGCGGAGTTGAATGATCAAAATTTGCTCATTTTAATGTATTAAAAATCAAAAGCAATGTTGTAAAATTAAGTGCAATGTCAAAACCCGATATCAATGTTGGAGGTATAAAGTTTTGTGCAACATTGATAAAACAATCACAACTTTGTACTCCGATGCCAGATTTTAACAAACTTGTACTCATTTCGAACATAACAAAGAGATCTACAAATTTCACAAAAGAAATTGAAATCAGAAAATTTCATCCTAGATGAAATTTTTTTACCTAAAAATTTATCAAATTTTGACTAAAAATCATTCAAATATATTTTTTTAAATATTAATCTCGATTTTTTTTTTGTTCTCAATTTTTTTTAGGACATTTCTTACTCATTTTGAGTGCATTATTGTTGTTTTTTCTTTTAGCTAAATTTTGGATTTAAAACATGGAAGGTTATTGTGTTATAAAATATGAAACACATGGGCACATGCAAGTACAAGTGTCCACAATTTATGTATAGCAAAATAATAAACATGAAAATAACTAAATACTACAATCATTCATCCCACCAACAAAATGAATAAGAAAAATAAAAACATTAGTAGTAGATAGGGAAAAAACAAACTAATGACAATATAACCAAAAAATACAAAAAAAATTGAAAAATGACCACGTCAAAAAAGGATTGGGCCTACTAGCTCTCCCCAGTGGAGTCACCAAGCTTTAGACATGGAATTTTTATTTTTGAAGATCTCTACTACTTGAATTTGAAGCCGCTACCATTCTTTTTTAGAAAAAAGGTGTGAATGGGCTCCCGAAAAAATAGTTTCGAAAATTTATTTGTATTTGTAGTGACTCTCATACGGATAAGGGTATTAATCCACCTAAGATCTAGGTAGGAGGGTCCATGTTAAGGGATAGGAAAGGTGTTAGGTACCCTCTTCCTTTCACAATAGGTTGTAACCTCTAAAAATGATCATTTTTCAGTTTTATAAATTTTAAGAGAGAAAATCGATAAGGAAAAAAAAATTTGTACCCTCAAACTTAGAGGGATTTTATTTTAAGCCTAAAACATGGGGGTCACCTTATTATGAGAGGGACCCCATTGTGTTTATGCCTACAAAACTTACCTTTTAATGAAAATAGACTTTCAAAATCCAAAAAAAAAAAAAAAAAGTAAGGAGGAGAGATAAGAGAAGGAGATGAAGATGAGAGAGAAGAAGAATTACATGGCCCTACTACATCCTATCTTGAAGCTTGTATTCTTCCTTCTTGTTATTTTTCTTAAGTTCTTGGTGGAATTGTTCTTGATAATGTATTTTTGTTAGACTTTTTGAGAGTTGAGTAGAGGTTTAAGAAGGTTTTGGTGAGGTTGAGAGAGTTGAAACTTGATAGGGGATTCAAGCCTTAGAGATTGAGAATGATAATTTGAGGGAGGGTGTTCAAGCATGAGTTTTTCAAAAAGTCAGATGGGCCTTTATAAGGGTTGAGGGTAACTTTTAGGGGTAGGATGGTCCAAGATAGAAGGTGGAAGATAATGACATGGGATTTGAAGGATTTTGATTGGGATTTAAAGTTAGTGGAGGGTAAAAGTGGTAAATGGTGCAAATAGGTTAATTTTTACCCAAATGGGTTGGATCTTTCAACCCATATGGGTTTAGTGTTAGGGGGTGTGGGTGTTAATTAGAAAAATGATTTTGTAAGGAGGGTAGGTATTAATATTTTGGAAGGGTGGAAGGAGATGGTAACACATAGCAAAAGTGATATGTGAGTGCGGGTTAGATGACTTGATTAAGGAGAAGTGGTGTGGGAGGTGTGGAGATAGCTTGTGGAATATTTTGAGGAGAATGTGATAGGATTAGGTTGAGACATATGGTATGATGTGAGAATAGTGATGGGATGATGAGAGTGATTTCTTTTGGGGGGTTGGTTGTAGGGGTGACATATGCTCTTTTTGATGGTCATGGATTTTTGTAGTGATTGGTGGTGATCATGGATATAATCTTGGGCTTGAGTATGGGCTTGGGCTTAAGATTGTATAATGATTTAAGTTGGATTTCATTTAGGATTGGTTTAGGTTCATTGGGCTTCGGGGTTGGGTTGGACTTGGTTAGGTTAAGGTATGTGTAGGATTGTATTGACTTGAAAAGTGACGTCGTGAGGGTTTGAAAAGATGATGGGGTTGAAAAAGTGGTAAGGTTTAGATGATGAATTAGTCCTATGGTGGACCGTTCCGGGAAATACTCGCCTCATCAATCTAGCTGTCAGAAGAACCAGCTATTGAAGAAGAGTCGGGCCTCCACAAAGGTTGACCAGGCCTACCCGACTCTGTCGCTACACTAGACCCCAAAACAAAGTGAGGTCCTGGTCTTGGTCCTGGTCCTGGGTCTGGCTTCCTCCTCCTCATCATCAAATGAGTGCCAGGTTACTTTAGTATGTCCTTCTCTCCCCATCTGCAAACCATCAATGTGTGGAATCAATTGTGGAAAACCCTATGATCACCTATCCCGACAGGATCTACTAGAAACCTAACTCCCTACTCACCTATCTAAGTCTACGTGTCTCGAACTATATTGATTCACTTTACCAAACCCCAAAAAACCCTACCATTAAACCTAGTTATAAACCGATCTACCCCATCCACCCAGTCCACCTAGTCACAAGTCAAACCAACGTCAACTTACGAGTTCTAGTCAAAAAGCCCGATACACCACAAGTCTGACACCAACATTTCCAAACCACTCTTAAGCAAACCAAGCGGACCCACATTCCAAACCTGGGAAAGCCAAACTACTTAACCCATCAATACTATCTCGCCTTACTTCAAGCACCCCAAAAAATCCAAATACCTGCGAATCCAAATAACAAGTCCACTATAACGATCCACGGGTTTCAATGTCCTAGAGGTCACCCCTTATATCCAACCCCAATCCCAAATTCGTCAAAAAACCACCTATTCCTATTAGCCATCACCATTAAACACCCGCAAGACCAAACCTTCACCAAGCACAAAGGATCCAAATTCTCTAAAAACCCGACTCCTAACCTCCATCCAAGATCCACCCGAATTCGACTCATGACCCCTAAACTGGTCCAACTATAACCCTACCACCTATCAAAATCCGAATCGAAAAGTGAAAGCGCCCTCGATCCGAGGTGTGCGCGGATGCGCTTTTGACCGTTGAGGTTTGGGAGTCGCCACCTAGTTATTACGGTCTAGGAACTGGATACTGACTCTAAACGGATAAAAAAACTAATCTACTGAAGAAAAATTGAATCCGGGGATCATATTACGGGGTTGGAAGGTGTTAGGCACCAACCCCGCCCTGCCAATGTCGATCTCTACTTATCCCAAATAAGACTACATTGCTAACAAAGAACCTAGATAAAAAATAAAAAATAAAAGAAATTTTACCTTCGATATGCAAAGATTCTATTCCCTCATATCTGATAAAACCGCTCCTTATACAGTAATCCTTGCTTCGTTCTGTCTCCGGATCTGATTTCTGATCTCCGAGGCAAGGTATCTCTTTCTTGGATCTTGATTATTCGAATTTGTTACGAATTTTGGGGTGTTTTTTAAGGGCTTCTAAATATTTTTCAAGCTAAAATCGAAATATGGGTGTTAGGTAAGAAGTTGGGGCTTCAAAATTAGGGTTTATGGGAGGCTAGGGAGGTTTTTTGACCTACTTCTCTTAGGGTTTATGATTTGATATGAAAATAGGGTGTGAGGACCCCTATTTATAGATTTTTTTAAGGCTTGATTTAGATAGAATTAGTGTTTAATTAGAATTATTTTAGTTAGAGTTGTATTTTAGTTAAAATTCTATTAGGTAGAGTTGTATTTTAATTAGAATTATTTTAGGTAGAGTTGTATTTTAGTTAGAATTCTATTAAATAGAGTTATTATTTAATTAGAACTCTATTAGGTTTTTGACTTTTTGTCTTATTTGATTGACTTTAATATTTTGACTTTAGTCTTAATTGATTGACTTTAATATCTTGACTTTAGTCTTACTTAATTGACTTTAGTCTTATTTGATTGACTTTAATATCTTGACTTTAGTCTTTCTTGATTGACTTTAATTTTTTGGAGAATTCCCTCTATTATATCTTTAATTCTTTGGACCCCCAAATGGAGGGGTCCTTGAATAAATATCTTGGCAACCCTCAACAATTTTGCCTAAGAGCCTGATTGACCGATTTTTTAGTTTAAAATTTTAAATTAATTTTACTAATTTTTCACTTTAATTATTTAATATTTTATTTATTAATTTCGAAAATTTTAATTATGAAAATTGTGAAATTACCTTTTTACCCTCGGAGAGGACTTTTCGTGTTTTAAGTTAGTTTTTTATGTTCTAGGATGTTTTAGAATCGATTTTTCGTAAGGAATTCAATGGAAATATTGGTTTGTGTCATTTATGAAATTTTTTTTTGTGAAATGGTCGTGAACTTTATGAGAGGTATTTTCGTAATTTTATCAAATTTTGTTAAAATTGGTGAAATGATTTATTTAGTTCCAATTTGTTGTTTTATGTGTTCGAAAGGGTTTTCCTAAGCGTAATGTAGGCTCTAGAGATATTTTAAGGTTAGGAGTATTTTAGTAATTTGGTCATGTTTTAGTGATTTTTATCATGAAGCTTTTTTTTGTCTGAGAAATGATGATTTCTATGTTTCTAGGGTTACATTTTCCTAGCGTAGCGTGGTTTCTATAGTTTTGTCAGTTCGAGATACCTCATCCGAATTCTGAAACATATCTGGTAACAAAATAAAACGTTGGAATAATCATCCATCATTGGGAACCGTTGCGATCGGGTTGACGAGTTGATTAATCAGGCGAGTGCAAAAATGGGGTGTCTACAGAAAGATCCATTCACTTCGCCCCAAAATCATCCAACTCACCGATGCAATCTCATCTTACCCCTGTATCCCAACCCATCTCTAAAGATCCACTAAGATCACCCAAATAAACACCATCCATAATCCACCCCTACGACTCAATCCTTTGAGAAATCCTGACCAAATCAAGACACTCCTATTCATGCTAAATTGAGCAATCGTCAATCACAACCATGTCAAGATATCATTCAAAGAAAAGAAAAGTGTGTGGGTGTCCAAAATAAGTCAAAAATATTCATACAAGCAAAAAGAAACAAGAATAAAAGAGGAAAAAAGAATATGATAAATAATATTTCCAAATCAAGAGCATGCTAAATAAAAAAGGGGGAAGAAAAAGAAAGTCGACTTGCCTAAACCCAAACAATCCCTAAAATCACCCCAATTTCTCACCTAAACAGCCCCAAAAAAGTTCCTAAAATCACCCCTAAACCCCAGCTCGCTTTCAACCATTCTAATACTAATACAGGACTCGTCGATGCTATCTGCAATTCATAACTCGTCCACCCCTCTTCCAACCTACCCAACCCAAATGATAAGTCCATCAACCTCGTCATTCAAGCATTACTACCCACATCATCATCCATGTCTACTACCCCAAATCCATTAATCACATCCCACCCATTACTACCTAGTCTTACCAATCATTAAAAACCAAACTTGTCCCCTACAAACCCAAACCACGTTCCACCCCTCACCAAACCATACCCTAAATCCATATCAAAATCACAACACCAATGTCAACCAAATAACAAAGCAAAAGCAACAAAAAATATAATACCAAATAGATAAAGTGGGAGAGCAATTTAGGGTTTGTTTTTCCGATCACGAGAGCATTCCATTCCAAAATAATAATAATAATAATAATAATAATAATAAATAAATAAATAAATAAAATAATAATAACAAAAAATACATTCCCATGACAGTATCATAAAAGTAAGGAGGTGGGGGAATTCAAAGTATTTTGATTGTTCTCATAGACAACATTTCTAAAATAAAGGGATTCAACAAAAAATCAAAATAAAAAGGGAAAGGTGAAAGAAACCTACCTCAATCAAACGCCAATATTGAACATGGCCAAATGCCCCTAAGTTGGTTAGTCCAAGCTTAAAAAAGAGGAAATCAAAAAGAGAATTGTGAAACCAAAAGAGAAAGGTTCAAAAAAAAAAAAAAAAAAACCACTCACCTTTATGCTTCGAATGTTCTCTAGTCACCTTGACAGCAGAAGGAATCTTCACGAACGCAAAAGCAGTTAAAAACTCAAAAGAAAATGAGGGAAATCAAGAGGAAGAAGGAAAATCGTAAGAAATCCAAGAGAAAATCAAAGAACAGAAAGAAAAAATAAAAGAAATCAAAAGAGAATATAGAACGAGGGAAAATGAGAGGACGCGCAGGCCTTAAACGTTTAAAATTTGTACTAGTCCGTGTTACTAGCACGGATAAGGTAAATATCATTCCATCCGTGCTCCATGAATGGACAGAACAAAAACTACACCATCCGTTCTTCAAGAACGAATGAATTTGACCCAAACGCCATCCGTACTACAAGCACGGATCAATCAATAATAATCTTAATAATAAAAAATCCTAAAAATACAAATAAAAAAAAATCAAAAATCATAAAAATCAAAAGAATTTCAAAAACCTTTTAGAGATGCATTCAACTCCGATTTGTTAAAACACGACCAAAATATCCGAATTTCAAAACTCATCAAATTTTCATCATATCTAAGATCTCAAATGAGCTTCGTGCCATCGAGATCAATGAATTAATAAGGCAAAACTCTGTTAGATCCTGTGCTTGAGTAGCAATTTTTTACAAAAGTCATCAATTCAATCAGTAATTCGAAATTGTATTTTTGTAAAATTGTCTTGCCCATAAAAATAAGGATTTAGTCTATTCTTTGCAGTTCTTTGCACATAATTCCTGTAAGAAAAGGCAACTGTAGACACCCCAATTTAAACAGGCCCCACTCGAAAAAGATCTACAAAAAATCAAATTTTCTAAATAACTTACCAACGGGTCTAAAAAGCCCAATTCGTTGGAACGTGACATTTTTTATCATTTTGAAGGTTCTTAAGACTCCTTAAGGGTCTAATGGACCCACAAAAAAGATTTGGTGTACCCCCACCTTTCACTGCTCCACCCTCATGATCAAAAATACCCTAAGCCCATTAGGCCCCACAAACCCTCAACTCCCCAAAAATCATTTCTCACCTTATTCAACCTTACCTAAACCTAATTTCATATTATTCAAACCCTAAAAATCACCAACCCATCAAGCTCCATCCCAAAATAAACCCTACCCAATCTCAAATAATCTACAACTTTCCAAAAATCCATGCCCAACACACCATGGCCCAAACTAATTCAAACCTACATCCATAATCCATAAACCCACAAATCATTATCCATATCAACCAATCCCCCTTTGATCATCAAATGAGACACATGTCATCACCCCAACTCACCTCCCTCATCTAACTACCTATCCCCATCACCTTTTTTAAAAAATCATCTCAATTCATACCCCTACATCATAATACATCACTTTTCTCTAACATACTACCAACCCACATCACAATCCACACCCTCATATCATAAACCTAATCTCACATTTCTCTAATACAACCAACTACCCACACCTCCCTCCATCATTCACCCTCAACCCATTCTCACAAGTCATCTCTACACCTCTTCCCTCCAATCACCTCACATCCCCATCCCTTTTTGACACATGTCATCATCTCTTAACCCTCCCAAAATCTAATCAACTAATCCCTTACAAAACCCATTCTCTTAACCTAAACACCATTTTCCTTCAACCTACTTAACACTCAATTAACAAACTACTCTCTTACACCCTCTTTCTCTTAAACCAAATACCCATCATCACACTTCACTAAACACTCTACTCAAATGGATTGGGAAGGATCCAAATCATTTGGATAAAAAATTATCCATTTACCCTCACTACCCAACTACCCTCATCCCAATTCTAAATTTCACACCCCCCACTTTTAAATCCCATACCATTTTCTACTATTTTATTTCTTCACCCCATTATATCCCTAAAATAATCTCCAAACAACTATAAATACCTTCTATCATCTTCCAAAATGAGACCCAAGTTTTAGACAAAAAACAAACTCTCTCTCAACTCTGTTCTACTTCATCCCCATACTCTAATATCAATCTTAAAAAAAATACTATCATAACTCACCAAAGACTCAAAAAAGAAGAAGAAGAAAGGAATAAAAGATCAAGCTAAGGTCTCAAGGTGGGTCAAAGTAAGGATTGTACCCGCCATCTCTTTTCCCTCTCCATATCCCTCTTCTATTACCCCTCATTTTTTTTTAGCAAACTTCTAATATGTAATGCTCCCCTCTCTTATCTCCGATAAATTAGATTTCGATTCAGTTGAAAGTATAGGAGTTGTACCACTTTCAAAACAAAATCGTTTTAATCTTTCAAATCATTTTGGGATAATCGATATTTGGGTCCTTCTCAACCCAAGAAAATTGACCATTAGCCAACACTCTTTAAAAAAATGTTGTTTCAAGACTAAATTTCTATATGGGTTATCTCATTCGATGAGGTTGTTAGTACCATGTTTTGTCAATTCCAAGATTAGTCATGTGTTGTCATGTTGTAACTACTGGAAGACATTATTCGTATGCATTGCATCAACGACAAATCCATAGTATATTAAAAGCAATCAAGGACAAGGGACATCTTCACCCATGGAGCATCAGAACAGATCTATCTCAAGGAAAACAGAAGCTGTCGACAGGAGTGAAGGATCCACCGTCAGCCACCGACTGAACAATATGAGAAAACTTGTATCGGTGGCAGAAGCTCTAACCTGTCGGTTGCACCGATGAATAACCTATCGGATCCATCGCTATCCACCGACAGATCAAAATGGGATATCTTCTATCGGTGGCAGAAGCACAAACTTGTTGGTCCCACCGATAGAATAGTCATCGGTTCCACCGATGAACATCTTGTCGGTCCCACCTCCATCTGTAGATACCCCATTTTTGCACTCGCCTGATTAATCAACTCGTCAACCTGATCGCAACGATTCCCAATGATGGATGTTTATTCCAATGCTTTATTTTGTTACCAGATATGTTTCAGAAATTCAAATGAGATATCTCGAACCGACAAAGCCTTAGAAATCACGCTACGCTAGGAAAATACGACTCTAGAAACATAGAAATCATCATTTTACAGACAAAAAGAAGTTTCATAATAAAAATCACTAAAAAATGATCAAATTATCAAAATACCCCTAACATCAAAAGATCCCTAGAGCCTACGTTACGCTTAGGAAAACCCATTCAAACACATAAAATAAGAAATCGAAATCAAATAAATCATTTAGCCAATTTTCGCAGAATTCACAAAATTACGAAAATGCCCCTCATAAAGTTCACGACCATTTCACACAAAAAATTTCATAAATGATAAAAATCAGCATTCCCATTGAATTCCTTATGAAGAATTATTTCTAAAACATCCTAGAACATCAAAAATCGACTTAAAAGGCGAAAAGTCCTCTCCGGGGGCAAAACGGTAATTTCATAATTTTTATAATTAAAAATTTTGAAATTAATAAATAAAATATTAAATAATTAAAGTGAAACATTAATGAAATTAATTCAAAAATTTGAACTAAAAAAATCGATCAATCAGACTCTTAGGCAAAATTATTGAGGGTTCGCAAGATATTTCTTTAAGGACCCCTCCATTTGGGGGGGTCCAAAGAATTAAAGATATAATAAAGGGGGGTTCTCCAAAAAAATTAAATTCAATCAAGCAAGACTAAAGTCAAAGATATTAAAGTCAATCAAATAAGACTAAAGTCAAAATTAAAGTCAATTAAGTAAGAGTAAAGTCAAGATATTAAAGTCAATCAATTAAGACTAAAGTCAAAATCTTAAAGTCAATCAAATAAGACCTAAAGTCAAAACCCTAATAGAGTTCTAATTAAATAATAACACTATTTAATAGAATTCTAACTCAAATATAACTCTACCTAAAATAATTCTAATTAAAATACAACTCTACCTAAAACAATTTTAACTAAAATACAATTCTAACTAAAAGAATTCTAATTAAACACTAATTCTATCTAAATCAACCCTTTAAAAAATCTATAATACCCTATTTTCGTATCAAATGATAAATCCTAGGAAAAGTAGGTCAAGAAGCATCCCCAACCTTTCCAAAACCCTAATTTTGAAGTCCTAACTCTTTACCTAACATCCATACCTCAACTTTAGCTCAAAAAATACCCAAAAACCCTTCCAAAACACCTTCAAATCTATAAGAAAAATCAGAAAACTCACAGATCTAAGAAGAAGATACCTCAACTTGGAGATCAGAAATCAAATTCGATGACGGGCGAATAACAAAGAAATACATACGTAGATACTCTTCGTTGGTGCTCAGGGAATCGTTGTAATCAGCAAAGTAACTTTCTTTTATATTTTTTTTATTATAATTATTTGTTATTTTTGATCTATTTTGCAATGTGACCTATTTTTGGGAAGAAGTAGAGACCGGCACTTGCCGAGCGGGGTTGGTGCCTAACACCTTCCAATCCCGTAACGTGATCCCCGGACCCGTATTTTCTTTCGTAGATTAGTTGTCTTTGTTTTTAGAGTCAATGATCGGTTCCTGGACCGTAATAACTAGGTGGCGACTCCCAAACCTCAAAGGTCAAAAGCGAATCCGTGCACCCCGCGGATCGAGGGCACTTTCACCATCCACCGCCAGAATTAATTGAGAAATTATCTTTCGGTGGCAGAAGCATAGTTCTACCGGTTCCACCATTACAATGCTCATCGGTCCCACCGATGACTCTTGGGGGTTTCACCGACAGAGTTGCCGATAATGCTCAACGATAAGATTTTCATCCGTTATGTTTGGTCAGTGCCACCGACGGGATTCAGGTGCCACCGACAGGAAGCCGTTAAGAGCAGTCCCTATAAAAGAAAAGCTCTAGGCTTCATTCATTTTTTGATCAACATCTTCTGAGTTAAGCCCAAGCAAATAAGTACACTTCAAAATGCCTAACATCATAAGAAGAATTGTGAGGTGAAGTTGAAACCATGCACATTAAACTACTTCATCTGGGTTGATCAAGCTTCACTTACTTCATCCTTCAAGCATTTACATTCTAACATTGAGCTAGGCAAGGAGCCATTGATGAAGGAAGTAGTGAAGAACCGAAGAATAACAAATTCACCTCAATCATCATAATTGTGAGTTTGGTTGTTTTTGTTTTAAATTTCAAAAATACTCCTGTAATGGTTTACTTGATTTCTCCTTCAAAATTAAGCACTTGATTGAGTTGCAGACTCAAGATAAGTGACAAAGGTTACTGAGTTCCCGAAGTATAAAACTCAGACATTTTGAGTGGATGTGGTTCACTCAATCTTAGGGTTGTAGAATTAACCCGAAAAATTCTATGTGCGGTTTAAAGTGAACCAAAAACCTCAGTTTTAGTAAACACCAAAGAACCATAAATTTGGGTTCTCTAGGGAGTAGACATAGGCATAGTTGCTGAACCACTATAAATTGCGTGTCACATATTTTTTCCTCAAATTTCCTTATCTTCATGCAAATCTGAATGCACATCATGACTGATCATAACTTGCATAAATATCTTGTTCCATGAATGATTTGGTGAATGCATCCTACATTAAAAAAATTTCATTCACTCTTAAGTGTTCACATTTAGAAGAATTTTAAATAGTCCTATTCACCCCCCTCTAGGTCTATACATTGTCAAAGCCTGTAATTTCAGAGGTATTCCCTATAGTCTAAGTCGATAATGAATCCCTACTTAGGGTACAAATTATCAACACATGACACTTTTATTTCATTTGCATTTTCATAAAAAATGATCGAATTCTTTGAGGTTACCACCACTTAGTGGAGAAAAAGATGTGCCTAACACCTTCATTTTTCTCTAATCGAGCCGCTTACCCCGATCTTAAATTGGATCAATATCTTATCCATCGAGACCATTTACACCCTTTTACAATATATGAATGGTGGCAACTTCAATCCTTCGTAGAAGTGATCTTCGAAATAGAAAATCACTCATCTACAATTAGTTTGTCCTTACTTTCTTTGAACAACAACATTCTTCTCATGCAATTTTTTTAAGTCAATTGCATCTATCACGTCCCAAAATCCGAACACGAATCTGGAGGTCCCTTCAATCAAAATATCGAGGTGTGAGGTAAACAAACACACAACTTGATAGAACAATCACAAGCAATAATGTTTATGGAAAAAGAAATACACGCAGCGGAACAACAATTGACTAATATTTATATAAGATTCTAGAGTAAGCAGAAGCAATCACCAAATATTGATATAAGTCAAAATCTTCAATTTCATAATACATCAGATTACAAAAATTCTTAAACTAACATGTTTCTTATATATAAGTAAAAAATCGTTAGGATCCTCTACTAATCCTCAAAGAGATGGTGGCAGCAAGACATCAACTTGATCCTCCCAGGGATCTTCTCAAAGAATGACTCCTCAGAAGCTGAAAAATCTATAAGATGAAGGATATGGTGAGTAACAAGGAAATATTACTTTACAAGATGAACGTCGTTCTAACAACGAGTCATACATACACGAGTAATCATCTGAACAATTAAATGATGCAAGTTTTTCATAATGTAACATACGATAAATGTCTAAGCATACTCAGTAAATAGTTATAGTAATTTCAATCTGTCATTTCTATCATTTAAAGTAATTTACGTATCTTTCAAATAAAAACATCTATCAAACATTACAAAATAAGAAAAAGATACATGATAAGAACACGACGGTGTAGTCGATAAGAGAGAAGAGGAATACGTCGATATAATCGCTTCGACTAAAGTAATTCGTTATTTTAGACTTCCAATCCGATGTGGAATCCCATCGTTATAATCTGATTTTGTAGTCGATCTAGTATACCACAGTTGGATGACCATTTATCCAACTCAGACTGGTCGTTGACCAAGAACCCAATATTGAGTTCAACTAATGGTAAGATCGATCGTTTGATGATTACAGACTAACAATGATCATTAACTAGCCTAGGAAATCCCTCACGTCGAAGTCTATCAAGAGGTAATGCATGTGAACCCCGCCTACCTCTACACTATACATAGATCACCTTTACATACAACGTTCCCCAAGAAATAAGTAGGAGAAATTTCTGGATTTCATAAACTGTAATATGTTCTAAGGTATCTTATACTACCAAAGAGCATATGACATATAGTACTATCCTAAATTTACTCGTCGCTTCCTGATACACAACAACGCGTAACTCTGTATAGGTTTTCTTCGAACCTTTTCTGATCAACAAAATAATTTATTTTATATATAGTATATCATTTTTTTAATCAAAAATACAAACAAGGTCTAGTAGTGCCCTCCAATGACAATCATCTGTCATTTTCATTTATCAACCATCTCATCCCTCTATCTATCTATCACGTTTTACTTGACATAACTACTACGTAGAACTGAAGGCACTATCCCATCAATCAGTCAAGAACATATGTTATCTATATCCATCAATCCATCAATCAATCAAATTGATCAATCTATCATTTAATTTCTTACATATCTATCAAAGTAATTTCATCTTTAAAGTAATTTGAAATTCATAAGGTATTAATAAATTTCATTCGATGACTTTGATTGAGTCGAAAGACTCAGAAAACATGATAAAATTATAAGACGTAAAAGTTGAAAATCTATGAAAATTTGGCTAAGTATTGAAAAAGATGATTTTTCAAAGTTGTCGAAATTGAAAATGGGTTTTTGTATATAAAAGCCCTCGACAACATGAGAAATGTCATATAATTTTTTATTACTTAATTCAAAGGAACACTTAAGATATTGCGTTTTAAAAATCGGGTAAAAACGTCGAATATTACATTTTTTTCTTAAAATCAAAAATCACATTTTAATACAATGAGATTTTGATCTTAAAACCATTCTCAACGTTTTGAAATGGGAGGTAAAACCTTAATTTCATTAAATAACTTAAAGTAATTAGAAATTATTTAAATATTTTTAATGAAATAAAAGTAGGAAATGAGTATACATATTATATGAAAGCAACACAAAAAAATGGAACTAAATTCAATATTTGAATTTTTTTTTCAAATTGTTGATTTTTCGTTGATTTTGACCAAATCAATCCAAACCTTATGCTACTCATAAAATGCATAAAAACATCAAAAGAATTAAAATAAATAAAAAATAACCATACAAACATAATCCAATACGTTCAAATATGTATAAATGTAATGAAACAATCGATTATTGAAGATCGCATGGATTTTCTATGAAATTATTGCATGACCAAAAGGTAGAAGGGAATGCAACCTACTTCGAATTATTATTTGTGATTCAACGGAGTCTAAGGATCACCTTCGATCGATCTCAAAGATTTTTTTTTTCTACGAAAATTGATATTTCTAGTGTCCACGTGTAACCCTCGATAAGAGGAACACCTTTCTTTCTTGTAGCAAAGCTCAGATCGTTCTCGTTTGACGTAGATTTGAGTTGCAAATCTCGAGGAAAAAATTTAGTTTTGTTTGGAAATGAGAATAAGAAAAATCAGATTTTTCTAATTAGGGACTGATATTTATAACTTAAGTTGGGACGTATGCGTCATTTTGAGAATTATTTTTCCCAAATGTCAATTTAGACATTCTTAGACTCTATTTCGGGTGATTTTTTGACATGAATCTAATGTTATGATTAGATTTCTCAAATTATATCTCTAAAGTATCGTTTACCAATTTGATAATTACTTGATGCGAAACTCGAAGAATTAGTAACTTTTTCAATCAACTTCTAATTAAATCATGCTTTCATGCTAAAGTATGTTTCTTGACCCTTCTGAATCTATTGGTAAAGTTAATTTTTCTCAAATATTGAAAATTAAGGATCTATACTTTTGAATCAACATAAAAACGTTAAAATTCTTTCCTCGAGATACATATTAAGATTTTCAGGTCATTACAGCATCAGTCAGTGAAGTAACCTTTAATATATGCACGTTAAGGCAAATTTCTTCCTTAAGGCCACTCACAAAGTAACTCACCATAGAGGCTTCATTTAATCTTCAGTTATATTCACCAATTCTTCAAATTGGGTTTGACATTACTCCATAAATGACACTTGCCTTGACTTAGAAAGTAATACAGTTGGATCTTCCTATTGTAAAGGCCCAAATCTCACTTGAAATGCCTGCTCAAAAGCCTTTTAATTCGTAATAGTCCCCAACCTTGCGATCTATAGAAACCATTGCAAGGATTGTACCTCAATATAAAAAGAGACCATGAGGAGCATTTGCATTGAGGGAGTCTGTTGATGCAGAACTCTTCTACACTATACAACCAACCTGTAGTATTTTTACCATCAAATATAGGGAACTCCAAGTGTATAATTATATTTTGAAGTCCTTTTTCAACTTCTACATTTTAAGTTTCCATGATTTGATTGAATGACCTATGTGCTAAGCATTCTCCTTTCTCCTTATGACTTTCCCTTTTCTCCTTATACTATATAGACACCCCAAAATTGCACAACACCTGAATTTGAAACCAAAACCAAAATCCAAATCCAAACTAAAAACCAAGCCAACCCAAAATTCAAATACAAATCCAAAACAAACTCCCCTTAATCCTTCTTAATCAATAATCATCCCATATTATCTCTCTTAGTCCAACTTATCAATACCCACCCCCCTTTTTCTCCTAATTATTTTTATAAAAGAAGTTGGATCCTAAAGAGATAGGATACCCAATTTTTCAAGAAAAATCCAGAGAACAAACTTTCTCTCTCTCTCTCTCTCTTTCTTTCTTTAGAGATTTAAAGAGGATAGTGGATCATCAAATTTCAATTGTTCTTCGTTGATCAAGAAAGAAGATTTAGATTTCAAAACTTCTATTTTTAATATCTTTTAAGGATTATTTTCTTTTAAGGATATATAATTTCCAGGAGTGATGATTTGAATGAGTGATAGTTGATCTAAATCTGAAATTCAAATTTCTTTAGAGAATATGATTTTAGTCATATCAGTAAGGACATAATTTCTTGCATTGAACATGGTGACGCATGGTTGCAACCTGCTTGAAGTAAAGGTGTTTTTTTCAAACCTTTAAAATATGGTTTTTTTTTTTTTTTTTGTAAACATGCCAAAAACTATACCGAGTTGACTCAGTATTTTCATTCAAATTGCAATTCAATTTCTTTTATTAATGGGTTCTAGTTGCATATGATTTTAAGTCGTTTTATAATAAAAATATCTGAATTTTGAGACTAGTTTTGAGAGCTAAAAATCTGGATTTTTGTATTGTTTTGATACCAAAAGCTAAACTTTTAAAATTCTGATTTATTTGAGGTGTTTGGTGGCACAAAATAGAATGTTGGGGAGTGAATTTGTAACACAAAAGCTGATTTTCTTTAGAATTTTTCTGGTGTTTAAAATCCACTTTTTATGGGACTGTTTGGTAGTATAAAATTGTGTTTATTGGGACTAATTCCATACTAATTTTTCTTTTTACTGATTTAGTAAAAATATCAAAAGAATATTTTGATGGCTCAAAAATCATATTTGTTTTGGATTGTTTAATTTTTGAGATAGGTTTTGTGTCATAAAATTGGATTTATCTTAGGATTCTTTGTTTTTTTTAGGCTATAAAAATAGAATTTTGGGTTGGCATTGGAAAATCAAACTTTCGAGATAAGATATGAAAATTGGGTTTCCCTCAATCATTGAGTTGACTCGGTAAAAGATGTTTTCAATGTGATTTTAAATTCAACAAATTGAAATTAACCCAATGATCACATAAAAAAAAAATCATAATTTTGTTGCAATAATTAGGAGTCAACCAATTTTATAAAATTTAAATAAATCTTCAAAACAACACTTGCACATATCATTACATCAAGTCGGATTTAGTTAAATCATGAGTCAACCTATTGACTAGACAAGAACAGAAGGCAGTGTCAGAGCATGAGCTAGAAATCCTCGAACTTTAAATGGGTAAAATGCCCATGACTTATTTAAATCTTCACTTTATTCACTGTATATAAGTTGTAAATATCAAAATCTAATAAATAAAAATAGCATGAGTCAAAATTTGAGTGATGTTGAGTTGGTAGCCATTTGACGGGTGAGTTGAGATGCCTAATACCTTCTCCGAGTCACTACCAAACCTCTGAACCTGAATCTTGGATTTGTAGATCTTTTCTTGAAGTCAACTCATCAAAAAATAATTTTTTTTTAAATTCAAATTAAATCGGGTGGCCATTCACACCTTGTTAACTCAATAAATGATGACGACTCCATATCATGTGGCAATCAATTCCTTCTCGAGAATCCGGTCACTACAATCTAATCATCAAATTTTATGTCCAAGGCCAAGACTTACTACATTAGCTCCCATAACACCTTGCCATGACTCTTTGCAGTCTCCCTTAGTTCCCCCACTACCCATCATGCTTGGAAATACGAGTCCCATCTGCCATTGCAAGTTCGTTGGCTTTCATACCAAACCTGTTATGTGCTTTTTTTTTTTTTATACTTCTGTTTAGTTATTATGGAATAAATGTAAAAATATGGTTACTACGAGGGCAACCCAACCTCCAAAGATAGTTTTGAGTTGCTGCAAATAACTTGATTTTTCTATTCTCCAAAAAAGTTTGTAAATACAACGTAACTCCAGACTTCTTACTTCTTATCAACAATCCCCACAAACAAGGAAACTACTCTACATTACTAACAACTAGTGAACACAGCGACCACACGTAGACTAATAGACTCCCTACTCTACTCCTTCATGATTTGACTAATTCAAATACTCTACTACATAAAGGATTTAACTATAAATTCACTCCCAGCATGTGTATCAAGGCCCCCTATCTGCATCAATAATGGGTTTTTTTTGGAAAAGAAATGTAGCGATTTCGACTAGAAGTTCAAGATTTACATCATTTTCTTTAGTCTCTTATAGAAGACTAAGATAAAGGGGTACTCATCAATTTGAGGGTATTCCAAATATTCACTAAAACCTGAAGGGGTACTACTAAATCACATTTACCCCCCTATTTTATTCTTCTTCCACTTCCATTCTATCTAACTTTCTCTCTTAAGAGTTCTAGAAAAAAATGTTGGTGTGGCTATATAATATTTCTTCTTTTAACCTATACGGGATAACAGGGGGCAGAGCTAATAAGGAGGTGGTGGGGGCAATTGTCCCCACAGAACTTTGAAACACACCTATATTTTCAACAATTAATGCCCCATTTATCCCTACTCCCTCACCTCTCTCCCAACTCCTCTCCCGTCTCTTTCAATTTTTTGTTGATGACATTGTCTCTTGACCGAGCCCTCTCATATACTAGTTGAAAATGACCTAAATATCATTTTCTTCCATTTCAAATATAGAAAAACCTCTTTATTTTTCTCTTTAAAATCATTTATCTTCAAGTTCTTCAATTATATAACTAACCATAGTTTGCCCCCACTACAAGAAAATCCTGGCTCTACCCCTACGAGATAATAGTTCCAAGTTGATAATATTCATCATTAGACTATCTAAGCCTTAACATGTACGTTCCATCTACAATAATCTTTATTTTTAATTATAGGCTGAAATCGAGTTAGATATGATTCAATAATTTAATGTAAGCCATATCTTGATTCGATGCGGATCTGATCCTCCAACATATGAAAATTATATACAATTAGTAGGTGGCATGAGCTAATGCATAATGTGTATCTGTCTTTTATTATTTAATCATAATGTTTAGGCTCCTTTGGTTGTTAATCATAAAACTTGGTATTATATCTCATTTTCCATCAATTGTGAGTTGACTCATCTAAGTCATCTCATTTTGAATGAGATAAGACTTTCTAACTCAGTTAAAAGTATCGATTTATATATATAATAAAAAATAATCATTTTTTTAAATATGGGTTAGAAGTTTTGGATTGAACTATTATTATTATTATTATTATTTTTTGTGAGGATGATCTCTCTATAATGAGAAGATCAGTCTTACAAAAAATCATTGGGATCATCCTCACAAAATATCAGTACAATAGGAACCTTCTAACCCCATAAAAAAGTAAGGTCTTTTTTATTAAAAAAAAAAAAAAATTCAAGATATGTTAGGAGTCATCCTGACGAGTCAATGTGGAGGTGAGAGATTGTATGCATTCAAAGTTTTACGCACCTATAGACTATAGTAATGGCCCACCAATGGTAAAGTGGGTAAACTTTTCTAACTAAAGTCATAAAGGTAGAATTTCAATTACTGGTCTGCAAAGTTTTCATGAGAACCGTCCAAATTGGACGCTCAAGATTATCCGATTATTTGATATTTCATCATAGTAAAGCTGGGACCAGTAAATTTATTCTTCGCATGTGTGGCGTTAATGATCAAT
Organism: Akebia trifoliata; assembly: GCF_017979445.1. Taxonomy (NCBI): domain Eukaryota; kingdom Viridiplantae; phylum Streptophyta; class Magnoliopsida; order Ranunculales; family Lardizabalaceae; genus Akebia; species Akebia trifoliata. The sequence continues at coordinate 18,232,839 of NC_141388.1, forward strand.
ATTGTTTCTTTCCGTCCCATGACTGGAGTCCTAAATGTCAAAAATTAGAATTTATAACATCAATATCAATAGAGTATGAGTATGAGTTTGAGTGGTGGAATTGACGATTTTAGTTCGTCACCACCGGCCCATGCCAAAGCGTGGTTTACGTAATGCTCAAGTCACACGTGCGTCACCACCACAAAACCACACCTGTCGGTAAACTATTTTATGTTGGTCGTTAAAAATGCAATCTGTCTGTCTTTGTGAATCCAACACCGTTGGATTGTTGACCAAAGGGTTTGTTCCACTTTCTAATTGAAGATGAGATTCATTCTTGTCTGACATCTATTTTCGTCATCTGTTGTTCCTTAATTTTTCCAATAATTATGACTCCCACAGATCTACGCCTCTCCTCTCATCTATAGTCACAAATTGGAAAACTAAACAAAAATTGAAAAGGACTTTTGGAAGTTTAAAGGCCTTGCTTTTTCAAAGCTCTAAGCAAGTTATAAAATAATGTTCTTTTTTTAGTGATATTCTTTATAAAGATATGTACTGAAAAGTCCCTAAGTAAAAAAGTTCGGACTCATCATAAGATCACAATTCATAATCTAAAAAGATCGGTATTTTTTACTTAAAATACCTTAACTACTCTTATAATAACAATTTTCAATATATAAGAAAATCGTGTTTTCGTAAGATGTGGTTCCTCCAACTTTTGATAAATACTTGAGATACCCTTATGTTATAAAATTGATGGCATGCCATCTTTTATTACAAACTAAGCAATAATTATATAAATGATTAGAAATTTATTATTTTTTCTTCTCAAAACTACTCATCTAACTCTCATGGTCGGTCTAATTTTTGCTACATGAGTTAACCTATGTAAAGCCTAAAGTATTCTGAATCCTTTAAAAATATTTAAAAATTTTATTTTAAAACTTTACTCAAATTTCCAATGAATTGAATTAACTTGGAAACTTGAAACTAGTTGAAAAAAATATTAATCTTATCAATATTTTAAAAATTATAATAAATAAAAATATTTTTTTGCTCTCCTCAAAAGTTCTTTTATATAACCAAATAACTCAGTTAACTTGTTGGACTTACTCATAAATTTTTTAGTTGACTCAACTAAGTTAACTCGGAACGTTGGTTTCATTGAGTTTGGTGTTGAATCATTACAAAATCCAATCGAGTCAATAGAAATCTATAGAACTTAGTTGTTCGAGTCAACTAGATTAGAATTTTTTAGTGACTTGGACCCAAACTTGATGGAATCAATTTGTCGAGTCAACTAAAAAATGCACTTAATAAGGTAAAAGATTTGATCTAGTTACTCATTTTTATTTTTTTAATAATTGGTATCCCTTTAGAAAGCAAACCGGGCCCCATATATGGGCTTGGCTCAATCCACAAATCATGGTTTTGTCCAAGGACTAGTCCTAGGAGATGTGCAATGGCCGTGCATCACATGCACTAGGCTAAGTGAGGGTGCGCCCTCACGGGTAATCCTTGAAGAATTAATGCTTGTACTGGGTATCGAACTCACAACCTACAGGTATTAACTGCTTATCAGTTTGAAATTTTCATTGAACCAATCCCTCAAGGTTATTTGATCTAGTTATTTGGTTATCTATAATAGTTTTTGTGGACAAAAAATATATTTTATTTATTTTAAATGTTCAACTTATATTTTAATTTTCATAATATTAAAATAATTTTATTTGACTCATTTTAGTCCACTTTCTATTTTTCAAGGTGATACAATTTGATGGTATCTAACTATTTTAGACCTTAAATTGGTCTACCTACGCATTTAAATCAGTTGTATGATAATCATCATCCCATCATCATAATCATCGTCGTTGCATCATAAGAAGGTAAGATGAATAGTTTTTGAAAGAAAAATTAAGGACTTTTTTTTTCATTAGATCATTTATCTTTAATCTATAAGAAAAGACCAAGGGCAAGGCGTTCGTAATTAACTTTAAAATATATGGACACCCCAAACAATCACTGGAGCTTGGAAGGGCCAAATCAAATATATGGACACCCCAAACAATCACTGGAGCTTGGAAGGGCCAAATCGGTACGCGGTTTGTAAACTTTTAAACGTGTTTTCAAAAGGGTGGTTCAGGGATTATGTAAAATAATTCTTTAGTGACTCTTTCCATATTCTTTGAGAGAGGATTTTAGTTGCATATTTTCAATAAACTAGTCTTTGTAGTCATTTTCCCTGATTTTTAATTCTAATATTGAATATGAATTAGAGAGGGTTTAAGGTGTCATTTGGGCTAACATGATAGTTACCCTGGTACATGATCCTTTGCTCGTGTAACATTTTTCCTTACACACACTATATAAATAATTAGGAAAATTACTTAAAGAACCTTTGAAGAGGGATTTCTATTTAAATAATCCCTAAGTTTTCAATGGTTGTTTGACAGGACATTTAGTAAACTTTTTTTCTTTTTTTTAAATAGTCTCTGGACCTCATCTCTTACATTTCTCATGATTGAATGTCCTAACCGTTTGAACTTACCGTTTTCATCCAAATGATTTGAAGTGTACCAAACAAGGCTTTAGATCGTGTTTTTATGAGTAGGAGTATGGGGTTTAGGTCAAGTTTAAAAAATATTAGCTGATGACAGACTTAAAAAATAAAGTACTACTGAGCTTCCAAATTTAAAATACAATGGTCAAGGTTTAAAATGCTAATTGAGTTTTGCTTCTAATTTTTTAAAATTCTACCAAAATTTGTGTTCTACATCCACGTAGCACCCAATCTTATTTACGAATGCCACGTGAAAATATGATCCATATTCATAGCCGTTCCTTCGCTACAAATCTCATATTTATATGTAATTTTCTTACAGCTTATGTGTCCTTGAAGTCATACCTTTCTTGGATTTTTTAGTCTAGAAAATTCTAAAATAATCCTTTTAGCAGTATAAGATGGAAATTTTGAAAAATAATTGAAAGAAAATTAATAAGATTAAAGCCCTATTTGAGAACATGTTGCAATGCAAATGTTTTGTGGTGAAAATTTTACTATTGCTTGGTAGTCATTGGAAAATCTGTTGTGAAATTATTATTTTTTGTTTGGTTGATAACTTAATATTTGTAAAGCAAATTTTTTGAAGTAATTTATTGTTAAAATAAAACATGGTAAATTGGTAATTACTTTAACTTATTTGATAACAGGAAAGAAATAATTTATATTACAAAAGTACACCAAGTACCTGATACATTTACTTATATAAATATTTGCAAAAATATTCTTATACTGAAATATTGGAATTACAAAATATCTATCATCAAAGAAACTATTTTAACTACAGAAATACTTCTAGTATTTGTTACAATAACATGCAGATGAATTTACAAAAATTCCCCTATGACAAGGTATATTTTTATAAAATATCGATGTGGTTTTTTTTTTTTTTTAATATGCAAGTAAATGTATCTTTTATGAGTTATAATTTTGTGAGTTCACATGCATATTACCATAGTAAGTATTAAAGACTATCTTTATAATTTAAAATTTTCTATAATGAAGGGTAATTTTATACTTTAACAAGGGTTGAGAGTATTTTTGTAATTTATTAATATTATTATTATTTTTTATTAAATATTTTAATAATTTTAATTTACATAAGTTGGAGTTGAATACTTTTACAAATGATTCGTCATAACCTTTTGTAACGTGCTGAAATTTCTCAATTTTTTTGCAATACAAATCATTTGCATTGTGTAACTAAGCACTCATAAAATTGATTTCAGCAAATTATTCGCATTTGCAACATACCACGCAGGGCTTAATAAAAAAGAGAATTATTATTGGGATCTCAACTTTTACTTATTACATCTCAATTTCTTAAATTATTTATCACACTTTAAATTATTCGTATTTGCAACATACCAAGCAAAAGAATCATGGATTATTCATTTTTTTATAAATTATTTTTGATGGGCATAGAGATCAGCTCATTGAAAATTAGTCTATTCCCAACTTCAAATCCATGTAAAACGGAACACGTTGGCCAAATAGTTGGCTGCCGAACACGACATAGTTGGCTGCCGAACACGACAATGACCAATTTTCTAGTTACATTACATGTGAGCAAGAAAGGTTAGAAAGCGACCTTTTGCATTATTCTTCGTGTGAATGATCCGTGGAGGATACGAATACCAAACTTCGAATATTGACTAGATGTAAAAACGAGAGTTTAATTTCAACTAAAAGTTATTCAGTACATGTTAACTTCAAAATTTCTTTGATGCATCCACTAAATACTCAAGAGACCCATATATATATATATATATATAATTGGTGAGCTGGGGATTAAACGGACCCCACCCCTTAATTGAAAGCAAAACTATACACGGGTGTAATTACAAGTTACATCGTTAGCCAACATACTCGCAAGGTCTTAAGGGATGCATCTCTCATCAAAAGGGATTGAGAAATTTCTAACATAAAAATGCCCAATCTAAGGAAGATAATCCGCTGCATTACTAGCTTTTCTCCAAATATAAATCAAATCTCCAATTTATAAAGTTTTGGAAAATTTACCAAAGTGTGACCAACTTTTGATGAAATTACAATTCCGGCTCATTGATCATTTTAATTTGACTATCACAAAGGTATCAAGTGACTATCTCACCGGTTCACTACTTTAAGTGAGTTCTTTAATAAATCAGCAAGGTTATCACTTTGGGGTAAAAACTCAAATGAGATTGTCATGTTATATATATATATATATATGTTGAGTATTCTCTGCCTTAATCAAAGGCAAATTAAAGGCCTTTCATATGTGCATTCATTGACCCCTAATCTTAGGAGCTGATTTTCTACTGATTCTTTCTATTTATTTTGTAATGTCCATTTATATATACAGTCTGTAACAGAATAAATATGAGAAGCTTTCACCACTCCATGTGTGGTGGTTTTTCAAACACTCTTATGGTATCAGAGCATTGATCCTCAATGGCCTCTAATTCTTCTCCCACACTCCTTCCCTTCAACACCATGATTCAAAATCTGATTTCTATGCTACCTTTATTCAATTTCAAAAATTTGTGGAAAATCAACATTCTTCTCGTATTAAAATTTTTCAAAGTGATGGTGGTACAGAATTTACTAGCAACTGTTTTAAAACCCATCTTCATGCCTCTGGCATTCATCATCAACTTTCTTGTCCATATACTCCTGCCCAAAACGGTCGCGCTGAAAGGAAACACCGTCATGTGACTGAGACTGGCTTAGCCTTGCTTTTCCATTCTCATACTTCTCCTCGCTTCTGGGTTGACGCCTTTAGCACTGCAGCTTACATCATCAACCGATTGCCCACCCCACTTCTTGGAGGAAAGTCCTCCTTTGAGCTTCTATATGGTTCCTCTCCAAATTATGAAAATTTTCATCCATTTGGTTGTCGTGTTTATCCTTGTCTACGTGATTATATGCCTAACAAATTTTTCCCACGTAGCATTCCTTGCATTTTTTTTTGGGGTACAACTCCTCTTACAAAGGGTTCCGTTGTCTTGACCCCACCACCTCTAGGATATATCTCACCCGACATGCTCAGTTTGATGAGACTTACTTTCCCTTCCTAAATACATCCCAGGCTCATCCCATATCCTCCCTTCAATTTTCAAATTTTTTGGAACCTAGTCTAACCCCTACAGAAATGCTCCCATCTTCCCCTACGTCCCATTCTCGACAAATAGCACAATCCGGATCTAACCCGTGTGGTATTTGTACTGATCAAATGAATGAGTCTTTGCAGGCAAATGATTCTCTTACAGGTTCATCCCCGTCGCATTTGGATCCCAACCCGGATTCTCTCGAGCTTCCCACAGTGCTGCTTATCAGTACTCCTGTTGCGACAACTCCGATGGTTTCTCATCCTATGCTTACACGAGCCAAAGCTGGTATTTTCAAACCTCGCCACCCGGCGAATCTTGCACTCTTGGGATCCTCTGATCTTCTCTCTGCTTTCCTTACATCCACTGAGCCTAAAGGATTCAAATCTGCTGCTAAAAATCTTACTTGGCTTGCTGCCATGGATGAAGAAGTTCGAGCCTTGCAAAATAATCGTACCTGGATTTTGGTCCCTCGACCTGCTAATACCAACATTGTGGGTTCCAAATGGGTATTTAGGACCAAATACTTGCCCGATGGAACTATTGAACGTCTAAAAGCCCGCCTTGTTGCCAAGGGCTATACGCAAGTACCTGGTCTCGATTACACTGAAACTTTTAGTCCTGTTATCAAGGCTACCACTGTCCGTGTTGTACTCTCTCTTGTTGTGACCAACAAATGGCCTCTCCGCCAACTTGATGTCAAGAATGCGTATCTCAATGGTCATCTTACTGAACAAGTCTATATGGAACAACCTCCTGGGTATATTGATCCTCGCTTCCCTAATCATGTTTGTCAGTTGAAGAAAGATCTTTATGGACTCAAACAGGCCCCACGTGCTTGGTTTCAACGATTTAGCTCTTTCCTCATTCAACTTGGTTTTTACTGCAGTCGTGCCGACACATCACTCTTTGTCTTTCACAGGCAGTCTGCCATTATTTATTTGCTTCTTTATGTTGATGACATCATTATTACAGGCAACAACTTGTCTCTTCTCGAGAGCTTTACCCATAAGCTTAATTCTGAGTTCGCTACTAAGGACTTGGGTTCTCTCAGTTACTTCCTTGGTTTAGAAGCTACATCAACCACTGATGGTCTTTTTATTAGTCAGCTAAAATATGCACGAGACATTCTCACGCGAGCTCAGTTACTTGACAGCAAGCCTGTTCACACCCCCATGGTTGTCTCTCAGTACCTATCTTCTGATGGTCCTTTGTTCTCAGATCCCACTCTTTACCGATTTCTTGTGGGTGCTCTCCAGTATTTGACTATCACGCGTCCTGATATTGCTTACGCTGTCAACTCTATCAGCCAATTTTTGCACTCTCCGACTGAAGATCATTTCCTTGCTGTCAAGCGCATTCTTTGCTATGTTAAGGGCACACTGCATTTTGGCCTGACTTTTCATCCATCTGCTACTCCTGGTGCTTTGATTGCTTACTCTGATGCTGACGGGGTAGGATGTCCTGACACTCGTCGCTCTACCTCTGGTTATTCTATTTACCTTGGCGACAACTTAGTTTCCTGGAGTGCCAAAAAGCAACCAACTGTTTCTCGTTCTAGTTGCGAGTCTGAGTATCGTGCCCTAACTTTCACTGTCGCCGAACTTCTTTGGCTCACGCATCTCCTTCGTGACCTCAGGATTTCTCTTCCACAACAACCTCTTCTCTTATATGACAAGAAAAGTGCCATTTTTTTAAGCTCTAACCCCGTGTCTCACAAGCGAGCCAAGCATGTTGAGTTAGATTATCACTTTCTTCGTGAACTTGTTGTCGCTGGCAAACTCCGCATCCAGTATGTGCCCTCTCACTTACAGGTTGCCGATATCTTCACCAAAAGTGTGCCTAAGCCTCTATTTCAATTTTTTCGATCCAAGCTCCACGTCTATTCAAATCCGACGCTCAGCTTGCGGGTGTTGAGGATTCTCTGCCTTAATCAAAAGCAAATCAAAGGCCTTCCATATGTGCATTCATTGACCCCTAATCTTAGGAGCTGATTTTCTGCTGCTTCTTTCTATTTATTTTGTAATGTCCATTTATATATACAGTCTGTAACAGAATAAATATGATAAGCTTTCACCATTCCATGTGTGGTGGTTTTTCAAACACTCTTAATATATATATATATATAAAATAAAAAAGAATTATTAAATTTTCATATAGCTTGAAGCTATTAAGAGCTCTCAAGGAGAGTCTTTGGAATGAAAAAAGAGTTGAGAATAGGTTCTTATTTATAGGTTTAAAAATCCCTCCAAAACATTTAAAAAGCAATGTGGGATTTATAAAATATTTGAAAAAGGAGCAAAAAAAAAAAAAACTTTTACAAATTTCAATCCATGTGAAAAGTTATCAACCAATAGAAATGTTCTTTTTAAAAATACTTACTTTTCTTTAACAAAAAGTACACCAACCATAAAGTAACTTGCAAATATCATTTTAAAATAAACTAAATTAATTTTATTTGAATCAATTTTAAATAAATATTAATCAACATTTATTTTAATAACAAGTTCAATACAAATAATATTCACTTCATCACTATCACCTCATATACTACAAATACAATCTTACCATCCGAGTTTTGCATAATGAATCTAATTCCTCCTCAACTAAAAGAAAGCTACCCATCAGTGTTAATCTTGACTATCCCCACTTCCAAACATTTCCCCAAAATTGATTTTGAAGAAGAGCCATATTTACATATAAGAATAATCTAAAGTAGACTAAATCGAAAAGTATTTATTTAATTTTATTTTAAATTAAAAAAAAAAAGAACTCTACTTTTCTCTTATTCTCCAAACAATGGGGGAACCCTCAGTACTAAATTCCATTGATTTGGGAGTTGTTAGCTTTTTAGGGAGTGTACTTGTTAATCACAATAGAGATTCAAACCTAGAGTCATGTTACATTTGAGTTGATAATCGGAGATTGAAAAGTCCAAACACGTATTGCTTCAGTGCCACTAGAGCAGTCATGTTTTTTTTTATACTTTAAACCCTAGGGTCTTTAGTAGAAATCCAGAAATCTGCAAACTTAAAAAAGAGAGGAAATAGAGAGAACATCTGACATTTTCTTTCATTTTTTTTTTTAGTTTTCTTTCACATACTTATCATTATCTATTTATAGGGATAATAGGTAAATAGATTGAGTCTCTTAATATAATAGGGATTCAATCTCACTTTTGACTCCTAAAGGAGTCCTAATATGTGACTTAATGAATTGGGTTCACATGGACGCCCAAATAACCAACATCTCCCACCCGTCCATGGTGGGACTCAACAATCATCTCCTCATATCAAGTTATGCAAGTATTTTCTTCATATAAGATAATAAGGCGTGCAACCAATGAAAGTTTATCTTCTGGAGAGAGTATTATGCCAAGTTTATATCTAACTGACAAAACACATCTTATCTCCTATAACTTACATATACCCTAGACTTATTTGGGCACATCGAATTGAGCATTTTCCATACCCTTATGAGGCTAAGCTTAAAACAATGTTCAATCCTATACATAATGCACAAGTTTTCTTTCCAAAAATAAAATAATTTGTAAATCTATACATTTGGTTGAATATACAATAGCATAGAAAAAAAAATATTTTGAAAGTAGAAATATTAGTGTCGGCACAAGCTCTAACCATTGTGTACAATCTATCATTAGAATGTGATGTTAAATAATCTTCCTCAAATCCTCATGTTGCTTAATTTTGGTTAAGTTACTTTTTCAATTATATTCCATTAAACCTTATAAAACCTAGTGATAGATAATATGCTAGAGTCAATAAAAATTGACTTCTGCTTTACAACATAGTCATTAGTCACTAAGGGCACAATAATCACCTAATTATTTAATATACTCACACAGTAAGGAAACAGGGAATTATTCACTTACTCATATAGGTAAAAATAAGTTGAAAAATAAATAGCACATGTAGTATGACTTATATGTCATGGTGGAGCTCCTCAAGAGTTCGTCAACTTCGACATCATACAAATTTGAGTCTAATCGCATTGTGAGCACCTAACCTGAACTTCCTAATCCAATTACTTATCAAAACACTTGATTAAAATTCACATCCAACTTTTCCAGGCTATATGATTCTATATGTCTCCAAATCATGTTTGATTCCTATGAATCTCATTTAGACAATATTCGAGGTGACATGAATACAATTATCAAGCTCGCAATCATTGCGCCTTGTAAATTGATTCAACCCTTAGGGTTTAATTGTCTAAATAATGTCCTCCAACTCACAGTCTATGCGCTAAGGCGATTATTGTGTGAGTGAATGACTTTAACTTGATAGCGAAAAACAAGTCCCTACTAAAAAATATAGTTAAAAATGTGTAGGTATAAGATAATCTATAAATAATGTAATATAATAATAAAATAATCATTGAAAAATATAAATATCTATAAAAAGAAATATGCAAGAGTGATAATAAATTTAAAAATCTACTACAATCACAAATCAACACCTACGAAGTCCCAAACTCCTAATATGAGTATGATAAATATCTAGGGAAATATATTTAGTCAGAGGATCTGCTACCATCTGACTTGTAGAAATATGTGACATGAGTACTTCTTTTTGCACAATCATGTCTCGAATGTAGTGGTAGTGAATGTCAACGTGCTTCGATTTTTCATGATATTTAAAATCCTTTGCATATGCTAGTACTGACATGTTATCGCAATACAATGATATATGATATTTGGTACTATATACTACATTGAGTCGAATAAGGAACCTTCTTAACCACATAACTCTTGAACTGTAGTACAACATTCTATATATTTTGACTCCATCATGGATAAAACAACACAAGATTGTTTCTTGTTCGACCAAGAAACAATACCACCTCAAAAATTGAATCACTTGCTCAATTTGATTTATGATTATCTAGATCACTTGCTCAATTTGAATCACTATAGCCCTATAATCGCAAATCTGCTCCTTGATAACATAATCTATAATCTACAGTCCCACGTAAATATCAAAATATTCTTTGTATTGCCTTCCAATGAGCAATTCTTGGATTACTTTGATAACGACTAACCAATCCTACTACAAAGTAAATATCTGGTCGAGTACACATCATAGCATACATCATATTTCTAATTTTATTTTCATATGAGCACTTATGTTATCTTTTCCTTCTCTACATCCGTCATAGGGCAGAGACCAAGATGTAAGGAATGTCCCTTTTGAAGTAGAGTGTTTATGGGCTTACAATTTTGCATCCGAAAACGCTCGAGCACTCTTTTAATGTATGTCTCTTGAGACAAACAAATAAATCTCTTGGAATGATCACAAGTGATCTTAATTCCAAGTAAAAACTTTGCTTTATCCATATCCTTTATTTCAAAATTTGAGGATAATCGATTCAATCACCTAAACTAGTTGCACCCCTTGTGGTACATTTTGTTCTTCTTGGGATGCCACATTGGGTTCTTGTCGTATTGTTCTTACTATCTTCACATGACTTTAAGGTATCTATCTCATAGATGATACCAAATTATTGAGGTAAATTTTGATTTATTCAACCATCACTGATTTTTTGAGCTTGGTTATGGATCTATGCGTCCACTACTACAAAAAGACTTTACATATCACTTTCTTTTTAATAAACATCAATTTAAAAAAATAAAAGGTGCATTTTTTGCTGATGAAGGGATCACGTAAAAAAGTATGGGACCTTAGACATTGATTTATATTTGATATTTAAATTCACATTGATTTTGTAAAAATTGGTGTTTAAAAATCCCATTTTCATGCACTTTTTCATCCGAAGAATAAACATGACTCTTAGACATCAATTTTTCTTATAGAAATCATTTAAACAGTGATATCCAAAGGTCTTTCTTCTAATAGTGGTCACTGCAAAACCTATGACTCTCAAGTTAAGTAAAAGCTCAAGAAAAATTTATAAAGTATGTTCCTATGTTGGAATTGCGTACCTTTACTGGTTGATTTCATCTTCTTTTATAAAGTAGGTTTTTTAACTTCTTATCCTTAATTCTGGCCTTGATTTAAGTACCAGCTATGATAAATTTGGATATCCAACTCAAAATCAATTGGCAATGAGTGGAGAGGCCTAAAAACTTATAAGGAGAGAGACAAGGCAATGATTATTCAATGTAGGAATAAACTCAACACACCCTCGCACATGTGGGTCGGACTGGGCCAAAGGATGTGGATATATGAACTAGGTAACATGGAATAGAGAAAGGTTTGCTCTGATACCATTATAAATTTAGGAATCCAACTCAAAATAATTGACAATTAATGGAAAATCCACGAGCTTATAAGAAGAGAGATAAGGCAATGAGTGTCCCATGTGAGACTAAATTGAACACGCCTTTGCATGTGTGGGCCGAACTGAAGCAAAACACGTGGAGGTAAGAAATAAGTGACTTGGATGAGAAAAAGACTCGCTCTGATGCCATGATAAATTTGGGGATACAACTCAAAAATAATTGACAATGAATAGAGAGGCCTAGGAACTTATAAGGAGAGAGACAAGGCAATGAGTGTCCGATATGTGACTCAACTCAACACGCCCCCACATGTTTGGGCTAGACCGGACCAAAGCATGTGGAGATATAAATTAGGTGACATGGAAGAGAAAAAAACCCACTTTGATACCGTGATAAATTTGGGGGTTCAATTCAAAACCAATTAGCAATGAATGGAAAGCCCCATGAGCTTATAAGGAGAGAAACAAGGCAATGAGTGTCCAATATGTTACTAAACTCAACAAGCTCCCGCACGTCTGGGTTAGACCAGGCCAAAGCATGTGAAAATATGAATTGGGTGACATGGAAGAAAGAAAGGCCCGCTCTGATACCTTGATAAGTTTGTGGTCCAACTCAAAACCAATTGGCAATGAGTGGAGAGGCCCAGGAGCTTATAAGGAGAGAGACAAAACAATGAGTGTCTGATGTGGAACTAAACTCAACATACCTCGCACATGGGTCGGATTGAGCCAAAACACGTGGAGATATGAACTAGGTGGTGTGGAGGGGAGAAAGGCCCGCTCTGATATTATGATAAATTTGGGTGTTCGACTCAAAAGGAATTAGCAATGAGTGGAGAAGCCCTTTAGCTTATAAGGAGAGAAATAAGGGAATGAGTGTCTGATATGGAACTAAACTCAACACGTCCCCGCACGTGTGGCCCAGACTTAGACAAAACACGTGGATATATGAACTAAGTGATGTGGAAGAAAGCAAGACCCATTCTGATACCATGATAAATTTGGGTGTCCAACTCAAAATCAATTAGTAATGAAAGAAGAGCCTAAGAACTTATATGGAGAGAGACAAGGCAACGAGTATCTGATGTGGGATTAAACTCAATAATTTATGATTCCTTGAATTTTACATTGCTTTAGAGGAAAGTTTCTATTTTAGTTATATTTGGTGATCCTCTCGGTATCCTAATTCAAATTCTCTATTCTAGAAATATTTCAATCTTGATATTAGATTTGTCAATTCACGTGACCTTGATTATCTGACCTTCTTTTAGGTGCCATGTTTTTTTTTGGAAAGGTGAGCAAGGTTAAGACAAACCCAGACCAACATAAGAAGGGGTTCAAGGGGTTTGAACCTAAGACCTTGGGAACAACCTCCACAAGGTCTTACCACTGAGCTAAGTGCTAAGTGGTCCTTCTTTCTTTTAGGTGCCATGTTATTCGACCTTCTTTTAGGTGCCACGTGTTTTTGTGTCATAGGATGAAAATTTTCCTTTCACAAGAACCACATAAATCTTTAAGTTGTGAGTATTCAAATATTTTTTTAGCTGCCACATGTTTTTATCATAAGAAGAAAATTTTCCTTCCACAAGAACCACATAAATCTTTAAGTTGTGTGCTTGCATATTCGATCTTTTAATTATTTTCTTTATTTATTGCTTGATTAATATTTTATGACCATTTCGTTATATATTTGCCACAAAGCCTGTTTTTTCTCAATCACCCTCAACATACTCGAGCGATCCACAATGTTACACAACTTGATTTAGTGGTAACACTAGAGCCACGACAACAAAAACACTCTCGTCCCCGGGAACTCAAGATTCTATCTAACTTTCCATCAAATTAATAGCAAATCACGTCAAGTGATCTTGCGTACGACTTAAATGACCACAACCTGAGCTTCAACGTGCTCCTCATAAAAAGATTGAGATCGTAACCAAAGGCCTCACCACAAAACAAACTCCCGTCTTTGATACCACTTGTATAGAATATGAATCTCAAAACTTCATTAATGGTATAACTGAATTAAAAGAAGAGTGTATTTCAACTATAAGTTAGTAAGTTAGTAAGGATAAGAAGCACTTCATATTTTCTTGAATAGTGATAATCTGACTACAGTCGATTGTTGTGCCACGTGGGATAGCCAGATTATCACAACTCTATTTTCTTTGATGCATCAATTAAAACCACAAGACCGTTAATTATAAATGGTCTAAACCGACGTAGACTAAACCTAGAACTCTCTATTTCGTTTTGTTTGAAATTCTTAAAAGAGAAAAAAAAAAAAAAACCCAGGTAGTTATCCTCCGACTGTACTGCTTTGGAAGTTTCTAACTCTTGACATCATCCACCCCAATCAACGATCAAAGATGAATTTTTCTTGTATGGATGGTCAACATCGTTCCATCAACAATGCTGGAAAATGGATTATAAAATTAACACATTAATTAACTCATACCATCTACCTACCAACAATATATATTTTTATACCCTCTCAGATGTTGAGTGTTTAATTCTAGTATAAAAGACCGGGTTGTTGTTAAATGCAATAAATACACTTTGAATTGGAGTATGAAAGTAAAATTTTGATAATAAGAAAGAAAAAAAATAATAATAATTTAAGGGCATTTTCGGTACAAAGTCGATTTTTAAAAGTGTATTTACTGCACTTTAACATGTGCCCTTGGGTTCACACATTAACAACAAGACCCTAAAAGATCAACTACCTTTTAATGTTGAAATTAACAGGTGGCGGACCATTGGAGTCCTCCCTTTATTTTCACAACCACAATTCATACTCTCCATAAATAACCGTCATTACTAACTCTCTCCTCCAAACTTTCACAGGCTTGGATAGCCACATGTACCGTTGAAACCCCAAACTATTGAAGCCATTTAGTTCTATCCACACTAGCTTAATCATGCTTCCTTCATCAGCCCTTCAATGGTTAAGTTTGGTTGGTATCATTTGGCTTCAATCCATCAATGGAACTAACTCAAATTTTCCAGCTTATTCTTCCCAATTCAAGCACCTATTCTCCATCTCTCAAGTGCAACTCAACAACCTTGCTTTTGCCTCCGATGCTGGTAAGCTCTTCGGTTGGCTTTCCGGTGTCGCTGCTGTTTATCTACCCCTTTGGGTAGTCCTAATGATTGGTGCAACTCTTGGGTTCATTGGTTATGGTGTGCAGTTTCTCTTCCTAGTGAACAAGATATCATCTCCTTCATATTGGCATATCTTCATTCTAAGTGTTTTGGCGGGAAACAGCATTTGTTGGATTAACACTGTTTGTTACATGGTCACGATTCGAAACTTTCGGTTCCATCGACAAATTGCGGTCGGGTTATCGACTAGTTATGTTGGATTAAGTGCCAAAGTTTATAATGATATTGTGAATGTGGTTTCCTCTACTTCACCTATTAAAAGGGCCAAAGCTTATCTCCTCCTTAATTCAATTTTACCTTTAGTTGTTTCTATGGTAACTTCACCATTATTTAAGGAGATAGAGATCAAGAAGACTAAGGGAATACAAGTGGGGTTCTTTATTATGTTTGTTATAACCATAGTTACCGGAATTTACGCGGTGATCGGAAGTATGGGCGTGTCGAACGAGATCCCACCATGGGTTGAAGCAATGGTTCTAGGGTTGCTTCTGGCTTCACCACTTGTGATCTCAGGGACAACAAGGATTAGAGAAAGTTTAGGGGAGAAATGGTCTATTAAGAGGGAGGGAAGGGTGTATGATGTTAATATTGATGAGATAGATGTTGAAGAGGGAGGAGTGAAAGAGGGAGAAGATGATAAAGAAGAAAGTGAGATAAGGATGAGAGAAGAGATTGGAGTGAAGTTGATGGTGAGGAGAGTGGAATTTTGGTTATATTTCTTTGTTTATATGTTTGGTGCAACACTTGGGTTAGTGTTTTTGAACAACTTGGGACAAATAGCTGAGTCTCGTGGTCACTCACAGGCTGCTTCTTTAGTATCCTTGTCTTCTTCATTTGGCTTCTTTGGGCGTCTCATCCCTTCTCTTCTTGACTACTTTTTCTCTGAGTAAGTTCTCTCTCTCTCTCTCATAGTCTCATAGATCAACTTTCTATAATTCGTGTGGGGTGACACAAATGGTGAAAAAACTGGTGGTGTCCTGCAAATTACTGTAGATGCTTTCTCGTGAGATACAAGTAAAAAGCATCAACGGTTATGTGCGTGCCACAACATCATTTCCGCCACCTTTGTGTCTCTGTTTGTTTCATTCCAGTATTTTTCAAATTTTTACTTTTTAAAATATATAATATTATAAATTTGAGGAAAATACTAGAGTGACTGTTTAAGACATGTGCTGACGTGGAAGTGTACATACAACAATAGATATTTTTCTTGAGATATGAGACAAAGCATCTACTTCTGTGTACACTTGAACCTCAGCGGTGTGAATTGCAGAATCTAGGATGACTGTTATTTATTATATGATAAACTCATTCCAAAGAAAGATACTCAAATGACACAGAGAACGTGCACAGAATTATAGAATTTTTTTTTTCTCTGTATCTAAGAAATAAAAAGGTATGGTTCTGTTACGTGCACATGCTACGTCAATTGATTATTATCATTATTATTATTATTATTATTATTTTTAAATCATATTATCATAGTGGTAAACTAAAAATTTAATCTTTTTCTGATGTATTAAAATTGTTAACAAATGAACTTGTGTCGCTATTGAGTCAACAACAAAAACTGTCACGGGTGACATTTTCGTTCTTGGGGTTTTAAATGAGATAAAAAAATATTTGTTGGAAAACGTGAGTGGAATGTGTTTTACTTCTTAGAGGACACGTGCCAGTTTTTTAATTTGATAATTGAAAAGTACCGAACAGCCTCATTCATTTAATGTGAATTTCAAAGTTTTTTCATTTAATTTAAATCCTGGGGGACTCTGATTTTTTCAGTGATTTTCAATGCGTAGATGCGATAGCCATAAATGTGTGTTTTCTCGATATACGTGAAAAAGAAAAACCTAAATATCCTAATATAACCCTAGTAATAATATTTTTTATTAGAGGAATTTGAAACCACGTATGCGATTTCATTACGGAAAAAACTTTGAAACGAATAGCCCTGCTTCAAACTTTTGAAGAAACCCTCGTCATTTGGATTACACATGTCATTTTTAAGGAGGTATTTTAAATTTTAATGAAAATGTAGGGTGTGAAATAAAATTTGAACGTCACGTGTTTTGTGACAAAGTCCCTACACGAATTTAAGAGCGTGAAGTTGGATTTGATTCATAATCTAAAACTCGGCAAATCACTTGGAAACTCTGTTGATTTGAATTGAATTAATTCAAATCAATTAATCGGATGAATCAAATAGACATATTCTTCTATGTATACTTAAAACATAATTTTTAATATATTAAAATATTTATCTTTTATTCCCCCACAAATATATTTTATATAACTAAACAATTCGACCAATTTTTTGAACCAACTAGGTATATTTTTTATCTGATTTGGGAGAGTTTGAGTAATTTCTTTTAATCAATTTTATGCATTTTTTAAACTGATGATTTAGAGTTGTTTTACTTTTACTTAACATTTGTTATAATAAATTTTGCAGGAGTAAGAAGTATAGGATTTCAAGACCAGCCTCTATAGTAATACTAATGGCCCCAATGACTCTAGCCTTCTTCCTACTTCTCAACAAAACAAGCATTTCTCTGTACCTGAGTACTGCCATTATAGGAGTTTGTACCGGTGCCATTACTTCCATTGCTGTCTCCATAACTTCTGACCTATTTGGAACTAAGAACTTCAGTGTGAACCATAACATTATTGTTGTTAATATTCCTATAGGATCCTTTCTGTTTGGCTACTTAGCGGCCATTCTTTACCAGAGAGAAGGAGATGATCAAGGAAATGAAGGATGTATGGGGGATGAATGTTACAAAAAGACTTTCATCATTTGGGGATCCATATGTTCTTTTGGAACTCTCCTCTCTTTTATACTTTATGTTCGGACACGCAAATTTTTCATGCAGAGCTCATTATGATAAATTATTAACAAGTATTACCAATTTTAAATTATATATATTATAGAATGATCATGAGCCAACACAAAAGTTCTTGCAAGGTGTAAGTTAATTGCTTAGAGTGCTGATGTAATGTTTTAATTACATATTAATTTACACAAAAAATATTAATTACAATTACAGTTAATTATGATTGGAGAATCTATACTGTTGATTTTTCATATACTTTCAGGTGATTTAATTACCATGCAAAATCTCAATAAAAAAGATCATGGAATCATGCATTAATTATTCTAACCAATCGAATTAACATAACCGCGTGCATCAAATCATCTTTGAATACTTTTCAATCACCAATAAGAACAATCCATCCACGATCAACCAACAATTGATCCACTACTTTTTTTTTTTTTTTTTGTCCTTTCCTTTTATCGATAAGCTAGGAAATAAGGGACCCACCCTTCATCAAAGATAAGAAAATGTGATCTGGGAGATAAGACTACATACAATTGTATTTGCAAAATGAGATCATCAATCAAAATCAGATCTAATCAATTTAAGTTTTGTTACTAGTCATGAAACATCATGTATTACATGAGCAAGAATGATTGGTCAATGTAGAGAATATTTTCAAGCAATTAAAATGCTTTATTTTGGTATTTTTCAATATACAAGACGCCATGCTATCGGTTCATCAGCTTAGCATATAAATTTTCAAATGACAAATCTCTCTTCTTTTTTAACTAAAGGATATATTCATCAATAACATTCATTTATAAGGTGGAGAGAAGATAATAAGTTTCTACCCCACTAAGTTTTCTTAACCTATCAAAGAAAAATAAAATAAATAGAAATATTTATTTTTCAAATTAAGTTGCATTATGACTTATATTATGTTGAAATATTAGAGAGTCAAAGATTTTGTTTGTTTGTTTGTTTTTATTTTTATTTTTTATAATTACAATTTATATTTATTCTTACGTCAATTGTATATGAATTATTAAAATCTGCAATGGGTTAAATTTCTTGAAATCTTATTTCAATTGGGAATGAATTATTAAAATCTGTGATGGGTTAAATTTTTTGAAATCTTTGAGGCTCCTCACAAGTTTTGGGATCTACACAAGTCATCTCATTGGCTACTTTTAACAGTCAGGTTAAAGGTATATTGCATTGTTTATTTCTAGATATTAGATTTGGTCATAATTTGGGTGACATAGATGAATGGCTAGAAAACATAGATCAAACCGACTTTTGTGGTGGGGTCAAACATTGATGGGTTAGTGGGCCCAATGAATTCTGACACTTAAACATCGTAAGAGTGACATCATTTTCTTTAAAAATTAACACAATTTATGAGAAAAACTTTGCTATAAATTCCTATTGTTGTTTTGATGTCTCCCAAACTCAAATTTTTGGATGATAACCATGGTCATCATCATCAGGACTCAGTCACTCTCTCTCAAGTCCTTATCAAGCCTTCGTGACGATATCGGTGGCCAAATCCTTCCTTAGACACAAGGGCATTATTCTTTATGTTTTCTTAATAAAGGTCTTATATACTCTGACCTAAGGTTGATGTGTGATGACGATTGACGAGTGAAAACACAAACATTTGAATATTTTATGGGATTTATTTCTCCACCGGCTTTGGTGGTACACTAAATAATAGAAAGATGGCTACAATCATTGAAAAGCTTGAATAAGGTGTGAAAGGAGAAAATAAATTGAAAATGCATATGACATGATTTGTTTTGTCTGTGATCTTACAGTTCTAAAATTCAAATGTCCAACGAACAGAGAACAAAGACATATTCACGCCCAGGATTCCGGACCAGATTTCCCCCACTTATCACTCGTGACCCGGGTCCCGTATGAGTGATTTTTTTTTTACTCACAGCCCAACAGCAGTTTGACATGTGATGTGAGTGACATAAGCAATGAGAGAAAGTTTCTCTCTCCTGCTCATTAGTGAAAAAAAGACAACTTTGCCGTCTGATCACCTTGTGATCATGGTTTTTAAATTTGTCTAAGACAGAGACGTATCGCCCGAGTTAATTTGATATCAGAGTTGACAGAGACCAACTTACAAAGTATTTTGAGATGTTAACTCACAAAGTATTTTGAGATGATCGCATATCATAAGATAAGCGAGTCGTCTCAAACGATATTTTTCAATATTTCAGATAATATAAACGAAACAACGTAGAAAATGATTAACTCATGAGTTAAACGGGACGTATCGGACGAGATTTTGAAAATCTCATTCGAGTTAACTGAGACAAACGAGTTAAAGCCTCAACCCTCTACTCTTTCACCCCAAATCAATTTTTTTTTAATTATATATTTTTTTGAGTTCATTTTTTTAATAAGAATCATTTCTGAATTTTTTAAAATTTTTTAAATGATTAAAAATTATTGTCTCAATGTTAAACGAGACAACTCGAACGAGACGAGACGTATTGTTTGAGTCAACTTGGTATCGGAGCTGAACGAGACGAGATGTGATATGATACCGAATTTAACAACCATGCTTGTGACATTCACAAACATGATCGATGCAATAGAGTTGTAGAGGACAAAATTTTATGAACTTTTAAAAAAATAATTATTTTTCACCATTAAAATTTTATTTTTAAATTTGAGTGCTTGGTAACCATCCATTTTCAACATTTTAGATCAAACTTGAAATTTTTTTATATGAATATTTTCATGAAATCTAGAAGACTACGTTGTTGGTTTGTCAATGTGATAATTAAATTGGGTTCCAAGACTCTTTTTAATATTTGAAATATTTAAAAATAAATCTATGGGCAGAGGACCTGTGGGCAAAAGAGAGAAACTTTCTCTCTATCCTGATGTCATTTAACGGCTGATGGGCTGTGAGCAAAAAATCAATTGTCCCAATATAGAATTATGAGGGTAATGAAATGTTGGAGCCCATAATAACAAAGTTTGAATTTGATAATTATTCAATGAGACTCCAATTTTGTTAATTCGGATAAATTTGTAAAAAGTTCGTCACAAATGAGAAAAAATTTGAAAAATATAAATTTATGTTTTTGAAATTTTTTTTATACCAAAACCCATATTCTTCAAGCCCTTAGAAACCCCTATCTTGTTCTTAAGATTTAAATGTTGAAGAACATATAATTTTGAGGTTGAAGGTTAAATTTTTTTTCCGATATTTCACAATCAATTGCTAACTCATCAATTAATTTGTCAATTCGACTAATTAATCGGCTAGTCCCTTGTTTAGAGAATTTTATGAAATTTTGGCAAAATTTGGAGAATTTATGACTATACATGTTGGACACTAATTACACTATGTTGAATAAAACTCAAAAGAACGGACATATTAGCATCATCTCAATTTACAATTCATATCCCATCCATTCCAAATCCAATTTTGCTGGATTATCCCAATTCGTAAAGAGAAATCGATGAACCACTCAAAACAATATCTATTTACAAGAAGAATAACGTTCGCTCGGTGTAAAAGTGAAAATAACTACTTTACCAGATTTGGTATTAAATAGATCAACTGTCAACTTCCAAAATTTGTAATCGATTCAGTTTTTTGAAAACCCAAGAGACTGAATTATTGGGAAGCTCGAGAAGATTAGAGGTTTCAAACAAACTAACAAACAAACAAAAAAAAAAAAAAAGAGGAAATCTTCCTTGACAATTTTCATTTTCTATATATATATATATATATATATATATATATATATATTTTTGAAGATGAAATGTGTTGAAATAGCTTTCCATTGTCCCTAGTAACAATTCGCACGTTAAAATCTATAACAATTCAAATCTAAAAGATATGAGATCATAGCTTGGAGAAAGGTAACTTCTAGGCCTTCTTCTTGTATAAAGATCATGCTCTAACTCAAAAATTATGTTGATGTGGTCGTTGGACAAAAATAGGCTAGAAACTTCCCGTCTACACTATGGAATGGAGATAGACTCAAAATTTCAGCAATGAAGGTTTATTATTTTGATTTGAAATCTGAAAAAATAAAATAAAATAAAATAAAATTAGCGATTTAACTCTTCAAAACAAAATCTAACCCCACCTCGTATCACAATTTTTGACGAAAATAAGATATTTTAGTGTACACTAACCAATGCAAGCAAAAGTAAAGAGAACATGGATTTTTCGATTAGTTAAGTATCAATGAACTAGGAAAATACCGCACTCTTTTGATCATCCAAAAGAATAAAATAAACCTACACAATTTTACTTTAAATTTGAAGGCAATCTTCACAAAACCTTCATACCCCATATACGGATTACAATAGACTTTATTATTATCATTCTTTTTTGTGAGAGATGTCGGTTTCTAAACTGCTATCTAAAGAAAGATTTTTTATATGCATGATTGTATTTGACAAAAACTTGGAAGAGAGTATAGACATCAATGTTGGAATTATTATTTATTTTCATTATCAAAATTATTTTGTAGCCTTTTCACATATACAAATTTTATATAAATACTAGATTGTAATTTGTTCAAAACATTAAGGATAAAAATTAGAAATCAATCTAGTGGTCTGACATTGATTACCAGTATCAAATATGATGGGTTAGTGAACATCCTATCAAAATTTAAGTGGTATTCACCTAATATTAGAATTCTACGATGGGTAGAAAATCTAGTATCCTCTTTTATAAATAGGTGGCCGTCCCCCCTCTCTACACACAAATTATTCTATTATTGAGATAGAAGGTTCCCATCACCAAAATGTAGGCAAAGTTGGGGTAGTACACCTATTCTTCGCAGATTAAGATCAACGTATTCTTCGCGGATAATCGGAAAAACGAATCCAGGTATTTTACAATTATTGCTTTTCAATTTCGATTATTATATTTTTTGTTCAAGATCAAATCCTAGATCCATATTTATTATGTTTATAATTATTGCAAACAATTGGTATCATAGCCTCTCTGGATTTGTTCTTGTTCAAAACTGTTGATTAAATCTGAGTTGAATAGATTTATTGTTTAAAATAAATATTATTTATTTATTGATTGATTTAATAAAGTCGATTTATTCGAAAAACAAAATCTGCCATTTATGCTTCAAAGGAGATTAATAGAGACAACGATTCTAGTGATCGTAATTTCATTCTGTCAATCGATAAGAAATAAACAAATTAATTATTCAAGTTCGCATCTCTGCGATGATCGATCAATCATCGATCAATCGTGCGATGATCAAATAACATTAAAGTCAATCGATCGATCGAGAGATAGGAAAGAAAACGTGGTCTAAGTTCGCGTTTGTCCTATTTTAGTGACTTGTGAGACTCTGAAAAATGTAGATCTAATCAAAGAAAATATAGATTTGTTTAAACCAAATAAATAAAAAATAAAAAATAAAAAATAAAAAAATTTTGATTATCAAATTTCAGTCGATCAAATCTGCCGATCTGAGGCGCAGGGCTTTAATAGGATGTTACCGAATGTTTTCCCGTGACCTTATTAGTCGTCCGACATCGGCGATCAACCCTGCCGGTCGGCGATTGGGTAGCTGTGATTGAATGGTGGCGCGGCTAGGGTTTACAGCAAGTTCGATCTTGACGAAGAAGACGAACTGTTCTTCATTTTGGGCTGGGCTGACCCATTTTCATCATCCGATTCGGGCTTCGGTTGGGCTACTTTGTTTAATTGGGTCAAGCCTGTTTATAATTTAGTTGGGCCAAGCCCGATTCAGTTTACGTTTGGGTCTAGCCAGTTTTTCTTTATACAGTTTGGGCTAAGCCTGTTTTTTAAGTTTTTGTTGGGCCAAGGTGTTTTAAGCTACAGTTGGACCAAGCCCTTTTGGCTATTAATGATTGGGCTAAGCCTGATTCATATTATAACTTAAGACTTTAAATAGTCTGTTGGGTCATGCTCGATTCGGCCATACCGACCCATTTATCCAACCCGTTTGGGTTAAACCTTTGACCTGATTCGAGTCAAACCGGTCTAGCCGAACCGGTTCAGTTGGTTCAAATGTAAACCAGACCATAGAAAACCAATTTTCTTTTAAAAACTTTGAAAAATCATAACTAAATCGTTTTAACTCCGATTTGGACAAAACAAGAGTCCATTTTGAATATTTTTTCGAGATCTATTCAATAAAAATGTTATAATAATTCGTTAATAGTAACATATAATAATAAAGTTCAGAGTAAGTTATACCCTTTTAGAGAATATATTTATAATTGCTTTCTTTTATATTGAAAGTTTAGTTGTTATTTTTTTTAATGCATCCACATGCATAACAAGAACAATTAAAAAGTAAATTTAGATATATTAGGGTATAGGTCTTGCCTATAGGGGTTTAGGAAGACACTTTGAGTGATCATTCAAAGAACGTGATGGAAGTAGGATAGTAGTTTGTCTAAAGGTGACCGTTCTATGGAAGTTACGGGTTCTTGAATTCTGAGACTTAATGTATCACTAAGATCACTTTGTGACACTCTTTTGCATGAAATCACTAACTTCTTCCTAAAGGTGATTTAAAGATATTTGTGTAGATCGAGTGAATAGAATAGTCACAAGTGTGAAGGGGAGAGAAAGATAATCCTTTTGCCTAAAGGTGTGGATAGTGTTTGGATTGAACTGGAACATGAGTGGCTAAGTCTATGTGCGAACTCCAACGCAATTTTAGGGAACATATAGCATATTGAGATCTTAGTCCAAAGGCGAGTCTTGATGATGCGACTTGTTTGAACCTGCAGAGTGAAAAGTTTTACTATTAATAAAACACTCTGAAACAATTCGACCAAAACCCCTGGTACGAATTGAAAGAATTGAATCTCACAATATATATATTAATATTTGACCATATATTATTGCAGTTATGGATGGATTATTGATTTAAAAGAGTCTGGCAGGAATTGAGCCTCTTAATGACTCTAATTACTCATCCTGAAGGATGAATATTGACATTTTGCTAGGATGCATGGATTTTGATTTTGTTCTTTTTGAGGACATGCCACCGACTCTACTTCCAGATTCTACGGAGTTGGTGAGGACCCATTTTACTAAATGGGAAAAGGCTAATAAATTATCTATGATGATCATTCGAGCATCTATTAGTGAGACTTTTCGAGGTAGTATTCAAACCACAGATACAACTAAGGAACTATTGCAGATCATCAAGAAACAGTTTGTGGGAACAAAGAGATCCGTTCAATATGAGTATTTGGGTTAATTAATGAATCTGAAGTATGATGATAATGGAAATATACGATAACACATACTTAACATGTCCAAACTTGTAATTGGTCTCCGAGAGCAGGGGATTTTTTTTTAAGATGACCTTCTGGTGCACATGGCAGTTTTATCTCTGCCTAATTCTTTTGATACTTTTAAAGTTAATTATAGTGCATAAGAAATTAAATGGGATCTAAATCAGTTGATTTTCCTTTGTGTCACTGAGGAAGAAAGATTGAGGTCAAAGGTTGAGTCAGCACACTTGGCAGTTCACTCAAATAGTAAGAAAGATTTCAAGAAAGATGACAACAAGAATTTCAAGCAAGGAAAAGAATTCAAAGGTTTCAAGAATCAGAAAATAATCAAGGAAAAGATAGAGACTGGGAAAATAGATAATGAAGATTGCTGGTTCTGCAAGAAGAAAGGACAAATGAAGAGAGATTGCTTTGCGTATAAGAACTGGTTGCAAAAGAATCCAAGAGGGGTTCAACAATAAGAAAAACCCCAGACTAGATGATAAATTTTTTCTTAGGAATGCAGAGGCATTGTAGGTTGAGGTTGTTGGAGCTTATCGTCTCATTCTTGATATAGGACATTCTTTGACTTTAGAGGAGATTTTTTACATCTCGTCTTTTAGATGGAACATTCTTTCTATTTCTAGATTGAACACTGTTGGTTATGTTTTTTCTTTATTTTTCGTGATAGTAGGATGCGCGTTATTTATTATAATGACATTGTTGGACATGTTTTTTATTTATTAGATGGTATTTATCAGTTATTTTTGGATAATTTGTTTACTTATTTTATTTTATGTTTATTTGTTGATTCGCATGTTATGGGGTCTAAGCGTCCTAGTTCGTTAGAAAATTTTTTCTATGTTATGGCATTTGAAATTAGGTCACATTTATAATGAAGACTAGAATCCTAAGTTAAGGAAGGAATTCTAGGTCCTCTAAATTTTTTCAGATATTAATGTTTGTGTGGATTGCTTTAAAAAATAAGATGATTAAGTAATAGAAGCTTGAAGCTACTGGAGTTACTGATTTGCTAGGTTTTTTGAATATGGTCAAAATAATGGGAGTGAAAAGCGAAGAAATTTTATATTTGAAGAGAAACCTAGTGATTCACCAATATGTATTATTACACAACCAATCATTTCTATTAAGAGATATACCCAAGAACATAGACATGTTGTTACAGATGATTGTGAGATGTACTTTTAGGAAGGAGATATTATCAAAGGCGATGTAGATGATCCTTCTACATTTAAAGAAGTAATAGACTCAAATAAATCCTAATTCTGACAGGAAACAATGAAATAAGAATTGAGATCTATGGAAAAGAATGAAGTATGGGAACTAACGACACTTTCAAAAAGTTGTAAGATAATTGAATGCGAATAGATTTTCAAAACTAAAAGAGATTCAGAAGGTAAGGTCGAGAGGTTTAAAATAAGGCTTATAGCAAAGGATTTCATGCAAAAGCCAAGTATTGATTTCTATAAAACTTATTCCCCAATTATTTGCAAGTTGAAAAGATTAATTTATAGGTTGAAAGAAGCATCAAGACAGTGGTACTTGAAATTTGATCAAGTGGTAAACGGATACGGATTTAAAGAAAATGTCGTCGATAAATACGTATATCGCAAGATGAGTGGGAGTTGATTCATCATTCTTGTGATTTATGTTGATGATATATTGCTAGTAAGCAATGATGCTCATCTCTTATGTGATAACAAGGCTGTTGCTGATTTTGCAAAGAATGAAAGAGTAACCAGAGGAAACAAGCACATCAAAATAAAATACCTTTTAATATGTGAAAAGGTTCGTGAAGGATTGATCGAGATTACTAAGATAGATTTTAATAATATGATAGCTAACCCTTTTACAAAAGGACTTCCGCCAAAAATTTTCAAGGAACATGTGACTCGTATGGGAGTTATCATGTCATTTGTTCATGTTATTTAAGTGTTGAGTTTATTTTATGCTTGTTTTGATTCATTTATACTCTTGATAGGCTATTTATTACTGTTTAAAGAAATTGATTATGACTAGTCATTATTTATGCATTATTTTGTACACATGTTATCTTTGCTTGTGAGTAGATGTACTCGTAAAGTGTTAAAGAAATGCTTAAACTAGACGTGACTTGGCATCACGTTGATGAAGTCTTCATTCTGGATAGAAAGGTGATGGAATATCACATAGCTGGTTGCTAGTAAGATATCAGAATGACATACGATGAGTATGAAGATGGACATTTAGGGAATGTACATACAGACTACATTGAGGAGTGTGCATTGCCCTAATACCACCAAGAAAGTTCACGTAAAGGTAAACTCCTGAATTCATTGATGGTACTAGTTTTGAGACCATGGAACTGTCTTAGGGCCGACAAATGAGCACTTTGTTACATTCATGATCCATTATTAGTGGTATCCTTGATTAAAGGTGACAGTTAAAGATCATCTTAATTGTTTTTCAAAAGAGTACACTCGATTATTCAAAAGGTAACAATCTAGAGAGTCATTTTTAAACAAAAGGTATATGTGAAGGCCAAGTGGGAGATTGTTGGAATTATTATTTTATTATTATTTATTTTCATTATAAAATTATTTTATAGCCTTTTCACATATACAAATTTTATATAAATACTGGATTGTAATTTGTTCAAAACATTAAGGATAAAAATTGGAAACCATGCTAGTGGTTTAATATTGGTTACCAACATCAAATATGATGGGTTAGTGAAGATCCTATTAAAATTTAAGTGGTATTCACCTAATACTAGAATTCTACGATGGGTAGAAAATCTAGTATCTTCTTTTATAAATAGGTGGCCGTCCCCCCCTCTCTACACACATATTATTCTATTATTGAGATAGAAGGTTCCCATCACCAAAGTGTAGGCAGAGTTGGGATAGTACACCTATTCTTCGTAGATTAAGATCAACGTATTCTTCGTGGATAATCAAAAAAATGAATCCAGGTATTTTACAATTATTGCTTTTCGATTTAGATTATTATATTGTTTGTTCAAGATCAAATCCTAGATCCATGTTTATTATGTTCATAATTATTGCAAACAATCAGTTTCTAGAAAATTGATTTCTTTCACATTGTCGCTCTTATCACTCTTAAGGTATGGTAAACCCTCTCTTCTTCTTTGTATAGTTGTCGTTGTTGGGGTACGCAATGGGATAGAAAAATCGATTTGTTTATGGGCAAAATAATCAAAGCTTTTTTAAGTGTGGAAGTGTTGTTTGAAAATTTTGGAGTTAGCTGTGTGGGAATTGGAAATTAAAATTCCGAGATTCTTTGATTGAAAGGGATCAAATTTCCAAGTAAAAATTTTCAGAAATGTTCAAAGTGGTCCATAATTCAGTGAAAATAGAAATAAAAGAAATTTTGAAGACTCGCTGCGTTTGAAGGAAGGTATTTACGCACAAGTAGAAGAAGTTGTAAAATATTTATTTGATGGTAGCCTAATTGAAGTTGATGCCATTGGAGATAGTTGTAGATTTCTTGAAAAATGGGGTTGTATCGAAACTTGGTTGAAACCAAAGAAGAAACATTTCTTTTGGAAGACACTGAATGAAGGAATTATCAATATTAATATTGATGATTCATTTAATGGGACTTTAGTGTTGAATATTTTCAAGATATAAATCAGTTTTGTAGTTTATTTGTTTGATTTTTTATAAGTTAGATTTTGAGGTTTTTTGTGTATAAAAGTTTTAGTTTCACATTGATCACAAGTAAGATAGTGGTGTACCTTATAAGTAATAGTCAACATAGTTAGTTATATTTGTGTCACACTTTTAAGGCTTTGATTCAGTACTTCGGGGCACTACCTGCGCACGCGTACGTACGAAAGGGCAATTGGGCGTTTAAGGCGCATTGAGGCGTACTTTGCACTTCACATCATCGCAAGTTGCTGGAGAGACTTAAAGTTTTCAAGATACGAAATCATCCAATGGTTGTGGTTAATCTATCACGTATAATGGATCGGATGCAATCTGCACTGAACGATCAAGTTAGTATTCGATAGATTCCCGATCGGATACGATGGATCAAAATAGTACCTGATAAAAAATGATCAGGTACGTTGGATCAAGTTAGTACCCGATCAGAATCAATCATGTGTGTAAATTCATGATTGGTATCTGATCAGGGACGATAGAATCCGTTAGATCAAATGGCAACTGGTCGGACATGATCAGAGCCACAAAATCATACAAATTCAACTAAAAGGTGTAGGTTAAAAGGCATGAGACACATACCTTCGATAGGGTGCGATCTGGATCGTAGATATGAGATCAGAAACAATCAAATGGTTATTAAATCAAGAGATATTAAATCATGACTCTTTGTCAACAGACACAAAAATGGCTATAAATAGCTAATCATAAATCAAATTTCTTCATTGAAAATTTATGTATTTTTCTCTTTCTAAGCTTAAGCTTTAGGCATCATCAGTTTCTTATTTTTCCTAATGTTCTAGACTAAATCAAATCGTACATAATCTGATCTAGTAACTTGAGTGTAGACTTCTTTGTATCTTGAAGGCGTTTGTTTTTTGACCCCTTTTGTATTGTGGTTCAACCAATAGGGGAAAATATTTGTCTAAAAGAGATCGAATCAGATTCGAGCTTAGAAGTTATTTTTCTTCCTTCATTGAATTACTCCCTTTTTAAAAGTCAATTTTTTTCAACAGTTTTAGACAAATATTTGTATTCGATGGAGGTTTCGACATTTCATTCTCTCCAAATGATGAATCAAGATATGTTTCGTCTTGACTGATTCGAAGGACAACACTTTACTCGATGGCAACAAAAAGTGTTATTTTTCCTCACTACATTGAATATAGCATACGTTCTAGAAGATGATCTAGAACTCATTCCCGATGCTACTCTAGAAGACAGTGTTGAATTAAAAGAAAAATGTAAGAAACAAAAGGTGGATGACTTTTTGTGCAAAAACTATATTCTTAATGCTCTCTTCAATTCGATTTACGATATCTACTATACAGTTAACTTAGCCAAAGAATTCTGGAAAGTCCTAAAAAACAAATACAAAATAAAAGAAGCAAGTAATAAATTTTTTTTTATTAGTAATTACTTTGAATTTAAGATGTCCAACGACAAACAAGTTCTATCCCAAGTATATGAACTTCAATTAATCGTTGGGGATCTTAAGATTGTCGGGACCATTTTTTCAGAAGATTTTCAAGTGGGAGCTATCATTTCAAAGCTTCCTCAATCTTGGAAAAGTTACAAGAAAAAGATAAAGCATAAGGAGAAGAAGTATACTTTAGAATCTCTACAACGTCAGTTTCGTATAAAAGAAGATGTTCGTAATAGAGAACATAAAGATAAGGAAATAGAGAAAACAAAAGTAAATATGATTGAGGGTGATAAGCCCAAAAAGATTCATTTTAGGTTAAAACCTAAGAAAACTTCATCCTTTAAGAAAAAAGCTAATAAAAACAAAAAGAAAAATAGTAAGTGTTTTTATTGTAACAAGGCTGATCATTATCCATGAGAATGTCGACATCGAAAGAATGAATTCAAGAAAGAGGCAAATACGGTAGTGGCAATAGTGATTGGTGGGTTGACAATGGAGCAACAGAACACTTATGTAATGATAGAAGTCTTTACACAACGCATGGAACTTGCAGTGAAGGTACAAAAGTGAAAATGGCAAACAGTTCTCTTTCCAACATCCTCGGAGTTGGGACTATAAGTCTTATATTCACTTCTGGGAAAACTATCATTTTTTTCAACATCTTCTATGTTCCAGATATCACCAAGAATCTCTTGTCAGGAGACTTGCTTAATAAATCAGGCTTCAAATTAGACTTGGGTTTTCTCAGATTTACCCCCAAGTGCGAAACCTATAGGGTGTAAATGGATTTTAAGAAGAAGTTGAACGCAAATGGATCGATAAATAAGTTTAAAGCTAGATTAGTTGCTAAAGACTTTAAATAGAGACACAGGATAGATTATTTTGACACTTATGCTTTAATAACTCAGATATCTTATACTCGACTACTTATTTTCCCTTGCTTTCATTCATAAAATGGTTGTCCATCAAATGGATGTAAAAACAACATTTCTAAGTGGTGATTTAGAAAAAGAAATTTATATGGAGCAATCAAAAGGTTTTGTCAGACCTGATCAAGAAAAGAAAGTTTGCAAACTAATTAAATCTCTTTATGGTTTAAAGCAAGATCCTCTTCAATGGCATGAGAAATTTGACAAAATAGTCTTATCTCATGGTTTTAAAGTTAATGACGTTGACAAATGCATTTACTGTAAATTTGAAAATAATATTGGTGTCATTATTTGTTTCTATGTTGATGACATATTAATCTTTGTAACTAATATTAAATGTGTGGAAGAAATCAAAAGATTTCTATCTATTAATTTTGATATGAAAGATTTAGGGGAGGTTGACGTAATACTAGGAATTAAAATCCTAAGAAAAGATAATGCAATGGTTTTGTCTCAATCTCATAATATTGAGACAATTTTAAAAAAATATGGTTATTTTGATCATAAACCAGCCCTTACCCCTATGAATCCTAGTATCAAGTTAATAAAGAACATTGGTCGTGTTAAAGTTCAATTAGAATACGTCTGTGTTATTAGGAGTTTTATGTATGCTATGCATTGCACAAGACCCGAGATTGCACATGTAGTAGGTGTGTTATATCGTTTTACTAGTAATCCAAGTACCGAGCATTGGAATGTTGTATCTAGAGTTTTAAGGTACTTGAAGGGGACTTTAGACTATGGACTACATTACCAAAGATATCCAAATGTACTTGAAGGGTATAGTGATGCGAGTTGTAATAATGTCGAGTTAAATTCAAAGTCTACAACTGGCTGGATCTTTACATTAGGTGGTGCTACTATTTCTTGGCATTTAAAAAGCAGACTTATATTTCAAACTCTACTATGATATCAGAAATGATAGTATTAGTAGATTCATGTAAAGATGCAGAGTAGTTTAGAAATCTATTAATGGATATAACATTATTACTATAATGATCAATTGTGATAGTCAGACAACATTGTACAAAATTAAAAATAAAACGTACAATGAAAAATCAAGGCACATAAGCCTTAAACATAATTTTGTGAGACAATTACTTAATAATGGAGTAATTACAATTGACTATGTGGAATCCAATAGGAATTCAGCAGATCCTTTAACTAAAAGACTTCCAAAAGATATGATATGTAAAACTTCAAAATGAATGGGGCTAAGGTCTATAAAATAAATCAATCACCTTTGATAGGAACCCAACCTTTGTCTTGAAATAGATAGACAAGGTTCAATAGGTACAAACAAGTCAAATAAGTGGTTTAACATGACACTAGAACTAATTTACCCCATGTTTTAAATCTAGTGTTGGTTTCTGCAAGATAAATGATGGATGCAAGATCTTAATAAGTTCTAAAATTGTAAGTAGTGACTCACAGAATCACTTCAAATGAATTTACCTATATGAGTGATCAAATCAGGCTATTTCTTATGAAAATTAAACCATTTATAAAAGTACTTATGAAAATAGGATATAACGCATGGCCATTAATGTGCAAAGTAAATAAAATACTCAACCTCATGGAGAAAAGTATGTATGAAGAGTCCAGCTCGTCTCTAAGGGTCTTTGGTTTAAGATACGTTTACCACAATACCTTAACAAAACTCTGGTTATTTATACTATGTGAAGGTTCAAATCCAAAAGATATCTCTCATCTATGTACTAGTCTCTACGATGATGCCAATTTTTGTAAACTGATGTATTTGTTTAACGTTCTTTAGTTGTAAGAACTACAGAAGCTTGATCCTTATTTGGGTACGTAGGCAGCCACTTAAGTGGTGCAGTTATTTTAATATTATATATATATATTACTATTTATAATTTAAAATAGTGGGGGTTTGTTGAATATTTTAAAATATAAATCAGTTTTGTAGTTTATTTGTTTAGTTTTTCTTAAATTAGATTTTGAGATTTTTTGTGTATATAAGGTTTAGTCCCACATTGCTCATAAGTAAGATAGTGGTGTACCTTATAAGTAATAGTCAACATAGTTAGTTATATTTGAGGCACACGTTTAAGGTTTTGATCCAGTGCTTTGAGGTGGTGCGTAGCACCACTCGCGCACGTGCACGTGCGTCGTGCGAAAGGGCGATTGGACGTTTAGGGTACACTGGGTGCTTTGAGGTGCACTTTGTACTTCGCATGTACTCATCATTACGAGGAGTTGGGGAGCCTTAAATTTTTCGGGATACGAAACAATCCAACGGTTGTGGTTGATCTGTCACATATAATGGATCGGATGCAATCTTCACCACACGATCAAGTTAGTATCCGATTGGGAACCGATCGTATACGATGGATCGAAATAGTACCTGATAAAAAATGATCAAGTGTACTGGATCAAGTTAGTACTCAATCAAAATCGATCAGGTGTGTTGATTCTTGTTTTGTATCCGATCAGGGACGATCGGATCCATTAGATCAAATGACAACTGATCGGATACGATTAGAGCCACTAGATCATACAAATTCAATTAAAAGGTGTTAGTTAAAAGGCATGAGACACATATCTTCAATAGGGTGAAAATGCCCTTGATCCGTGGGATGCGCGGATTCACTTTTAACTTTTGAAGGTTTGGGAGTCACCACCTAGTTATTATGGTCTAGGAACTGAACTTTGACTCTAAAAAATAAATAAAACTAATCTACGAAAGAAAACACGGGTCCGGGGATCATGTTACGGGGTTGGATGGTGTTAAGCACCAATCCCGCCTGGCAAATGCCAGTCTCTACCTTTTCCAAATAAAATTACATTGCTAAAAATACCTAAAGAATAATAAAAAAAATTACCTTTACGAACGCAACGATTTTATTCCCTCAGATCTGATAGAATAGCTCTTCGTGCAGCACTCCTCGTTTTGTTTTGTCATCGGATTCACTTTAAATCTCCAAGACGAAGTACCTCATTCTTAGATCTGAATTTTTCTGATTTGTTTATGGATTTCTAAGTGTTTTTGAAGGGTTTCTAAGTGTTTTTTGAGCTAAAGTTGGGGTATGGATGTCAGGTAAAGAGTTAGGACTTCAAAATTAGGATTTTGGGAAGGTTGGGGAGGCTCCTTGACCTATTTTTTCTAAGATTTTTTCTTGGATACGAAAATAGGTTGTAGAGACCTCTATTTATAGATTTTTTAAAAAGCTTTTTAGATAGAGTTAGAGATAGATTATGTTTCTTTTAGGTAGTTTTAGAGTTTAATTAAAATTTTTTTAGATAGTTTTAGAATTTAATTATGTTTCTTTTAGATAGTTTTAAAGTTTAATTAGAATTCTTTTAGATAGTTTTAGAGTTTAATTAGAATTCTTTTATGGTTTTGACTTAAGTCTCACTTGATTGACTAGAA
The DNA here is from genome assembly GCF_017979445.1 of Akebia trifoliata. Taxonomy (NCBI): domain Eukaryota; kingdom Viridiplantae; phylum Streptophyta; class Magnoliopsida; order Ranunculales; family Lardizabalaceae; genus Akebia; species Akebia trifoliata. The sequence goes on from NC_141388.1 coordinate 18,267,422, forward strand.
TTTAGGGTTTTGACTTAAGTCTTATTTGATTTACTAGAATTTAGGATTTTGACTTAAGTCTTACTTGATTGAATTTAATTTTAATTAGGATTTCTCTTTACATTAATTTATATTTTAATTATTAATTTTAGAATTTTTAATTATTAAAATTATAAAATTACTGTTTTGCCCTCGGAGAGAACTTTTTGTGTTTTAAGTTATTTTTCAATGTTCCAGGATATTTTGGAGTTGATTTTTCATAAGGAATTCAATGGGAATATTGGTTTATATCATTTATGAAATTTTTTGTACGAAATGATCATGAACTTTATGAGGGGCATTTTTGTAATTTTGTCAAATTTTGTGAAAATTGGCGAAATGATTTATTTGGTTTCAATTTGTTGTTTAATGTGTTTGAAAGGATTTTCTTAAGCATAATGTAGGCTCTAAGGATGTTTTGAGGTTAGGGGTATTTTGATAATTTGATCATTTTTAAGTGATTTTTATTATAAAACTTTTTTTTGTCAGCAAGATGATTTCTATGTTTTTGGGGTTATATTTTTCTAGCGTAGTGTGATTTCTCTAGTTTTGTTAGTTCGAGATACCTCGTCCGAATTTTTGAAACACATTTGGTAACTAAATAGAGCATTGGAATAACCATCCGTCATTGGAAACCGTCAAAATCGAATTGACGAGTTGATTAATCAGGCGAGTGCAAAAATGGGGTGTCTACAGATGTCCCTTTTTGATAGAGGGTTGAAGCAAACTAGATAGCAAATCTATTTTGATAGATAGTGCGATATCCGAATGCTAGTGACAGTTCATTTTGCAGCCTGATTTAGCAATTCGTCGGGACGTTCGGATCCTTGAGCGTAAAACTCTCCTCGAACAAGTTTGTTAGGTCCTCGAGCTTGAACTCTCATTGACGATGTCAGATCCTCGAAGTTTTGAAAATTCTCCCTGATTAATGCAAAAGTGCACATGTGTGAAATAGTGTGATGTTTACTGAGTAAAAATGTGTTAGCTCCTAGAGATCTTCTCTCATTGACAATAATGATTCAAATCAAAATGTATTTTCTGCAATGAAAATAATCGTACGACATTGTAGGAACTTCATTAAATTCTTTTTTCAGAGTTCAAAGAGTTTGAGTCTCGTTTATAGAACTCATGCTTACTGGAACCACGCTTCTTGGGCTGAGGTTTGCAGGAACTTAAACAATCCTATTAATTCAATATATGATGCAAACAAAGTTGGAGTCTTATTTTTCGGACTAAGGTTTACAGGAACTTAAACAATCTTATTAAAATTGGAGTCTCGTTTCTTGGACTCGAAGTAAGGTTTACAGGAACTTAAACAATCCTGTTAATTCATTATATGATTCAAACAAAGCTAGAGTCTCGTTTCTCGGATTCTGACTGAGGTTTACAAGAACTTAAACAATCCTATTAAAGTTGGAGTCTCACTTCTCGGACTCTGGCTCAGGTTTACAGGAACTTAAACAATCCTGTTAATTCATTATATGATTCAAATAAAACTGGAGTCTAGTTTCTCAGACTCTGACTAAGGTTTACAAGAACTTAAACAATCCTGTTAATTCATTATATGATTCAAAAAAAGCTGGAGTTTCATTTCTCGGATTTTGGCTGAGGTTTACAGGAACTTAAACAATCCTGTTAAAGTTGGAGTCTCGCTTCTTGGACTCTGGCTAAGGTTTACAAGAACTTAAACAATCCTATTAATAGTTGGAGTCTCTCTTCTCGGATTCGAACTAAGGTTTATAGGAACTTAAACAATCTTGTTAATTCATTCTATGGTTCAAATAAAGCTAGAGTCTCGTTTCTTGGACTCTGGCTGCGGTTTATAGGAACTTAAATAATCCCGTTAATTCATTTTATAACTCAAACAAAGTTGGAGTCTCGTTTATCAGACTCAAACTTATTGGAGCCACGCTTCTCGGCTGAGATTTGCAAGAACTTAAACAATCTATTTAATTAATTCTATGATTCAAAAAAAGTTGGAGTTTGAAAGATCGGACCTTTATTGGCTTATCATGTATCTTGATTCATAATTATCATCGCCAGACTTTTAGACTTTTGAATAAGATTTTCTTTTAGATCATGTAATTAAGAACAAAACTTTGGAATCACAAAGACTTTTAAAAATGCCCTTAGTTTCAAGGTTGACTTTATCTGGAACTTGACTACGAAATTGATGGAATGGATTACACGAGTAGTTATGGACTCTAATATATGACAGATAGAAGAACTGACATTCCCTTAAATTTAAGACTCTTAAGATTATCATATGTACAATAAGGGATTGATCATTTTCTTTCGAATTTCTTTTGAAAAATGCTTGAGCTGGACTTAAAAAATCTTGATAAATATTAGAATAAAAGATCTTTCTTTTCAAAGTGGTTGATGATTCTATATCTTCCATTAGAGAACACTTGAACAAGTAAACATACTCTTGAAGATTTTACAATGTTCAAGATGACTTCTGACTTTTTCGACTTCAATATTGTCTTCGTCGGATGTGAGCTCTTAGCTGAAAAATAAATGTTATGGCTTGAATGGTTCTGCATTTCCTAGTTTCTGCACAAGCTCCCTTTTGAATTTTTCTTCTTGATGGGACCTTTCCCCTAATTTGATGATGTCCGAATTTTTGCCTAGATCGTCTCTTCAGGTTTTTTATCTAGCGGACTTTGTTTTTCTTTTTTTGATGATGCCTTGATTTTTGCCTAGGTCATCTTTTTCAGTTTTTCAACCTAGCGGGCCTTTTTTTTATTTATGATTATGCCCTAACTTTTGTCAAAGTTGCCTTTTTGGGTTTTCGACTTCGTGGGCTTTCTTTCTTCTTAATGATCTTGAATAATCAAGTTGACAACTTCTTAGTTCCCTGCACCTTAACTGAGTCAATTAGCATTCAGGAGGACTTAATAGGTGGGCTTAGGATATGGTTTAGAACGAAAAAGATATAAGGCTCAACTTCCCAAAATGCCCCTAATTTGATATTCTATCTTTTCTGTCAATTATTTTGATTTTTTCTAAATGCCCCTAGTTTGGCATTCTTTTCTTTTTATCAATTCTTTTGATTCTTTTTTCTAATGCCCCTAATTTGACATTCTTTTCTTTTAAACCTTTTAATAGGGGATTTTCCTTTAGATGACACTTTTCTTAAGAGAATACACTTATTCTTTGCGTGACCCGGCTTGAAGTAACTTTTCAGGTTGCTTACGTACCCCAATATTTCTTTTTATTTTGGAATCAGGTCAAAACGTAGTTCATACTTAGACTTCCCTCCCGTGGTTGGTTGGTGTGGTTTAGAAAGACACAGGCTATTTGATTTTTTAGAGGTTACAAGGGGCTAAAGAAAGTTATCTTCATTTTGTTAAGACATGGAAATGGTTCGACCAAAGAAGGCCTTTTTTGGTGTATTGCTACTTGATTTGGTCAAAGTTTCAGGAACTTGGTATTTGGATTGCTCTGTCAAGTAAAGTCTTTTTTTGAAAAGGAAATTTTTTTCAGTCTTCTTTACGAAATTGAGTGTGATTGAGTTCTTTGTATTTGACATTGACTCGTTCAACCCTTTCCAAACTTTGAAAAAAATCTCATATTCTTTTATAAATGAGAACTGTTCTCTCTCGAGTGAAACACATAATGGATCCCTTCTTGCGGATCTTAACACCTTTGTCGATGGTTTCATCTACATCATTCTTGACTGATAAACTTCGACTTCGAAGTTCACCCACGACTTTATGTCTTGATTTATTTTGGTGCAATCTATTCTGATGAGATCATGTAGGAACATTGTTGAATTTCTCAAGTAAATTTATTATTCTCCCATGTTCTCCCGAGGATAATGTATCACCAATTTGCACTTCTTGAGTGTACTCTTTAATTCCAATATTTATTAAGTTTGATTAGTGAGCTCTAAGTCAATCCTCATATTAGATATTATAATCAAATCATTATTCACGCATGATAATCAAAAGTTTCTTTATTTATTAGAATAAAAACGAACATAGACTGACAAACCGACCAAAGCCCAAAATTAAAGATTACTAACTGAACTAAAAAACTGACGCTACTGAAGCTAAAAAAACTAAGAAGACTTAAGAAGATGACACCATTCTGAATGGAGGGATACAATTCTAGGGTATGCCACTTCGGTTATCTTTGATGGATGACTTGAACTTGTCTGCTTTTACTATCTCTTCATATTTCGATTCAAGCCTATCATATGCTGGACGACCCGTTGCTTCAATAATCTTTCTGTTCTTTAGTTCTAGTACTGCCTTGGGGTAGATATGCTCATCTTGGCATGGCGGGGGTACACTATTAGGACTGACTGAATAAATGAAGAAAATTGGGTCAACCGACTAGGATTTGAATAGGGATATCAGGTTCAAAGTAGGGGGAGGTTGATTTTGAAAGGTAGGTAAATGATTAATTTTAACATTGGGTACGGTAGGAGCGGGTATGGTGACCTTTCCTTGTTCAATCAAGTTTTGAATAGCATGACGGAGAGTAATACACCTGTCAAGAACATAACCAGGCATCTGATGGAATTCACAGAATTGCCAATTATCCATGTTTGAAGGAAGATGATTAGGCAAAAACTTAGGTTGTAAATTGTGAGGGTTGAGTAGCTTGAAGAGATAGTGTGAAAGAGGTGTTGGCCACTTGTAAGGAATTGACATTAGATTTGAAATGTTTGGGTTTTGACTCAGATGAGTTACTAAAAAGTCCCGAAGAGTAGGCATCCTCAACTTGATTTTCAGCCTCAAGGAGGGATTGAAAAGGGGGAAGGTACTGAGACATCAAGTACTTGGTATAATTTGGAGTGAGATTCCTGAAGATGATCTTGATTTGTTCATTCTCTTGAGGTCAGTCCTACAATTGAATGACTTTAGCTCTCCATCGAGCAATGAACTCAGTAAAAATTTTCCCGGGCTTCTGTTTAATAGTTTCTAGGTCTCTTCTTGTGAGTTCAATATCTGTGTTGAATGAATACTGACTAATAAACTCTTTTATCAATTCATGCCATGTTTTTACCCGAGATGAGTTTAATGACATTGACCAGCATAGGACAGGACCTGTAAGGGTTCTTTGAAAAAGTTAAGATATATGTTCTTCACTCAGACCTTGAGATTATATTATGTCGACATATACTTTCAAGTGAGTCTTAGGGCATCCAATCCCATCAAACTTCTCCATATCTGGCTTTGTGAACTTCTCTGATAGACGGACTGTGAGAAACAAGGTCATTGTCCCTAATCCAAGAGCAAGATCGTTGGGGTCTTAGATATTCTTCAAAGCAGTTTCAACCTGAGTTATTCGATGAGCTTAGGGTCGACAGGTAATTCATTATCTTCTTGGTTTTTCACGAGGTCAAACACATCCTGAGGCTCTTTATCTTTTTTCTTTTCATTCTTCAAGGCTTCAATTTGTGTCTGGACAGAAGTGATAATTTTTGCTTGAAAAGATTCCAAAATCTGATGAAGCATTGCTTCATCCATTGTACTTGTTTCTTTTTGTGGTGAGGGCCGACTACTTGGACTTGACAATGATACTCTAGAAAGACGACTTTTTTTACAGATCTAAAGTGGTATATATGGTGGTTTAGATTGTTTATGAGCAATTATTACCTGATTGGAAGTAAACCAAGGTTAACCGTTGACTCTAAAGATTTGATTCTTAACCACATGATTAAAGTTTCGATATAGATTTGCCCAAGTCTGGTAGGAAATATCGAATCCAAATGTATTATAAGTCTATAGTGACCAAGAAAGTGAGAAAGGTTAGACGAGGGTCTACCCCTGATTGGGATTGAACCTTTGATCAGACAAATTAATTTAATCCTAAGATCAAATCTTTTTATATAAAGTGGTCTAGATCTTTAAAAGTGAAACCAATTAGTCAAACTGATTTGGTATTGATCAGTTTGATCCATTTGTTAATTGGGCCAACTGGTTTAATTTGTTCAAATTGATTGGTACATTTCACCGATTGAGTCGGATCGATATAGTGGGTTTAGTTTGAACAGTCTGGATCAGTCCACCCATTTACCTATTGGTTGGATTAAATAGAGCAACCCGGGAACACCCATTGTTAGTTCAGGTTGTGACCTATAGGAAGGCTTCTAGACTCTAGGTTTACTATGTGCAATGCAATTTATCTGGTCATTCTTGCCCAAGTGCACCTATATACCTTTCAAGCGTACTCAATCAGACAGTACGTGGTGACTTGGTTTGATATACCGTGATAATCTAAGACTCCAACCCATTTCTCTAAAGTCAAAAGCAGCCAGTTTAATCCCTAGTTGAGAAGTGGCGCACATTGCTGAGCAAGGGCCCTTTTAAATACCTCTTGTCTAGAATAGACATAGTCTATCCCCCTCTTACAGTGGGGCAGGATCTTGCTTAGGCACTTATTTTGACCAAGAAGTGCAATTAGTGAACTTGGATTACCTTTGATATACCGTATAGGTACGAGTCTAGGGTTGTAGCTTTCATAAATGGTTTAGCATCTTACGAGGGGATAGACCACGCACTAGTACTACGTTGGTAATCGGGACATGTGACTGTGCAGCTTACAATAGGTCAAAGGCTCAGGTCGCTCTAGCCCGGGTGCATCGATATACCTTTCTAGAGTCACTTGATCAGATGTTACTGATGCCCTAGGTTGATATACTCTAAGGTACGTGACTAGAGTTGTGGTTTTCATGAATGACGTCGCATCTCTGAAGAAACCGGGCCAAGCACTAGTGCCACGTTGGCTATATTGGGACATGCAAGTGTGCAAAACAGTAAACGTGCTTGTGGTGTGTGCAATACAGGGTGGGGTGTGCGTGGGGCATTTTTTCAAATAAATGGATCTGTGGGCCATATCAAACCACAAAATATGGATATCCCATAACATAAAAAATTAAGACCAAGGCATGCACATAAAAAATATATATCAAACAAGATCATGGCATGTTAGATAAGCGATTAATCAGTATAGCACAAAGAATAATCAATCAGATCCAATATTGAAATAGGCACAAATTTTATTTTTTTTGTTTTTTATTTTTTTTATTTTTATCTATGGTTCATCAAGGATCACTTTAGGTGATCCAACATAAATCAAGATTCTAACAAATATTTTATTGATGATAGAATGATGGTTGTAGGGATAAGGAGTAATGAACCCTTTTTTTTTTAATTATAAAAAAAAAACTAGAAACACATCCCAAAAGAAAATTAAAGAGAAAGATCCTAGTGCCAAAGGAGCTCGCTCTCACAAAATAAATCAGAAACATTAACTGTGCTAAAACAAGATAAATTCGGATTTTTTGTGAATTAGAAAAATACAATCTAAACTTGCATCGATGATATCTAAGGCTCCCGATAACGAAATCGAGTGAATTCAGGTTCTAAATTAATCTACTCGATGGGATCTACGTTTTATTAAAGGTTCCCATACCTAATTCTGACTAGAATGTTCTGTAAAAACGTTTTAACCTTCTTTCAACAATAATTCCAGATTTATAGATTAATCTAAACTTACATTGATGATATCCAACGCTCCTGATAACGAAATTGAGTGAATTCAGGTTCTAAATTAATCTACTCGATGAGGTCTATATTTTATTAATAGGTGCCCAGACTTAATTCTCACTAGAATATTCAATAAAAATATTTTAACATTACTGTCTCAACTTTCATTCAGCAACAATTCTAGATTTACATATTAATTCGAACTTGCATCGATGATATCCAAGGCTCCCGATAAAAAAATTGAGTGAATTAAGGTTCTAAATTAATCTACTCGATGAGATCTACAAGGTGCCTAGACTTAATTCTCACTAGAATATTCTGTAAAAATGTTTTCACATTGCTGTCCCAACCTTCATTTAGCAACAATTCTAGATTTATAGATTAATCCGAACTTACATTGATGATATCCAAGGCTTCCAATAATGAAATTGAGTGAATTCAGGTTCTAAATTAATCTACTCGATGAGATCTACATTTTATTAATAGGTACCCAGACTTAATTCTAACTAAAAAGTTCTGTAAAAATGTTTTAACATTGTTGTCCCAACTTTCATTCAGCAAGAATTCCAGATTTACATATTGGTATTCTAGGTAAACCTTATGAGATGCTTCGACGCCATTGTTTAGATTATTAAAATCCAAATAAGAATTTTCGAAATCGCCATTAATGAGAGTCGATAAAGAGAGAAAGATAGAGAGAGAGAGAAAGAGAGAGAGAAAAACATCTCTCTTTGCTATCCCTTTCAGTACACATATGGAGGAGACGATAGAAAAGAGAAAAAAAAACGTTCTCACTATCAGAGCACCATGCTTAAGTGCTGTTTTCTTTTTAAAAGAAAAACATTCTTCTCATCCCAACCACCATCATTCCATCCTTATCTTATTAATCTTTGAAATCTTGAATTATTTAGGATCATCACAAGTGACCCTTGATTAGATCATAGAGCAAACAAACAAACTAGAAAACTCAAAAATCAAACAAATGATCTACAATCAAGCCAAACTAACTAAACAAATAAAACAAAATAAAATACAATAAAAACTTGATCGATTTGGCAATGCTCCCATACGTGGGGCTTTTGAAGTTTGATCCTTAATAGTCCCCAGAGGAGTCGCCACTGAAAGCGCCCTCAATCTGCGAGGTGTGCAGATCCGCTTTTGACTTTTGAAGGTTTGGGAGTTGCCACCTAATTATTACGGTCTAGGAATCGAACTTTGACTCTAAAAGGCAAATAATACTAATCTACGAAAGAAAACACGGGTCTGGGGATCATATTACGGGGTTGGAAGGTGTTAGGCACCAACCCCGCCCAACAAAAGTCGATCTCTATTTTTCTCAAATAAAACTATATTGCTAAAACGACTTAAATAATAAAAAAAATTTACCTTTATGAACGCAACAATTTTGTTCCCTCAAATCTGATAGAACAGCTCTTTGTGTAGCACTCCTCACTTCGTTTTGTCACCGGATTCACTTCAGATCTCCAATACGAAGTACCACATTCTTAGATCTGAATTTTTCTGATTTGTTTATGGATTTTTAGGTATTTTTAAAGGGTTTTTAGGTATTTTTTGAGCTAAAGTTGGGGTATGGATGTTAGGTAAGGAGTTAGGACTTCAAAATTAGGGTTTTGGGAAGGTTGGGGAGGCTCCTTGATCTATTTTTTTTAGGATTTTTTCTTAGATACGAAAATAGGTTGTAGAGACTCCTATTTATAGATTTTTTAAGAGTTTTTTAGATAGAGTTAGAGTTAGATTATGTTTCTTTTAGGTAATTTTAGAGTTTAATTATGTTTCTTTTAGATAGTTTTAGAGTTTAATTATGTTTCTTTTAGATAGTTTTCGAGTTTAATTAGAATTATTTTAGATAGTTTTAGACTTTAATTATAATTCTTTTAGGGTTTTGACTTAAATCTCACTTGATTGACTAGAATTTAGGGTTTTGACTTAAGTCTTACTTGATTGACTTGATTTAGGATTTTGACTTAAGTCTTACTTAATTGACTTGATTTTAGGATTTTGATTTAAGTCTTACTTGATTGACTAGAATTTAGGATTTTGACTTAAGTCTTACTTGATTGACTTTAATTTTAATTAGGATTTCACTTTACATTAATTAATATTTTAATTATTAATTTTAAAAATTTTAATTATTAAAATTATAAAATTACCGTTTTGCCCTCGGAGATGACTTTTTGCGTTTTAAGTCGTTTTTCAATGTTCCAGGATGTTTTGGAATCGATTTTTCGTAAGGAATTCAATGGGAATATTGGTTTGTATCATTTATGAAATTTATTGTGCAAAATAGTCATGAACTTTATGAGGGGTATTTTTGTAATTTTATTGAATTTTGTGAAAATTGGTGAAATAATTTATTTGGTTTCAATTTGTTGTTTATGTGTTTGAAAGAGTTTTCCTAAGCATAATGTAGGTTCTAGAGATGTTTTGAGGTTAGGGGTATTTTGGTAATTTGATCATTTGTAGTGATTTTATCGTAAAACTTCTTTTTGTCTATAAGATGATAATTTCTATGTTTTTGGGTTTATATTTTCCTAGCGTATTATGGTTTCTCCAGGTTTGTTAGTTCAAGATATATTGTCCGAATTTTTTAAAAACATCTGCTAACCAAATAGAGCATTGGAATAACCATCCATCATTGGGAACCGTCGAAATCGAGTTGATGAGTTAATTAATCAGGCGAGTGTAAAAATGAGGTGTCTACATAAGGTGCGATCTGGATCGTTAGATCTGAGATCAGACACAATCCGATGGCTCTTAAACCAAGAGACATTAAGTCATAACTCTTGGTCAACAGACACAAAAATGGTTATAAAAAACCAACCAGAAATCAGATTTCTTCATTGAAATTTTTGTGTTATTCTTTTTCTAAGCTTAAGCTCTAGGCATCATTAGTTTCTTATTTTTTCGAATGTTCTAGACTAAATCAGACCGTACATAATCCTATTTAGTAACTTGAGTGTAGACTTATTTGTATCTTGAAGGCATTTGTTCTTTGACCCCTTGTGTACTATGGTTCAACCAGTAGGGGAGAATATTTGTCTAAAAGAGATTGAATCACATTTGAGCCTAGAAGTTATTTTTCTTCCTTCATTGAATTATTCCCATTTTAAAAGTCAGACTTTCCAACATTAGGGAGGGTTGGGCTTCATTTATGAATTGTAGAGGTGAAAGTATTTTTGCAGGATGGGCATCTATGGATGAGATGGACATAACAATTATTGAGCTCACAACAATAATTGAGGCGATGAGGTTTGCAAAAATGAAAACCTTTAAGCAAATAATCAATTCTTCCGATTCTTTAAATTTTATTCAAAGTATAAGTAATGAAAGAGAAATTTCTTGGAAGTATATGGAACTTGTTACAAAAGTGCAAAAAATTTTAGAGACTTTTGTAACTTTATCATTTGAATTCTTTTGGAGAGAAACAAACAAGGTTGTCGATTTTCTTGCAAAATTTGAAAAACATATGTGGCACCCCCAAAACACTAATACAAGCCACATGTCAAATCTTGGGGTACTAGGTGGCGTCTTGAAATTTCAACATGGTTTTCTCAGTTTATGTTAGCATTTCAAGCTACTAAATACCTTTTTACCTGATAAACAATATACATTATATCATACATATATACATATAAAATAGAATAATAACGGAAGCCTATATACATCTAATAATGTACGATAGATCAGAGTGTGAAAGGATAAATAAAATACAAGATTATACAAAAATTCCTCACACTAACAAAAATCCTAACTCTATACAAAATCTATAATACAACCTAGGCTAACTGACTTCACTAGGGGATATAGCTCCAATATTCATTAAGTAAAAAACTCTGGTCATCTATCTGACCCACCAGATGATCATCGTTAGTCGGTTCTACGTTCACTTGATGAGACTATCGTTGTTCTTCTCATCGGAGTTAATAATAATCTTAGTTTTACCTTACTTGTGGGGCAAGTAGGGGATCGAACCCAAGAGAAATGAGGAATAGAGCTAAGCTAAGAAGATAAAATCCAAATTAACTAAAAGGAATTAAAACTGTTTTTCTTTGTATTTTTGAACTTATAAGAAGATGTAAAATTGCTAGAAAATAAACTAAAGTAAATGAAATTAAAAACAAGTGAACTTATGAATTAAAACACCACTGGAGGTGGATCTACCTAAAACATGTTAATGAGCAATTCCTAGTCTCTAGCCTTTTTATAACTCAATCATAAGGACTTGGTGTTAGCTCCTTAGATCGGAAAGTTTTGCAAATAAAATGAAATAAGGGAACAAAAACAAAGTAGAATTCTTTGAAAACTTCTTACTATAAATTATCTAATTTAAGCATACTTTATCTTGATCTAATCTAAGCATAAAGTATCTATATTAAGAATAAAAGGTGCAAGAAACTTAAAGAGAATTCGTAAGCATTTTAAATAAAAGAAAGGCATAAAATTAGAAATAACATAAGAACTTGCTCTAGGCTTTTCCACTCTCCAATGGAGGGGAACTTAGCCTAATGTCATTACAAGAGAGGGAAGATAAGAGATGAAAGAACTTTTCTTCATTTCATGGAGAAAATTACAACTTCTTCTTCTTCTACTTCTTATAAGACTATTTAACCAAAAGAAAATAAGTAGAAGATGAAAATACAAAAAATAAGAGAATAGGCTAAGAGCCTTAGATTAAAGGAGTCTTGGATAAGAGAACCAAGATGGGACCCTTTCTCTAGAAATGAAGGTTCTATTTATAGAGAAAATGTGTGTAGAAGAGTTTAAAAGTAGCCTCCACTTTTCTTTGCACAAAAAGACAAAAGAGGAGAATATGAGTTAAGGATTAGGGCATTCCAAAGGATTAGGGCATTCCAAAGTAGGCCCAAATGCTTTTGTCTTGAGATTTTGATTCCATTTGTTGATTTTCTACACAAGAAACACACGTAATTAGATTTATCTAGTAAATAAATTTATTTATATATAATTAAGCCTAATTAACATACAACGTGGTGATTTGAGGCTTATCATGATTATTATCTTAATATGGATAAATAGGTACAAAAATCAAGATAAATATCCAAAAATTGTATGTATAATTGAGTGTTTGGAAACACTCATCACACCCTCAAACTTACCTTTTTCTAGTGCCTAGAATATAAAACTGCCACTTTCGCAGCCACCTCGACTACATTTAGCAAATGCAGCAAGCCCTTGAACCTCTAGGTTACCCCTAGTGGACGAGTTTGACTCGTGAGGGTTTGCAGAAAATATACCCACAAAATTTGAAAACAACTTTGAAGTAAAAATAGTCAAAATCAAAACTTATATTGAAAAGCACAAGTCTTTTTTTTTCAATCAATTGGAAGTACTGCTTGATGTAGAGTCCCAACCCTTATTTCTCTATGACAAAACTTAGACTTAAATTGACCTTTGAGCGATAGTGATTCTAACTTAGAAATTTAAGAGATTCGATTTCCTCAAATGAGTTTCAACCTTCTAACTACTCAAGAATAATTGGAGTAACTTAGGGTTTAATTCTAAATTTAGCATCCTATCTGGGGTAGTGAGAAGTGTGGATATTCACTTTAACACCTCTAAGGGGTTTTATCTGTGATATTCTAGTATACTCACATTTTTACACTTGATGGCTTTCACCCTACTAAAACTTTATATAAACTTTTAGATCTTTGATTTTTTTTTTTTTTTTTTTTGAAAGGTCTCTTTTTTTCTATTACTTCTTCATTCTTTTTCTAAGAAAAGTAGGCAGCCCTTTTCAAGGTACCCAGTCTAATTCAATGGTTGCTGTACAAGGTGTATACAACCCAGTTCTGTTTTTCTTCTAATCAGCCAACAAATTGAATAAGGAAGTCAAAGTTCATCAAACCTAATTTTTCCTTAAACTCTAGGTAGAAAGAAGGTAATAAGCTCTTTTAATACAATCTAGACTCTTGGTAACCTTATTAGAAGTGACTATAAACCAAAAGATAACTTTGCTCTAATTTTTGCCTAAGAGAAACATAAATGGGGACTCCAGATCATAGCTTCCAATTAAATATTTTTAACTAAGTGCTTAAAGATACAAGCTAAGATTTTGAGTAAAATACAACAAAGTCGCCAACAAAATTTTTATTTTTATTTTTTGAAAGAAGAAAATAATAAGTGAAAATCCGACCCATACACCCCCAAACTTAAACATTATATTGTCCTCAATATTTCAACATATACATGCAAAAGTAAAATTGAAATTAACAAAATGAAATGAAGTGGGTTAGATAGCACCTGAGACAGACCCTGTAGTCCTGTTGATATTTAACACAATGTCCCTTGAAGTGCATGGATTGTCTCCCAGAAGCACTAAGTTTAACGTCTTTAGCTAGACGAAAATATAGTTAATTTTGATAGACGGTCATCGAGAAAAAGAACTTCCTCCTGCGGAACATACTCGAGAAACGGTTTGAGACGTTGGCCATTCACTTTGAAAGTGGATCCGTCCTTAGGATTAAGGACTTCAACAATACCATGGGGGTAAACTGTTTGGATAATATATGGGCCAGTCCATCGAGACTTAAGTTTTCCTGGAAAAATGTGGAGTCTATTATCATACAACAAAACTTTTTGATTAGGAATGAAATTCCTCCTAAGAATGTGCCTATCGTGAAAGAATTTGGTACGCTCTTTGTACCTTTTGGCACAATCATACGAGTCATTTCTAATCTCTTCTAACTCGTCTAGTTGTAACTTTCGCTTCTCACCGGCTTTATCAAAATCAAAGTTGAGGCGTTTGATTGCCCAATATGCACGATGTTCTAGTTCTACAGGGAGATGGTAGGCCTTGCCAAAAACTAATCGGTAGGGAGACATCCCTATGGGTGTCTTGAATGTAGTCCTCTAGGCCTAGAGTGAATCACTCAATCTCAAAGACCAATCTTTCCTTGAAGGATTGACTATTTTTTCTAAGATAGTCTTTATTTCCCTGTTAGAAATCTCCACTTGTCCACTTGTTGTGGGTGGTAAGGTGTGGCAACCTTATGCGTTATGAGGTATTTCTTCATCAACGCAGCAAAGATCTTGTTGCAAAAATGCGAGCCACCATCACTTATGATAGCTCGCGGAGTACCAAATCTTGAAAAAATTGTCTCCTTGATGAATTTTATCACAACCTTGTGATCGTTAGTTCTACATGCCACAGCTTCGACCCATTTTGACACATAGTCAACGGCAACTAGGATGTATTGGTAACCCTGGGAGATAGGAAAGGGTCCCATGAAGTCTATACCCCACACGTCAAAAATTTCGATGATCAGTATAGGATTTTGAGGCATTTCATTTCTCTTAGAGATTTTTCCTAATCTTTGACATCTATCACAAGATTTGCTAAACTCGTGGGCATCACGAAAAATACTAGGCTAGAAAAAATCGCATTGTAGGATTTTCATGGCGGTCTTCTTACCACTGAAGTGCCCTCCGCAGGCATGATTATGGCAAAACTCTAGGATACTGACTTGCTCACAGGTTGGAATACAACGTCTAATGATTTGATCAGGACAATACTTAAATAAGTATGGCTCATCCCAGAAATATCATTTTGTTTTTGACAGAAGACGGAGTTTCTCTTGACTAGTCATTTTGACTGGGAATTGACCTGTAACTAGGTAGTTGACAATGTCCGCATACCATGGAGCATTGACTTGAGAGATTTGCATAAGTTGCTCATCGGAAAAGGATTCAGAGATGGGTAAGGATTCCTCGGATGGCTTGTTAACTATCCTAGACAAGTGATCAGCTACGACATTTTCTGCCCCTTTTTTGTCTCGGATCTCGAGATCAAACTCTTGTAGAAGTAGAATCCAACGGATTAACCTTGCTTTAGCATCTTTCTTTGATAGAAGGTACTTCAATGCTGCGTGGTCTGTGTAGATACGACTTTAGATCCTATGAGGTAGGGGCGGAATTTTTCAATGGCATAACCACTGCTAGCATTTCCTTCTCTGTTGTAGAGTAATTAAGCTGAGCATCGTTTAGGGTTTTACTAGCATATTGGATAACATGAGGTTGTTTTTCAATTCGCTGACCCAAAACAGCGCCTATTGCATAATCTGAAGCGTCGCACATAACTTCGAATGGAATGCTCCAGTTTGGAGGTTGAATAATAGGTGCCAAGGTTAACTCAGACTTGAGCTTGTTGAACGCAGAGAGACATGACTCTGAAAAGTCGAAAGGAACATCCTTTCCCAATAGCTCACATAAAGGTTTCGAGATTTTCTCGAAATCTTTAATGAATCTACGATAGAAACCTGCATGACCTAGGAATGATCTAATTTCTTTGACCGTTTTAGGATGTGGTAATTTTTCAATTAGACCTACCTTTGCCTTATCTACCTCAATCCCCTTAGCAGAAATAATGTGCCCTAGCACAATCCCCGATGTTACCATGAAATGGCATTTTTCCCAATTGAGGACTAGATTGACCTCTTTGCAACGTACAAGGACTAAAGTCAAGTGATGGAGACATTCCTCAAAACTTGATCAAAAAACTGAAAAATCGTCCATGAATACTTCGAGATATTTTTCTAGCATGTCAGAAACTATACTCATCATGCACCGTTGAAAAGTAGCGGGTGCATTGCACGATCCAAAAGGCATGCGACGATACGCGAAAGTTTCGAAAGGACAGGTGAAAGTTATTTTCTCTTGATCGATTGGAGCAACGGGTATCTGGTTGTACCCGGAATAACCATCTAAGAAGTAATAGTAAGAATGTCCTGTCAGACGCTCTAACATTTGATCAATGAAAGGTAAGGGGAAATGATCCTTAGGAGTCATCGAGTTGAGTTTTCTATAGTCAATACACACTCTCCATCCATTTTGGACTCGAGCGGGGATTAATTCATTGTATTGGTTCACTACCACAGTGATATCAGACTTCTTAGGAACTACTTGTATAGGACTCACCCAACGACTGTCAGAGATAGGATAGATAATACCCGCATCTAGCAATTTCATCACTTCCATCCGAACTACATCTTTCATGATAGGATTTAGCCGTCTCTGAGATTCTAAGGAAGGCTTAGCGAAATCCTCTAAACGAATATGGTGCATTACCACAGATGGACTAATTCCCTTGATATCAGCTATGGTCCAACCAATAGCTTCTTGATGTTCTTTTAATACTCCTAAGAACTTTTCCTCTTGAACTTCATTAAGGTGAGAGGAAATGATCACAGGCAAGGTTTGATTCTTACCAAGAAATGCATATCTCAAGGTCTCTGGAAGCGACTTGAGTTCTAATTTTGGAGACTCGATATAAGAAGGAACAAGATTGGATGTGCGCACAGGATGACTTTCAATTTTTGGTGCCACCGCACAAAATCTAAGAGTGGAACAGATTCAAGCAAAGCATTGACTTCGCTTATAGACTCTTCGACGTCCAAGTCAAGGCCAAAGTGAGCCAAACATTTTGTTAGGGGATCAGAGTACCCTAACTCTTGATATGTTTGATTGACTAGCGTATCTATCATGTTCACTTCCTCCATACCATCATCTACATCAATTCCTTGAAAATTGTGGAAGACGTTCAGTTTCACTTTCATATCTCCAAATGCTAAAGTCATAATTCCGTTTCTACAACGAATGACTGCGTCAGATGTGGCTAAGAATGAACGTCTTAAGATGATAGGAATATGACTGTTCGAATTAATGACTGGCTCTGTGTCTAAGACAACAAAGTCAACAGGAAAATAGAAATCTTTGACTTTAACTATCACGTCCTCAACTATACCTTTTGAAATTTTTATGGACCTATCGACTAGACTCAACGTGATATCGGTGGGTTTCAAAACCCCTAAACTTAATTGTTTATAAATCGAATATGGTAAAAGGTTCACACTAGCCCCTAAGTCTAAGAGACATTTTTTGACCACTTGATTTCCAATATGAATGGAAATTGTCGGACATCCAGGATCCTTAAATTTTGGTGCAATTGTTTGTTGGATGAGTGACGAAGCTTGGGCTGCCATGATAGCTTCCCGAGAAAATGGTGTTTTCCTTTTAGCTGTGGTTAAATCCTTTAGGAATTTTGCATAAGAAGGTATCTGCTTAATGGCATCTAGGAATGGGATATTGATATGCACATTTTGGAAGACTTCTAAGACACCCTCAAATTGCTTACCTTTTTTAGAATCTCTAAGGCGATGGGGAAATGGAGCTTTTGGAATTGGCAAAATGATAGGAGGATTTTCCAAATCTTTCTCTTTCTCTATTGGAGACTCTATGACTTCTTTTTGAACTTTGTCCTTCTCTAGGACTTTTTCTCCCATGTCAAAGGTTGGACCTTGTTGTCCACTTTTTTCCCGAACGCAAGGTGTGGATAGCCTGGACTGAGTCTTGTGGAGCTCCAGAATGGCTTCCTACTTCGTATTGACCTTTCGATCCGTTTGGAATCAAAGGTTGACCTCTAGGGTTAGGGATAGTCTGACTAGGAAATTGACCTTTCTCTCTCCCACTCAAGGAGAGAGCTAACTGCCCCAACTGAACTTCCATCTTAGCTATGGATTGCGCAGTGACCTGGTTAATCTGAGTTTGATTTTGATGGGTTTGCTGTTGAGTTTGGATGAACTGTTGTTGCTGTCTCATCAACTCGGCAATCATAGATTCTAAGGACGACTGTTGTTGGGCAGGCTGCTGGTAATTGGTCATGGGATCTGGTATGATGGCTCTGCAATCTGTAGATTGTTGGGGTTGATAAGGGACTTGAGGAACAATAGCTTGGTTTGTGGAAGAACCAGATTGCCTAGGAAAACTCCTATTGTAACCTGACGGACCACTAGATTGAATAGGTTCGTTCTGTCTGTATGAGAAATTAGGATGGAACCTATTATCTGGGTGATACGTTTGGCTAAAAGAGTTTGGAGTTGGCTTCCTAAAAGCACTATAGCCATTAATCGCATTTGCTTGTTCAGCTTTGATTTGAGGCAAGGTGGGACAACACTCGACCAAATGGTCGTTGCCGTCGCATATGACGCACAAAGAACTCGGTTCGACAGTCACTTGCGAAATTGCACGAGGGTCTAGGTGAGGTTTGGATGCTGAGATGGTAAAGGCATCTAACTTCTTCGTGAGATTGTTCATCCCACTCACTAGACTAGACATAACATTTTTGAGATCAGGGTCTGCCTTCATCTCATACATGCCTGTCTTTCTAACCGGATCATCTCTATCAAATTCTTCTTGGTTAGTACTCCAATTTTGAGTACTCTCGGCTAACTCTACGAGGAAATCGTACGCTTGGTTGGGAGTCTGGTTCATGAACTGACCCTTATGCATTGACTCGACTAAGGTACGTTGATTCATTGTTAATCCTCTATAAAAACTTTGCACCAACTGTGCTTTGTCAATGCCATGGTGTGGGCACTTGACCAATAAATCATTGAATCTTTCCCAAGTTTGGGAAAATTCATCATCAGGACGGGCTCTAAAATTTCTAATAGAGTCCTTCATTTTCTCAGTTTTGGCCACGGGATAGAATTTGGCCATAAATTTCTTGGATAGAACATCCCAGGTAGATATGGAATTGGGTGTTAGGGAGTTCAACCACGCAGCTGCGTGGTCTTCCAAGGATAACGGGAACAGAATAAGCTTGATACTCTCCTCATCTAGATTCTGATTTCTAAAAGTTTGACATATAGTCAAGAATCGATTAAGATGGGTGTAAGGTTGTTCACGCTCTAAACCGTGGAACTTAGGGAGCATATTAATGGTGGCAGCCCTAATTTCAAACTGAGGTGCATTGTTCAATGGTAAAACAATGCATGTAGGAGGAGATGCGGAAGCTGGAGCGAAGAGCTCATTGAGAGTTCGCTCTCGATCACCCATCATAACTACTGATGGTGTCTTGCGTATCCTACTGATGGTACGTTCGATCTCAGGATCAAATGGTTCTAACACGTTGTTTTGTGAACGTCTACCAAGCATGCAAATCACACAGTCGATCAAACAATCACAAAAAGAAAAGACTGGACCTAGATAGGTTGCCTAAAGCTAGACAGCTCCTAACTGGGTAGAAATAGCGCAACTAGCCTTCCAACTCGATTCTATGAAGTCAAGTTTGAATCATTCGGATCTCCAGATCGGAGGAGGCGCACAATGCATAAGCAAGGGCACTCTTAAATACCTCCTTTCTTGAATAGACTGAGTCTATCCCCTCAAAGGGCAAGATCTTACTAGATAGAAAAATGACCAAGAAACGCAATTGGCACAACTTGAAGCGGAATTTCTCCTATTGAGCTCGTGGGCCCTATAGTCAAGTCTAATTGATTTTAATTAATTTGATTGGATGACTAGTGAGTTGATTATCCTAATTAGAGCAAGGAATTGGTAATGACTTCCAATCCTTATCTTATCATGCCATCCCTAGGAGAGGGGTGCTCTTTACTACTTAATTAACTATTCCAAGTGTGTGCAAATTGAAAAAATAACATACAAAGGCAAGGAGTAACCCACTAGCAAAGAGAGGCGTGGGTGTTTCGAGATTACCTCCCGTGCTAGACGGGGTGAAGACAGTTTGAGTCGACTTAGGCCACCAACTCCAATTTTGGTGTGCGAACCTAAGGAGCCGTGACGGTATTGTCCACCCGTCGTCCTTCCTTAGTCTATTACAATCCAAGCCTTCTTGGATAATTAAAAAAAATTTACAAAGAATCTTATACAAGTGTTTCTAAAACAAAAAATAAACCTAAATAAATGTTCACCTACAAGAAGCAAAAAAGAAATGTTAGCAGAAATGATAGTAAACGGACTCAAAAATAAATCTGACTTACCACAATCTTGCTGACTTTGTCATATTTTATAGAAAATTTTGTTCTACCCCAAATCGATATATTATAATAGATAATCGGAGATCGGAGCAGAAAGTTACAGTCAGTTTAAGTTCTGCTGTCAAGGGTGAAAAAAAAACGGGAATGAATTTTTTTTCCAATATTTTTTTCTTCTTTATTCTCTCTTAAAACCTCAAGAACACTTGAAATTATAGAAAGAAATCAAAAGAAAAAAAATAAAAAAATAAATAAAAAAATAAAAAATAAAAAAATGAAAGAAATTAATTTTAAATCAAAACTTACCACTAATACCTTTACCTTTCCCCGGCAGCGGCGCCAAAATTCTGATGAGACTATCGTTGTTCTTCTCACCGGAGTTAATAATAATCTTAGTTTTACCTTACTTGTGGGGCAAGTAGGGGATCGAACCCAAGAGAAAGGAGGAATAGAGCTAAGCTAAGAAGATAAAATCCAAATTAACTAAAAGGAATTAAAACTATTTTTCTTTGTATTTTTGAACTTATAAGAAGATGTAAAATTGCTAGAAAATAAACTAAAGTAAATGAAATTAAAAGCAAGTAAACTTATGAATTAAAACACCATTGGAGGTGGATCTACCTAAAACATGTTAATGAGCAATTCCTAGTCTCTAGCCTTTTTATAACTCAATCATAAGGGCTTGGTGTTAGCTCCTTAGATCGGAAAGTTTTGCAAATAAAATGAAATAAGGGAGCAAAAATAAAGTAGAATTCTTTGAAAACTTCTTACTACAAATTATCTAATTTAAGCATACTTTATCTTGATCTAATCTAAGCATAAAGTATCTATATTAAGAATAAAATGTGCAAGAAACTTAAAGAGAATTCATAAGCATTTTAAATAAAAGAAATGATAAAATTAGAAATAACACAAGAACTTGCTCTAGGCTTTTCCACTCTCCAATGGAGGGGAACTTAGCCTAATGTCATTACAAGAGAGGGAAGATAAGAGATGAAAGAACTTTTCTTCATTTCAAGGAGAAAATTACAACTTCTTCTTCTTCTACTTCTTACAAGACTATTTAACCAAAAGAAAATAACTAGAAGATGAAAATACAAAAAATAAGAGAATAGGCTAAGAGCCTTAGATTAAAGGAGTCTTGGATAAGAGAACCAAGATGGGACCCTTTCTCTAGAAATGAAGGCTCTATTTATAGAGAAAATGTGTGTAGAAGAGTCTAAAAGTAGCCTCCACTTTTCTTTGCACAAAAAGACAAAAGAGGAGAATATGAGTTAAGGATTAGGGCATTCCAAAGGATTAGGGCATTCCAAAGTGGGCCCAAATGCTTTTGTCTTGAGATTTTGATTCCAATTTGTTGATTTTCTGCACAAGAAACACACGTAATTAGATTTATCTAGTAAATGAATTTATTTATATATAATTAAGCCTAATTAACATGCAACGTGGTGATTTGAGGCTTATCATGATTATTATCTTAATATGGATAAATAGGTACAAAAATCAAGATAAATATCCGAAAATTGTGTGTATAATTGAGTGTTTGGAAACACTCATCACTCATCAACTACAAGCTGTGGAGTTAAAAAAATTAGGAAAGGGTGAGTAACAATGGTTAGCCAATTGGGAAGTAAACAATTCCTGCCAATAACCTCATCCTAACATGAACGAGTAAGTATTCTGAATCATTTCAATGCTTGCAATGTTTTACGGAATAAAATATGATTAACTAGTACATATAACCCGGGATGAGAAACGGAACATTTTTAAAACTCATATTACATCAATCAATAATACTCACTATAACATTTTCTTTTTATACAAATTTAATTGACCAAATAGAAACATAAAACATGCATTTCATTTTATATATCAAAATAAAACAACAGATACATAATACACAATGGTGGAGTAGTGGAATTAGAGACTTGGGATTCATGATTGGATCGCTTCCAGTTGGGACATGATGTTTCATAATAAAGATTAGTTTATGATTTTGTGGTCCAGGACAATATAGGGACAGAACCTCTAAAGTCCTAACAAACCTTAAATGTCACAAACTCCATGATTTCGATGGTACAAGAATGTTTTCCTTACCAAAGTAATGATAGGAACAGACTGTAGTCAAAGTTTTTGGAAAGAAAAATTTATTTCAGGACTCCCCACATTATTTACCGAACGAGTTAGAACAAAGATACGAAATCTCAATAATGATACTATTCCATATAATGATCTTACTTATGGTTAAATAATCTGTTTTATCCATTCTGAAGGTCTCAAACTTTGTAATGATTTGTGTCTCCAACATAAACTCAAATAAGATAAGTTTTCAACACGCAAAGAATTAAGATAATTTTGTGAACAATGCGGTCTCCCTCCATTATCCTTTAAGTCCCCTTTTAAAACTATTCAACGTTCAAAATTTTTTCGCTCCCGGATATACTCCAGGAATAACAATAACAAAACAAAAAGGAAAAAACACAACCTGAGTTAAAAAATAAAAACCAAAGACAAACTAGAAGATATTTTGAACATTCTAAAAACCAGAAAACAAAAATACCCACATGTTATAAGTGTGGGAAAGTAGGACATTATAAAAATCAGTGTAGGGTAAAACAAAAAATAAATGAGTTAGATATATATGAAACCCTAAAATTACAATTATCCAATCTAATGATAAATTCAGACTACTCAAGTGATATAACAGAATTTGAAATAGATGACATTGAAAATTCAAGTGAAAATGAAACCCAATCTAAATAAAAAAAACAGATAAACCAATACAATTTCGTAACACAAAACCTGCAGATGTGACACTATAAATGTATTAACAAAGGAACAAAAGATATTATTTGATTATATAGATAAAATAGAAGACCCAGACTTACAAAAAGGGTTCTTGATACAATTAAGAGATTCAATTAGAAAAGAAGAATCAATAAAAACTCAACAAACAATAAATTATAATTTATAAGAAAAATTTTAAAAATTTGATAAGGGACAAGAAAAAGAAGTACTATTCAAGACTTATAGAAAGAAATAAACCAAGTAAAAGAAGAAATCAAGAGATTAAAACTAGTAAGCCAGGGACACAAGAACAAATAGATATGATAAATTTCAATATTACACCCAATGAAAAACAAAAAGCAAAGGGAATACTAGAAAGAGAGGTGTTAGAAGAAGAAAACTACATACAATTAATCAATAAAATACAATACCAAAAGTGGCTTATTAATATCCAATTAGTCATAAATAAGGAATTCATGATTGAAATTGTAGTCTTAGTTGATTCAGGAGCAGATTTAAATTGTATACAAGAAGGAATCATACCCACTAAATATTTTGAGAAAACAACAGAAGGAATATCCACTGTAGACGGATCAAGCCTAAAAATAAAATACAAACTATCTAACGTCCATGTATGTAACCAAGGAATATGTATAAACACTCACTTTATTTTAGTGAAAAATCTAGTAAAATTCGTCATACTAGGAACACCATTCTTAGCATTAATCCAATCATTTACAGTAGACCACACAGGTCTTAGATGTAGACTTTTAGACCAAGAAGTACATTTTAAATTTATACAAGAACCTCAAGAAAATGAGTTAAGTATTATAAAAAATAAAGACATAAAAAACAATGTAGATATAATTACTAGAAAAGAAAAACAGGTAAGTTTTTTAAAATAAGAACTAAAGATTTTAAAAATAGATGAGCAATTAAAACATCCAAGTTTAATAAATAAAATTCAGTAATTTAAAGAAAAGATAGAAAAGAATGTTTGGTCTAATCTACCTAATGCGTTCTAGCATAGAAAGAAGCATGAGGTAGATCTCCCTTATGAACCAAATTTTGACAAAAGAAACATTAAAACAAAAGCTAGACCAATTCAAATGAACAAAGAAAATCTAGAATATTGCAAAAAGAAATACAAGACCTATTAGATAAAAAGTTAATAAGACCTAGCAATTCTCTTTGGAGCTGTTTGGCTTTTTATGTACAAAAGCACTCAGAAATAGAAAGAGGAGTACCTAGGCTAGTTATAAATTATAAACCTTTAAATGATGCTCTTAGATGGAATAGGTACCCAATCCCTAATAAAAAAGACCTTTTAAATAGACTTTATGAAGCTACAATTTTCTAAAAATTTGATATGAAATAAGGATTTTGGCATATTCAAGTCTCAGAAAAATAAAGATATAAAATAACTTTTATTGTGCCATTTGGACATTATGAATGGAATATGATGCCATTTGGACTCCAAAATGCTCCAAGCGAATTCCAAAAAATAATGAATGATATCTTTAACCCATACTCAAAATTTATAATAGTCCACATAGATGATGTTTTGATATACTCAAAGTCAATAGATAAACATTGGAAACATTTAGAATCTTTCGTTAATACAATTAAATTTCATGGCCTTGTGGTTTCAGCACCAAAAATAGTATTATTCCAAACCAAAATAAGATTTTTAGGTCACAACATTTCAAATGGGGCAATTATTCCAATAGATCGATCTTTGAAATTTGCTGATAAATTTCCTAATGAAATAAAAGACAAAAAACAGTTGCAAAGATTCTTAGGAAGTCTCAATTATATAAGTGACTTTTATCAAAATCTTCATACCATAGCCAAACTGTTATTTCAAAGACTAGGAAAGAAGACTCCAGAATGGACCTCAAACCATACAAAAACAGTAAAACAATTGAAAGCAAGATTGGAGGAAATACCCTGTCTAAACATTCCAGATTCAATACTATTGAAAATAGTCGAAACAGATGCTAGTGACTTAGGATATGGAGGAATATTAAAACAGGAGAAAGATAAAAAAAAACAATTAATCAGATTTACTTCTGAAACTTGGAATCCGACCCAATAAAAATACTCAACAGTAAAAAAGGAAATATTGTCAATAGTTTTTTGAATTTTAAAATTTCAAGAGGATTTGTTAAACCAAGAGTTCCTTTTAAGAATTGATTGCATCTTAGCAAAATTTGTTTTAGAAAAAGATATAAAAAACATTGCTTCTAAACATAGTTTTGCCAGATGGCAGGCTTTATTATCTATTTTCGATTTTAAAATAGAATATATAAAAGGGAAATCTAATTCCATCCCAGATTTTCTTACTAGAAAATTCTTACTAGGCAAAAAAGATGGTAGATAATACAGATCCTTCGCCTTCAAAACCCAAGTCAAAAAGCTCTTATGCAATGACACCACCAGTCTCCCAAACTCAAAAAATAACTCCTATTAATCCATCACAATTTAGTTCACCAAGTACTCTTTCTAATAAATTTCAAGTTTTAAGAACCACCAATCCCAATCCTATGCTCAAATAATAACCGGGTCTTCTTTTTCTCAAAATCCTTAAGAAACTGAACATACTCCAACATTTTCCTTAAAACCATAGTATATCTACAAGCCCAACCTTATTCCTATCATGTTAGTTGAACCTTAAACTTGAGAAACTATGCCCAAAAGTCTTTGCCCAGTCCATTTTCATAAAACCTAATCAATTCATATCCTCCATTCCTACCAAGACTCAGTAATTTTACGAATTCATACTAGTTGACACGGATTCTGCTCTAATCACTCATGTCCCAGATAAAAATGACTCCAATAGGATTTCATATTCAAAGTGCCAGATTTTAAAAGTCCTAACCCTAACTACTTGGAGTCAAAATCCCAAAACAATGAAAAAGTTTTCTCAAACATTCAATCCACAATTCTACAATTACTGGGATTACCAAAAAACTTGGTTTAATACCTTTACTTTCCAAAATGATCAATATAACCATTCCTGGTTCTTCCTGTTTAATGAACAAATTAAAATCCAATTCCCAAACTGGTTTGTTGATTGGTGGAACCAATATGGACTAATTCTTGCAATCCTGCCAGTTCCAATCCATGAAGGTTTTCAATTCTTTATCAAAAAATTTTCTGCCCCAGAAAATTTATCCAGAATTCCAAATCTATTAATCTTATTTGCTCAGTTCTCCCTTACATGGATATCTTATTGGGAATATTGCATAGGATCAATCTCACAATTACCGCCAAGTCCAACTTTAGCAAGAAAATATAAAGTAAAGTGGTGGGCTAAACTACGATTTGATAAGGCCACCAAAACAAGAATAACCTCTTGGCTCTACAGTCATCCCCAACAGTCTAGAATTACAGCACCAAGTATGTCAGAATTCCCATTATCAAAGTCCCACTTTCAATCTCGTCTTGTAGGAGCCACAACTAAGGCTGAAATGAGAAAACATTTACTAGAAGCCCTGTCACAGGTGGATGAAGAAGAAGAACCTGAAGACCTTGAAGATTTTACACAAGTAAATGAAGATGAATGTGAGGGAATATTTCCCCCCTGTCATTTTTCACAGAGCATCTGAATCATTACCATTAATGGCCAGACAAAAGATCAGCATCCAGTCAAAATCAAGTTGAAAGAGCACAGTACCCAGAAGATAAGCATCTAGTCAAAATGAAGTCGAAAGAGCACAGTACCTAGAAGATAAGCATCTAGTCAAACGCACTAAAGATAGGATAATACTCAAGTCATCATTGTAAACAATATGCTAGTAAAGAAGCTCGAAATTATTGTAAATAATAGTATTAATATTCTCCGAATCTCCATAATAATAGTAGTATTATTGTAGTTCTTATCCTCCAAAACCTTCCCAATTAACCAAGACCATACACCTGTCCAAAACTATTTGGAATTGAAATTCAAAATTTCAAATCCGAAAGCTTTAAAAAGGAGTCTAAACTTCAAGAAAAAATCATTTGAAAATTCTCTAACTGACCAACCTCTCTAATCAACCTTTCTGACCAACCTCTCCGACCAACCTCTCCGATCAACCTTTCAGACCAACCTTTCCAACCAACCTTCCAACCAAAAGAACTACTTTGGTAATAACTTTCCTATAGTTTGATTTTCATATGTATTTGTTATCTTATATATTTATAATCTTTTGTTCAAGTCTTTTATATATGAATTTATTTCTTTAGTCTTTATGATGCCTAGATATAATTTCAATATAGAGGAAAGATATCAATTGCTTAGAATATATTTAGCTGATTTAGAAGAAATAGAAAATACTATTCAGATCATCTCAGGTTCAGAGACCAAAGATATTGGAACAATCATATTTTACTAATCGAAATCAGACAAGAATTTTTTCAAATTTCAAAAAAAGATTTGAAGAAAGAAATCCCTGGATAAGAGAAATACCAGAAAATCAAAGAATATCTGATATTTACATGTTTACAAGTTCAATTTAATTAAGGATTTATCAAAGATTATATATATGATATTTTCTATTTGACCAATAGTCACGTATCCCTTTTAAGCTGAAAGTCGATCTTCGAGAATAAATCATTGACAGTCCGGGAAAAAATCTAATATATAATTAATGATGAATTCCTTAATTTAATTCGTTTATGGAAAACATAATTCAGACCTAGAAAACCCAGATGTTGTTTATATGGAAGAAAGTTCAATTGTTGATATTGAATCAAGTTTACATAACTGGAACATACCTAAAGTACCAATAAAAAATATTTATAAAAAAGGAAACTTTATCACAAAAACTGATTTCACAGTAAAAGTTTGTGAACAAACAATACCATTATTTACAGAACACCAAACAGTTGAACTATTCTCAAAATATTCCATTTTAAAACATCAACAAAAATACAAATTCCTCTATATAAGATTAGTGCAAGTAGGAATTAAACCATTAACCAGAATAGGATTAAAGGCTCAGTCCTTTTATGCCTAAGAGACAAAAGACATTTAGTATTCTCAAATTTTTTGCTAGGTTTAGTAAAGTCATGTCTTTGTGTGGACCTATATACTTTGATAGTTTCCTAAACGTCACAGTAGTGCTTTCAGATCCAGGAATAATGAAAATTTTAAGTCTAAATATTCAGACATCAGGATACAAAATGATTCCTGGCTCACAACCCTTAGCCTTATTATTTAGAATAGTTTACAAAACTATGCAAACAACTATAAATTCAGGAGCACTAAATAAAACCTCGTTAGAAGGAGAAACATTATTATTACAAAGTAACATCTACAAATCGAATAAATTAGTACCAAAAAGAATAACATGGAATGAAATAGAACTCCTAGCAAGTTAGAATCTAACTGGAGAAGGTCCAGCACAAATACATGAAAATAAAGAACTAGAATCCATAATTCAATACTCAGATGAAAATATAGAAATCAATTTCCCCTCATTCAAAAGATTTATTATAGTAATAGATGAAAATCAGTTCAATTACGACAATACCCGTACAGAGTAATTTAACTCCTAGCAGAGTATCCCTAAGTAGAACATCAACAAGTAAAGAGTTGAAACTTAAAGGCATAAAAGATTAAACGATTCCCATACCTTACTATCAAGATCCAAGGAAAAGTTTTAACCAGAATTCTCCTAACTCATCCCCCACACAATCACAAATGCAAGATGATTCTCCTTAAATACATGTAATAGAAAAAATAAAGCTAGAATATTTAAAATCATCACATTGAGAAGAATTTGAAGAAAAATTAGAAACATACCAAGATCAAGTTTGGAAATATTATTAAAATCATCTAAAAGAAAAAGAAACAAACATTTCATTTTTTGATTGGTATTATAATTATTTTAAAAAACCAATAATAAAAAAAATATAAATGTTATAAAATCTAATGTCTGGGATGTCCCTAAAATAGGACAAATAAATTCTATACATCCGCCACCAATAAATGTCATTGTAATACCAGTTCATAAAGACACAGTAATAGGATCACCTTACAAATCTATAGATTTCAAAGAATTAGAAAAGGAACCAAACCTCAGAGATATAGATAATCTTATGAAATAAAGTAATTATACTAATAAATATTTAACCTCAATTGGTGACCAATTAATAAGACTAGAAAAATTTCATACAGAAAAACAAACAGATTTTCAAACAATCATTAAAACAACAACATTCAAAGAAGACAAAACACTAATATTTACTCCAAATGAAATCTCAAAAAACTTAAGAATAAACATCCCAGATGAACAACAAATGTTACAGAAAATTAACAATAATACTTGCTAAATTAAATTTAGGCAAAGGTAAAGAGGTGACACTTTTTAATCAAACACTACAACCTATAGAAGAAAACTCGGCGATAGACTCTAACAACTCAAAATTTTCAAAATCAGAAATCTAAGAATTAAACACACAATTCCAAAAACTACCATACCAAGAAAGTCAGGTCAGTATGGAAAATACTAATAAACCAAGATTCTCAAGACCACTATTACCTAATTACTATAAAAGACCTAGTCCAGTAGATACACAATATGAATAAAGAAGTCTAATGACTCAATCAATTTATGATGGTAGATCTCTTTATGAATGGAATATAGATGGATTAACAGAATACAATATCTTAAATTTATTATAAGAAATGATAATAGTAGCTATTGCCTCACAACCATACGCAACAGATCATCAAATTGCCTAAAAATTAATTTCAGGCTTTACTGGACAACTAAAAGGATGGTGGGATAATTATGTCACAGGAGAACATAAAAATTTTATCCTTCAAAAAGTAAAAACAACCATAGAAGGAATACCAATTAAAGATGAATGACTTGCATTATTTACCATCATTTTTGCCTTGTAAGAATTCTCTGGTAAGAAAATCTGAGATGGAATTAGATTCTCTTTTTATATATTCTATTTTAAAATAAAAAATAGATAATAAAGCCTGCCATCTAACAAAAATATGTTTTGAAGCAATGTTTCTGACATCTTTTTCTAAAGCAAATTTTGTTGACTTGCAATCAATTCTTAAAAGGAACTATTGGTTTAACAAATCCTCTTGAAATTTTGAAATGCACAAAACTATTGACAATATTTTTTTTTTACTACTGAGTATTTTTGTTGGGTCGGATTCCAAGTTCTAGAAGTAAATCTGATTAATTGTTCTTTTTTATCTTTCTCCTATTTTAATATTCCTCCATATCCTAAGTCACTAGCATCTGTTTCGATTATTTTCAATAGTTTTGGATCTGGAATGTTTAGACAGGGTATTTCCTTCAATCTTGTTTTCAATTGTTTTACTGCTTCTATATGGTTTGAGGTCCATTCTGGAGTCTTCTTTCTTAGTTTTTGAAATTGCGGTCTGGCTATGGTATGAAGATTTTGATAAAAGTCACTTATATAATTGAGACTTTCTAAGAATCTTTGCAATTATTTTTTATCTTTTATTTTATCAGAAAATTTATCAGCAAATTTCAAAGATCGGTCTATTTCGGTCTATTGGAATAATTGTCCCATTTGAAATGTTGTGACCAAAAAATCTTATTTTAGTTTAGAATAATACTATTTTTGATGCTGAAACCACAAGGCCATGAAATTTAATTGTATTAACGAAGGATTCTAAATATTTCCAATGTTGATTTATTGACTTTGAGTATATCAAAACATTATCTATGTAGACTATTATAAATTTTGAGTATTGGTTAAAGATATCATTCATTATTTTCTAGAATTTGTTTGGACCATTTTTGAGTCCAAATGGCATCACATTCCATTCATGATGTCCGAATGGCACAGTAAAAGTTATTTTATATCTTTCTTTTTCTGTGACTTGAATTTGTTAAAATCCTGATTTCATATCAAATTTTGAGAAAATTGTTGATTCATAAAGTTTGTTTAAAAGGTCTTTTTTATTAGGGATTGGGTACTTATTCCATCTAAGAGCATCATTTAAAGGTTTATAATTTATTACTAGCTTCGGTACTCCTCTTTCTATTTCTAAGTGCTTTTGTACATATAAAGCCGAATAGCTCCAAGGAGAATTGCTAGGTCTAATTAACTTTTTATCTAATAGGTTTTGTATTTCCTTTTTGCAATATTTCAGATTTCCTTTGATCATTTGAATTGGTCTAGCTTTTGTTTTAATGTTTCTTTAGTCAAAATTTGGTTCATAAGGGAGATCTACCTCATTCTTCTTTCTATGCCAGAACGCATTAGGTAGATTAGACCAAACACTCTTTTCTATCTTTTGTTTAAATTCTTGAATTTTATTTATTAAACTTGGATCTTTTAATTGCTCTTATATTTTTAAAAAGTTTAGTTCTTGTTTTAAAAAGCTTACCTATATTTCTTTTTTAGTAATTATATTTACATTGTTTTTTATGTCTTATTTTTTATAATACTTAATTCCTTTTCTTGAGGTTCTTGTATAAATTTAAAATGTACTTCTTGGTCTAAAAGTCTACATCTAAGACCTGTGTGGTCTACTATAAATGATTGGATTAATGCTAAGAATGGTGTTCCTAGTATGACGAATTTTGTTAGATTTTTTACTAAAATAAAGTGAGTGTTTATACATATTCCTTAGTTACATACATAGACGTTAGATAGTTTGTATTTTATTTTTTGGCTTGATCCATCTGCAGTAGATATTCCTACTGTTGTTTCTCAAAATATTTAGTGGGTATGATTCCTTCTTGTATGCAATTTAAATCTGTTCCTACATCAACTAGGGCTACAATTTCAATCATGAATTCCTTATTTATGACTAATTGGATATTAATAAACCACTTTTGGTATTGTATTTTATTGATTAATTGTATGTAGTTTTCTTCTTCTAACACTTCTTTTTCTAGTATTCCCTTTGCTTTTTTTTTTCATTGGGTGTAATATTGAAAATTTTCATGTCTATTTGTTCTTGTTGTCCCTGGCTTACTCTTTTTAATCTCTTGATTTCTTCTTTTACTTGGTTTATTTTTTTCTATAAGTCTTGAATAGTAACTTCTTTTTCTTGTCCCTTATCAAAATTTTTAAATTTTTTTTTGTAAATTATAATTTATTGTTTGTTGATTTTTTATTGATTCTTCTTTTCTAATTGAATCTCCAAATTGTATCAAGTATCCTTTTTGTAAGTTTGGGTCTTCTATTTTATCTATATAATCAAATAATATCTTTTGTTCCTTTGTTAATACATTTATAGTGTTAAATCTGCAGGTTGTATTACGAAATTGTATTGGTTTATCTATTTTTTCTTTAGATTGGGTTTCATTTTCACTTAAATTTTCAATGTCATCTATTTCTAATTCTGTTGTATCACTTGAGTAGTCTGAATTTATCATTAGATTGGATAATTGTAGTTTTAGGGTTTCATCTATATCTAACTCATTTATTTTTTGTTTTACCCTACATTGATTTTTATAATGTCCTTATTTCTCACACTTATAACATATGGATATTTTTGTCTTCTGATTTTTAGAACGTTCACCAAATTCGACAAAATTATAAAAATGCCCCTCATAGGTTTTGCAATCATTTCATGTCAAAAAATTCATAAATGACACAAACCAATAATCCCATTTTATTTCTTACAAAAAATCAATTTCAAAACATCTTGTTACATTGAAAATCGACTTGAAACGCAAAAGTTCTTTTTGGGGGTAAAACAATAATTTTTTAATTTTAAAAATTTTAAAATTTGAAATTAATAAATAAAACATTAATTAACGTATAGAGAAACCCTAATTAAAATCCTAAATAAAAAAGACCAAGTCAATCTCATAAGACTTAAGTCAAAACCTTAATTAAAACTCTAATTTAAAGAAACCAAGTCAATCTCATAAGACTTAAGTCAAAACCCTAATTAAAAATCTAATTAAAAAAAAAAAGTCAACCTCACAAGACCTAAGTCAAAACCCTAATTTAAAAAAACCAATTCAATCTCATAAGACTTACGTCAAAACTCTAATTAAAACCCTAATCTAAAAATACCAAGTCAATCTAATAAGACTAAAGTCAAAATCCTAATTTACCTTATCTAAATGAAACCTAATCAAACCCTAATTCTTCCAAAAAAATCTATAAACAAAGAGTCTCCACAACCTAATTTCGTAGGTAAAAAAAAATCCTAAAAAAAGTAGGTCAAAAAGCCTCCATAACCTTCTCAAAACCCTAATTTTGAAGCCCTAACCCCTTACATATCATCCAAACCCTAATTTTTGTTCACAAACAGTAAGAAACCCTTCACAAAACACCCAAAAATCCATCAAAAAATTTAAGAAACACTCAGATCTAAGGAGGCGCTTCATTTTGAAGATCTGAAACGAATCCAATAACAAAAACGAAATGAGGAATATCTTATGAAAAACCATTCTACCAGTTTTGAGGGAATGACTTATTGCGATCATATATGTATATTTTCTTTTTATTTGCTTTTATTATTTATTTTATTTATTTATTTTTAATTTTTTTAGCAATGTAATCTTTTTGAAAAATAGTAGAGACCGACTTTTACCGAGCGGGGTTGGGGCCTAATACCTTCCAACCCCATAACGTGATCCCCAGACTTAATTGTTTTGGTGTAGATTAGTCATTTTTATCCATCTTGAGTCAATGCTCGGTTCTTAGATCGTAATAACTAGGTGGCGACTCCCAAACCTCAAAGTCAAAAGCGGATCCGCAAATCTCGCAGATCGAGGGCGCTTTCAGTGACGACTCCACTGGGGATTATTGAGGATCAAACTTGAAAAGCCCCAAGTATGGGAACATTGATATTTAGACCTAATTTTTTTTATGTTTATTTTGTTTTTAGTTTATTTGATTCATTTATTTTAAGGATTGTATTATATTCTCTTGGCATCATTTTTAGTATATTATTATGGAATATTATTTGCTATGATTCAATTTAAGGTCGTTTGGGATGTTCCTAAATAATACAGGATATTGAGAGGATGATGATGTGGGAAAATGGGTGTTGACCCATTTTTATTTGGATTATTTTTTGGGTTTGTATTATCCTTTATTGATATCTTTTGATTCGATTTTGGATACTTTGATTTGGCATATTTTGTTTTATGGTTCAATTGGGGGTATTTAGAATAGCTACAAATAATGAAATATTCAAATTGACATATAAATTGAGGATGGGATAATGATTATTGGACCATGATTTTTTTTTACGTTTGTAGATTTTTTAAAATATTTTTTTAGGTGTGTGTTTGATTTGTCGTTTGACAATGTTTTTTTTTTTTTTTTTTTTAAAGAAGAAATTTTTTTGTTTATTTTATTTTTATGTGTTCAATTTTTTTTAATAGGCAAATTGTGTTGTTCGTTGACAGCAAGCAAGCAACAAATAAAAAAAATTTGGGGTGCTGTTAACAAACAGAGTATACCCATCGTTTTAAATCGGTTTTAGGGGTGGTGTGTCCCTAGTAGAAGTTTGTTTTTAATTTCAAACCCTTATTGTTTTAAATTGTTTTTTTTTTTTTCTCTTTTTCCACTCAAATCTCGTCATCTTCAACAGGGACCAACTGGTTAAAATTTGAGATCGATCGGTTTAATCTCAAATCTGATCAGTTTAAACCCTCCATCCCAATCGGTTTAAGATCCTAACACCCGAAGTGAATTTTCGATTCATTCTTATGAAAAAATATGGAGCTTGGAATCATTAGCTCATCTTGATCAGACTGTAACGATGTCGATATCGATCTCCATCTCAAAGTTTCTCTTCATTTGAAGAATGTTTACCCACTTGATCAATCTATTGTTGAAGTTTTCTACCAAATCCAGATAAGGAAGAAGAAGATCTATTTCTTTGCAAGATAGGTTTCTCTGATGAGAATCGGTAAGAGAAAATGACTTCTTCCTCTCGTGGTTCTGATTGGAAAATAGCCATTCATGTCAATCAAACCTACCATACCGAATGATGTGATGAAACCAGACGATTTTCTATATTGCGAATTTTTTTTTTGTTGCGCATGCGTTAAATAAACAGGGGTACAAAAAATTTAAAAAAAAACGAAAGAGTTTTATACCAATTCGTGTGCTTCATTGTGACAGCCAAGGCACGGGCTCGACTTAGTGATCTCCCTTCATCGTGGGATAGGTTTTTCTCTCTCTCGCCATAACCACCTTCCCCAATTTCGTGTCAATTCAG
Organism: Akebia trifoliata; assembly: GCF_017979445.1. Classification (NCBI taxonomy): domain Eukaryota; kingdom Viridiplantae; phylum Streptophyta; class Magnoliopsida; order Ranunculales; family Lardizabalaceae; genus Akebia; species Akebia trifoliata. Next base: position 18,302,725 of record NC_141388.1, read on the forward strand.
TCTCCTCAATGTGAAAAGGATGGTTGTGGTTAGAGTTAGGGCTTGAAAAAAAAAATAATGAAGGTTTACTGTAAGGATGAGAAGACTGGTTTTTTTGTTGAATTTAGGGGTAGGAAGATCGAATGAATGCGGGGTTAATCTATGAGTGATTAAGATCGACAAATAAAATATTGGTTTATTTCTCTCTAACACTTTTATTTTGTCTCCCAAGAGATTAAGGATTTTATGCCAGATGATTTGTTGGATTTAGGGAAGATTGTGTTTATTTTATTTTAAAAAAAAAATGTTTTGATTCTTATATAACTCAGATTAACTGGATGTTTGTTTTTTTATTTTTATTTTCTCGGAACTATTATTTATGTTTTAATTTTTGTTTTGGGTTTTGTGTTTGATTTTAGATTCTTTTGATTGAACTATTGTCACACCCATTTTTTTTACTTATGGCACACCACATTAGATGTTTGCTAATTTGTTATTGGTTTGCAAATGAGTTCGTGACAATAGGATCCTTCTGTTTGTTTTTTTAGGCTATTTTTAAGTTTTTTTAAAAACATTATTAATAGATTAAAAAAAAAAATTGATCCACAATTCTCATTCTATCCTAAGTGATCTTTGATTGGACCATAAAAATAAAATAAAAAATTTTGTTTTGATTCATTTTATGCCAATTTCAATGTTAGATCTGATTGAATATTTTGTGATTGCCCATTCAATATATCACGATCTGATGTGCATGCTTTGAATGTTATGGATATTGTTTGTATTTTGTTTGATATGTGAGATCCATATTGTTATGATTTGATCTAGCCCACGGGGGCCCATTTGTTTGAAAAAAGCCCCAGGCACACCCCACTTTGTTTTGCACACACCACTAGCACGTTTATTGCTTTGCTCGCTAGCATATCCCTTATAGCCAACATGATACTAGTGAATGGCCCGGTCTCCTCGGAGATGCGACGTCATTCATGAAAATCACAACTCCAGTCACGTATCTTAGGATATATAAAATTGGGGCATCAGTACCGTTCGATCTGGTTACACTGAAAGGTATATCGATGCACCCAGACTGGAGCGACCTGAGCCTTTGTCCTATTGTAAGCCGCAAAGTCACATTCCCGATCGCCAACCCTAGATTCGTACCTATACGATATATCAAAGTTCACCAATTGCACTTCTTGGTCAAAATCAGTGCCTAAACGAGATCCTGTCCCATTGTACCTTACTGTACGAGGGGGATAGACAACGTCTATTCTAGACGAGAGGTATTTAAGTAGGCCCTTGCTTAGCATCGTGCGCCACCTCTCAACTGGGGATTAAACTGACTGTTTTTTGACTTCAGAGATTTGAGTTGGAGTTTTAGATTATCACCTATACGATATATCAAACCAAGTCACTAGGTATCAAGAGGTATATAGGTGCACTTGGGCAAGGGTGGCCAAATAAATTACATTGCAGATAGTAAACCTAGAGTCTAGAAAATCTCCCTATAGGTCACGACTCGAATTTATTGTGGATGTTCTCGGGTTGCTTGTTGGAATTGTACCTTACAAATGATGAGATCAGGAATGTACAGTTTTGTCCTCAAGATAATCAAACTTGTTATTTAATCTGATTCAAGGTTATCATATTGCTGGGTGCACCAACCCAATAAAGAGTCCATTTAAAAAAAATTTGGCAATGGTTCATAATGACCCAGTCCATCTCGATTCAACAATCATGATGGACTAGACCATTTAAATCAAAATGGAATTCAAACTCTTTGCTAATTCGGGTTTCAACCCATTTTAAAAGAAGAAAAATATTTTTCAGAAGAAGAATATTTTCCAGAAAAAATATTTTTCAAAAGAAAATACTTTCTAAAAGAAAAGAAAATGAAGGAAAAATGATTTACATGGAAAAATAACTACAAAGATATATTTTACATGGACCTTGAAAATATACTAAGATACCTTTTTGTGTCAAACCAGGATGCTAGCCGTAGGCAATAACCTAATCCACCAATTGGTCAAAACAACCATCATGGGGATGCACTCTATAGAGAAAATCAACTTCAGGAAATTCATGTTGAGATGTGCTCTATACTTTCATGAGTTTGAGGTAAACTGGAACTTCTTACGTGCTATGGCTAAATGTTGGAACCCTTACCTTCACATATTCCAAATTGGGTGTATGCACTTGTGTCCCATTTACGAAGATTATTGTGGCATCATGGGGATATCTGCTTCAGGACCTCTAGTCAGGCCCTCATTAAAGACAGGATATTCTGGTGACCTTGCCACATGATTGAACATTTCAAAGGAAGAAGTCTAGGCCTTAGTCCATAACGAAAGATTGGATTTAATACCTTTATTGGGCCCATATCACTCCCGCAGTCATCCCGTCAATGTAAAATCAGAAACCTGACGAGCCACTAGAGATTACCGTCTATGTTTAGGAATCTTAGCCCAATACATGCTGACTTCTAAAAGCAATGGCCAAACTATCCCTGAGTCCTTCATAGATATAGCCACTCAACTTTCAAAGAAAGCTAACCCTGTACCTCTCATCCTAGCTGAAACTTTCTCGGGACTAGATGCCATAAAGAATGGTGAGGGAAGAAGCTTCAAAGTATGCCCCCACCTACTCTATATGTGGCTTTGTGATTGTCTCAAAATTATAGATGTTCCTTTAAACCTCGAATATGGGCCATAACACTTTTCCAAAAAAAACCTAATAGTACGACACAACTCAGTCAAGGCTTGGAGCAAATGGTTAGACTCTGGCATTGCTTGTCATATTGATTTTAGATGTCCTTGATGGATGACTAATCCCCCTGTTCTAGGAACCAAAGGATCTTATTATGTCTGTTTGATTGGACTAGAAAAAACATCTTTCTATAAACCTGCATTGATCCCAGAGCAGTACGATGTACCTATAGAGTTATCTTTACCTCAACATAAAACTTTCTTCCCTTCCGAGCCATTGACTGAAAATTTAGTGTATCTCATTGAGAAGTCTTGGAACAAGCACACCTTAAGATGTCCAGATGGACCAGTATAATTCAAAGAACCAGTTGTTAGAGACAAGAGGATCAAGTTTGATAGTTCTAGCAATCTTGAGGACCATCAAGACAAGGCCAAGCGTCTATGTAAAAAATAGTTTAAGTCAAAAAATGTTATTCAATGAATTTTTTTCTTTGTCAATAATTTTCAGTATGTCCAATAAAGCTATTTTTTTTCTTTTGAATAAACATTTATTTTGAATGAACGTTGCATGAATGGATTATTTAATGGATTGGTGCACAACTTCAATAGAATGACTCATTAAAATGTTATCAAGGGGGTAACACTAAAATTGATTAAATTTATCTTTGATGGGGTCATATAGGATTATCATTGCGCCCAAACTCAAGTGTCCACCTCCTAGTTGGAGTCATAACTTCAGTCGATTAGAACGAAAGACAGCACCTAGTCAACAAGAAGAAATGGCTTCAGCGTCTGAGCTTATAGAGATTCGTAAGATTTTGGTAGTCTTTACCAATGATATCAACAATATAAAAGGCAAAGTGGAAGTTTTAGAACAGATTTCAGAATCAACAGGTAATCCCCTTGACGATCCAAAATGAAAAAGGGTAGAAGAAAATGTAATGAGACATGCACATGAGGTCTTTGAACTTGACGGGGATGAAGAACATTTTGATGAAAATCCAGTGTTAGCTAATAAGATGTCTCAGTTGGAGTCAGTCCTGAAGAGTATAAAGGGTATTGATGAAATTACAACAGGCATTGAAACTCTAAATCGTATCCCTAGAATTCATTTGCCAGAAAAATTTGTGATGCCTGAAATGGACAAGTTTAGTGGGATAGGTTGTGCAAAAATGCATCTTAAGGTATATGTTACTAACATGCGTACTATGGGGCTCAGTGACAAACATATGACATTGCTATTTCAGCGAACTCTATCAGGATCAGTTCTACGATGGTTGATGTATCAAGATTTAACTATATTAGGTACATGGGAAAATATGTCAAAGGCTTTCTGGAATCAGTATAAATACAATTCCGAGATTGAAACTTCAATAAGGGATTTGGATCAACTAAAAAGAAAAACGGAGAAACATTCACTGATTTCATTGGTCTTTAGAGGGCCAAGGCTGCCCAAATGTAGGATAGACCCTCAGAGAAGGAATAAGTAGCAATTATCTTAAAGAACCTCAGACAAGGATATGTTTAGTACCTAGTGGCCCAATATCTTCCTACTTTCGATTCCTTATTACAAGTCGGAAGGCAACTTGAAGACGTTTTTGCCTTTGGGGTTCTTTCTAACTCCTCAGACAACAGGTCTAAGAAACCCTTCGTTTCCAAGCCTAGCACCAACCATGTCTACATAGCTAACACATCAGCTACCCTAGTTCAACCCCAGCCCGGACTAATAACCAGGTTCACCCAAGTCAACCTCGAACTCCATGTCAATTTACCAACCTAGGGATAAGTCTCACTGTAGCTCTCTACAAATTGGTAAGAAAAAGGGCTTCTTACCCCGATCCAACCCTGACCTTTACCAAATCCCCTACTAGCTGGACACAACTCTAATTAGTTCTGTGAGTTCCATCAAAATTCTGGCCATCACATTGATCGATGTATCACTTTGCGACATGCCATTCAAAACCTTATCGACAACAAAAAGTTTACCATCCCTATCCCAACATCACCAAATGTCACCACTAACCCATTACCTGCCTATCAACCTCCACCAACCCTAAACATGGTTTCTAACGCCGAATTACAATTTTATCCTGTATCTCTTATCCATCCCATCCAAGTCAAACCACCCAGTTACCCCATTGTCGGAATAGCTTTCTCTGACGAAGTTTTCACCACAAGTTACAAGCCCTTTGATTTAGCCTCAGACAATGCATATTGTCTGTCCCCACCTCGTTATAGTAGTCATGTATTCACTAGTTACCTATTGGCTCAAATGAACCCAAAAAGCCCTTTGACAAATGAAGATCCATACCTGTTGACTGAAAAAGATGGGTCTTTCTCTCTCCTGTGATGAAATTAGACATATGACTCGAGGAGGAAGGTTCTTTAAGCCACCGGAACTCCGTGTTGACAATCCTGCATTCTTGGCAAAAAAAAAAAAGATCCCATTAAAAAGAATATCGAAGAAGATGACTCCGTGATTAAACAGTTGAAGAGATCAGGGGCCAATATCAAAGTTTGGGGTTTGCTCATGGTTTTCACTGTCCATAGGAAAGCCGTTCTCAAAGCGCTAAGTACAGCCCAAGTCTCCCTCGATACTTCTCCAGATCAGCTTGCCAGTATAGTATGGGCAACTCATGTGGAAAACATACTGTCTTTCTCAGACTCAGATCTCTTAAAAGAATGAGCAAACCACACTAAGCCGTTACACATTACAGTCGATTGCAACAGGATGAGGGTACCATTGGTTTTAATTGATAATGGTAGTGCACCGAATGTTTGCCTTTTGAAGACTACCACTTGTCTCAGGTTTAAAGTTGAAGATCTCAAGCCCACTAATCAGGGTGTTAGGGCATATGATAACACCAAGAGGGATGTACTTAGAATTTTGCACCTTCAATTGTCCACAGGCAAAATTGAATTTTCTTTAGAATTTTAGGTCTTAGACATCTAGTCTTCTTTCAATCTATTGTTAGGAAGATCATGGCTACACCAAATCCAAGCCATACCTTCCACGCTACATCAGAAGGTTAAATTTATTAAAGATGAACTGATAATCACTCTTCACGATGATGTTGAGATTGTAGGGATTGTAAACAGTGTAGAGGTCAAGCGTGTGTCGCTGCTTGAGATTCAGTTAGAACAACAGGGGATAGAACTCAGCAGGTTTGAATTTGAAAAGATATGCTCAGTCCAATGGGATCAGTCGGTAAATGAATATTTTCCTATCGAAAATCCCTCCAATTGCTATATGGCTAACATGTTCAAGAACATGAGGTTCTTTCGTAGTATGGGCCTAGGTCTCAAGTAATAAGGTATCAAAGAGGTACTAGTGATTAAGGAAGTCGTCAACACATTTGGGTTAGGGTATGAACCTACTAAGGAATACTGGGCCCAATATTGAAGATAAAATGAGACTAGGCAATCGCAAAAAGGCAAGGGCGTATCACAGATCTGATTAAAATGAAGCCTTATCGTAAAACCCTTAATGGATATTTTGTGAAAGAAGGAGAACACTTTCGATGCTATGGGTTCCCAAAGCTATTTATTGATCACATCATGGGTACTCGTCTGTCGGGGTTTGAAATCTTTTTTGGTATGGATGGGCTTGAAAAGGAAGCAAGCACAGGAGTAGAAGAACAGGAAGCTGAAAACTAGCAACTCAACCTGGACACCCTCAACATTGATCAGTTGTTCATTGAAGATCATAGTGTCTTAGTGTTGTCAGTAGGGAAGGGGACCTCTGAAAGTGCCCTCGATCCGCGGGGTGCACAGATCCGCTTTTGACCCTTGAGGTTTGGGAGTTGCCACCTAGTTATTACGGTATAGGAACCAAACTGACTCTAAAAAAGGCAAACATTACTAATCTACGAAAGAAAAAAAATGTCCGGGGATCACATTACGGGGTTGGAAGGTGTTAGGCACCAACCCCGCCCGGCCAAAGCTGGTCTCTACTAATTTTCCAAATAAATTACATTGCTAAAAACCTAGATAATAAAATTGTTTTAAAGAAATTATACCTTTCCGAAGACAACTTTATTGTTCCCTCAGATCTGATTGAGTAACTCTTTGTATAATACTCCTCGCTTCGTTTTGCCTCCGGATCGGATTTCTGATCTACGAGGTAAGGTATCTCTTTCTTAGATCTGGGTTCTTTGAATTTTTTCTATAGATTTTGGGGTGTTTTTGAAGGACTTCTAAGTGTTTTTCAAGCTAAAATTGAAGTATGGTTGTTAGGTAAGGAGTTGGGGCTCCAAAATTAGGATTTATGGGAGGCTAGGGGGACTTTTTGACCCACTTCTTTTAGGGTTTATGATTTGATACGAAAATAGGGTGTGAGGATCTTTATTTATAAATTTTTTTAAGGGTTGATTTAGATAGAATTAGTATTTGATTGTAATTCTTTTAGTTAGAGTTGTATTTTAGTTAGAACTATTTTAGGTAGAGTTGTATTTTAATTAGAATTGTTTTAGGTAGAGTTATATTTTAGTTAGAATTCTTTTAGGTAGAGTTGTTATTTAATTGGAACTCTATTAGGATTTTGACTTTTGGTCTTATTTGATAGACTTTAAGATTTTGACTTTAGTCTTACTTGATTGACTTTAATACCTTGAATTTAGTCTTGCTTGATTGACTTTAATTTTTTTGGAGAACCCCCCTCTATTATATCTTTAATTCTTTGGACCCCCAAATGGAGGGGTCCTTAAAGAAATATCTTGCGAACCCTCAACAATTTTGCTGGAGAGCCTGATTGATCAATTTTTTTAGTTTAAAATTTTAAATTAATTTCATTAATGTTTCACTTTAATTATTTAATATTTTATTTATTAATTTTAAAATTTTTAATTATGAAAATTGTGAAATTACCGTTTTGCCCTATAGAGGACTTTTCGCGTTTTAAGTCAGTTTTTATTGTTCTAAGATGTTTTAGAATCGATTTTTTGTAAGGAATTCAATGGAAATATTGGTTTGGATCATTTATGAAGTTTTTTGTGTGAAATGATTGTGAATTTTACGAGGGTCATTTTCATAATTTTATCAAATTCTGTTAAAATTGGCGAAATGATTTATTTGATTTTGATTTGTTGGTTTATGTGTTTGAATGAGTTTTCCTAATCGTAACGTAGGCTCTAGGAATATTTTGATGTTAAGGGTATTTTGATAATTTGGTCATTTTTAGTGATTTTTATCATGAAGCTTCTTTTTGGTCTGCAAGATGATGATTTCTATGTTTTTGGGGTCGTATTTTCCTAGCGTAGTGTGGTTTCTAAAGTTTTGTCAGTTCGAGATACCTCATCCGGATTTCTGAAACATATCTGGTGACAAAATAACGCAATGAAAATAACATCCATCATTGGGAATCATTGCGATCGGGTTAACAAGTTGATTAATCAGGCGGATGTAAAAATGTGGTGTCTATAGATGCCCCTCTTTGGCAGAGGGTTGAAGCAAACTAGATAGTAAATCTATTTTAGTAGATAGTGCGATATCTGAATGCCAAAGCTAGTGACAGTTTATTTTGTAGTCTGATTTAGCAATTCGTCGAGGTGTTCGGATCCTTAAGGGTAAAACTCTCCCCGAACTAAAAAATTGTCAAGTCCTTAAGCACAAACTCTCACTGACGGTGTCAGATCCTTGAATTTTAAAAAATTCTCCTTGACTGATGTAACAACTGTGCAAGTGTGTGATTTAAAATCTAAGAGATTAAGTTGGAACTGAGTAAAATCTGAGCATAATTTGAGCATAATCTGAGCATAATGTGAATATAAACTGAGCATAATTCCGAGAAAACCCTCGGTGGCATCTGAGCATAGTTCCGAGAAAACCCTCGGCGGTAACTGAGTACAATTCCGAGAAAACCCTCGGCGACATCTGAGCATAGTTTCGAGAAAACCCTCGACGGTAATTGAGCATAATTCCGAGAAAACCCTCAGCGGCGTCTGAGCATAATTTCGAGAAAACCCTCGGCGGCGTCTGAGCATAATTCCGAGAAAACCCTCGATAGTAACTGAGCATAATTCCGAGAAAATCACAGCGGCATCTGAGCAAAATTTTGAGAAAATCCTCGGCGGCGTCTGAGCATAATTCTGAGAAAATCCTCGACGATAACTGAGCATAATTTCGAGAAAACCCTCAGTGGCATCTAAGCATAATTCTGAGAAAATCCTCGGCGGTACTTGAGCATAATTCCGAGAAAACCCTCGGCAGAGAAAATCCTCGGCGGCATCTGAGCATAGTTCCGAGAAAACCCTCGGCGGCATCTAAGCATAGTTCCGAGAAAACCCTCGACGACATCTGAACATAATTCCAAGAAAACCCTTGGCGGCATCTGAGCATAGTTCCGAGAAAACCCTCGGCGGCATCTGAGCATAATTCCAAGAAAACCCTCAGCAGCATCTAAGCATAATTCCAAGAAAACCCTCGGCGGCATCTAAGCATAATTCCGAGAAAGCCCTCGGCGGTATCTGAGCATAATTCCGAGAAAGCCCTCGGCGGTAACTGAACATAGTTTCGAGAAAGCCCTCGGCAGTAACTGAGCATAATTCCGAGAAATCCTTCGGCAGCATCTGGCTGAGTAAAACTAAGAATGAAGGAATAAATCTGGGAAAGAACGATTGAATATGAAATCTGGAAAAGAGGGGTTGAATCTAGGAATGAATAAATCTGGGACAGAATGAATGCCCTAGCCAACGTGAGATCCAAAATGCATTTGTTTGAACCTCAAAATTTTTTTCAAAAGTTTTATGAATTTAAAACTTGAGTTTTTATTTCTTTTGAACCTTAAGGGTTTTTCAAAAAACTGTTATCAAGAGGGTAACCTTAAGTTTGGGGTTCCCAATATCTTTTAGGATTAACATTGCTAAAAAACAAAATGCCCCTGGTTTGACAATAAACATGGCATTGAAGATAATTGAACGCATCATTAAAAAATACCCCTGGTATAAGGAGGGAAATTTCATATTTAGAAGAAAAAGAAAATGCCCCTTGTGTGAAGGTTTAAAATATTTGATTACCACAAGCGCAATAAAGATCCAACTTTTTATTTTGATTAATTTTATTGAAGATTTTGAGTCAGGTTTAAGAGAACAAAATATTTTCTTTTGAGACTAATCATAGAATTCATCATTTTCTCCCTTGGTTCACTTGGGGAAGAAAGAATTTTCAGATCGATCGTAAACAAGATACTTGTGGCTTATGAGTTTATGCCCGGTTTAAGCTAAGTATTGAACTTGATTATTCGGACTTCTGATGTTTCAGCTCGGACCGCTCTCAGCTTGGGATTTTCTTTTGTTTTTCTTTGTTGCTCTAACTTTTGCCTAGATCGCCTTTTCAGGTTTTCAATCTATCGAGCTTGCTTTAGCTTTTGCCTAGATCGCCTTTTCAGGTTTTCGATCTAGCGAGCTTTTTCTTTTTTTTTCTTGGCTCTGATTGTAACACCCCGGATTTTTAACTCATATCTCGAGGAAAGTAAATGGTGAGATTTGGAGGGAAATATCGAATGAGAGACTTAGAGTAAAATACTCGAATATTACTATGATTAATTTTGAGGAAAATCGACTTCGTCATTAGATTCAAAAGGATCGGAATATATACATTAGCTTGTAAGCAAGTTCGAATTCGAGTTCGGAGGAAAAAGTTAACAAATCCTCGAATTTCGCGTTAAGTGGGATCCAACATAGTGGAATTTCGTTAGAGCGAGAATCGAAAAGATTTGATGATACCATTAGATCCGAATCGAAAAATTATTCGAAATGGTATATTCGTTTGTCGTTTTTCGAGTCCGAATAGTTAAGTTACGATCGAAACTAGAAATAAGAGGGAAATTACAAGTATGCCCCTCAGATTTATTATAAAAAGGGATCTGATTTCTTTTATTTCATTTTTCTCTCATTCTCTAAGAAACCCAAACGACAGTCACTTTCAATCCAAGGGTTTCGACCCATTGTCATCAAGTTTGTGCGCAAACGAAGCCGAGTTGAACATCGACGAAGAAGACAAAGTTGTCGGCCACGTCGAGAGCTACAACTTCACCATCTTTACTTACCCATTCTTATTCGTTTTCCCCATCCTTCATCAAAACCAGCTGGGTAGCTCGAGTAAACCTCAACACCTTCCATCCGAGGGCTTCATCGAGTTAGGAGCTAGGTCTATGCTTCATTATAGAGGAGAAGGAGAACGTCATTGTCGGATACCTTGCGAACCCTTGCTCATTTGGCATCCAAGTCAGCCCAACCTCGACTCTCGAACCACCAACCTTGATCATTGTGTGAGTTTATCACGTTCGACGTCCAGAATCAAGTAAGGGATTTCCGATTCTTATTGGTAGCTTTAGATTTCCGAAATGTGCATTTAGGGTTTTGAAACAAAACTTATTGTTTGTATTTAAATCGTAGAAATTGGTGTTTGATTTCAAATTCATGGTAGAAGTAGGTGTTTTGTTTATGCTTTATCGAATTTTGATAACAAAATCATGGGTGGGTCGAATGGCTCGAAAAATGGAAGAAGAAATCGAAAAAGGGATCGAAAAACCCAAAAATCGCGAGTGAGGTTCAGGCTGTAGGTGGGTAGGGTCGGTGCCACCGACAGAATGAAGCTTCTGCCACCGAAAATTTTCTTCCGGCGGCGGGAACCATCGGTTCCACCGATAGAACAAGGTTCTGCTGCCGACAGTACTATTCTGAGTAACAAGGTTCTGCTGCCGACAGCACTGTTCTGAGTCAAAAACAGACTCTGACTCTTGGCTTGACTTCCTCACACCTTATACACTATTTTTCACCCTTTATTTCATTAAAAACATTTAAGTACTGTAAGTTCTTTAATGAAATTAAGGTTTTACCCCCCATTTCGGAACAATGGGAATGGTTTTAAGATCCAAATCTCAAAGGATCAAAATCCGAATTTTGGTTTAAAGAACAAAACGTAATTTTCGACGTTTTCGGCAAGTTTTCAAAATGAAATAACTTTCGCGTTTCTTTGAATTAGATTACAAAAACTATATGGTGTCGAATCTCATGATCAAGACTTTCATTTCGAAAAACCCATTTTTAATTTCGAGAACTTTGAAAATTTGAGTTTCTGACACTTAGCCAAATTTTCACCAGCTTTCTCTATTTTTAACAGCTTTGGTCCCGAGCATCGCTGGGACCTTGTTTTTGAATAAACTTCGGTGGTTTTCAATGGCAAGACCAAAAGAATGACTTTGAAAGATTGAAAATGAATGGTTGATTTGAAAGGATGAAAAATGAGAATGTTGAGAGAATGGGAAAAGGGAATGAACGGTAAAATGTCAGAATCACACCCGAGGGATGATGTCTGCATTTTACATTGTATGTTGTGTGTAGGTTGGTGGAAGGATATCCAGGTTATTAATGAAAGGGTTGCATGTTTATTTCCGATAATGTTAGCGCTTGCGCTGAGTACTGTTATTTATTTTAGGCCGATTGGCCACGGTTGCATGGTAGGAGCTGGATATCCGTTCTCAACCCTGTTCTGTTAATTTCTCTTTTGTTTTAAATGAAAAATCATATATGTACGTAGCTATTTTGTGAGCTGTTAAAGGGTTTGTGAATGCCTGAAGGGATAGTGTGTCACATCATCCGTAGGGGTACACTATCCTAGGATGTACGGTAGGGACCACCAAACTCATACGTGGTATGGGACGCGTATGAGAGTGGAGTCACAACTGGAATCCGGGTCCATTCCTCTCTTATCTTTACCAGTGAACGTGTATTGTAAAGGTGGTCGTATACGAGTGGAGTGTCATTTGGGAATTACATGCACGCCTGATAGGCATAGACGAAGATGATTAGTCAGTGATCACTAACAATCTACTAGTAGTCGAATGTTCTGACACATCGAAAATAGACCCATTGCTTACGGTCACGTCAAACGGCCAGCCTGAGCCGGATAAATGGTTCCGCAAGCGTGGTAGACACGACCAGCCACAAAATCAGGAACTACGATGTTATTGAGGAATATCATGTCCTGACTGGGAGCGATCCAGTCGTGAATCCCAACTCTTTAATTCCAATACTCCACCATTTGTATTATGTATCTGTTGTTATATTTCGAATTATAAATGAGAAGCATGTCTATTATTTCAATGTTGGCAATCTTATTTACATAAAATGAAAAATGTATGATGAGTATGGATGATTGATGCTATGTGTAATTTTTAAAACTGTTTAGTTGCTCATCCCTGGCTATATGTACCAGTTGATCGTATTTTATCTTGTAAAACCTTGCATGTATTAAAATGTTCAGTATGCTTTATTCGATCATGCTTAGGAAGGGTTATTAGTAGGAATTGGCTGTGGACTTGCTGGGTAACTTTCGTTACTCACCCTTTCCTTCCTATTTTTTTTAGTTTCAGCACTTGCAGCTGTCTAGACAGGCGTAGAGGCAGTAATTGAGGAGTATTTGGTCGATCAGATCGACGATCAGATTTTATTGCCTGGTGAGCACTAGGGCCACATCCCTTAGTGTTTTCAGTTTCATCCAAGATGTATGTAATTTTTGGATTTGAGAGTTTAGGCCTCTGTTAGAGTGAGAGTGTTTTGGTAAGCCTGTATATTGATAAATCTTCCGCACTCTGATCTACTTACATGTTAGATGTAATTAGTCTTCCGCTGTTATTTTCCTGTATCTACATTTTTATATATAGGTTTTGTTATAAATTGGTTTATTAGGTTTGAGTTCCGTGAAACGCTAACATAAATAGAGGAGACCATGCCGAAATTTCGAGGTGCCACCTAGTACCTTGGGATTTGGCCTTGGGATTTGTGTTAGCGTTTGGCGGGGCACCACACTAATTGTTGCCAAAGTTGTCCTTTTAGATTTTCAACTTTGCGAGCTTGCCTTAATTTTTGGCTAAGTCGCCCTTTTCGGGTTTTCAACTTAGTAGGCTTCATCATTTTTTTTTTCTTCTTTTCTGAACTTTTAGAGTTGCTGTCTGATCATGCTTTACTATCTTCCTTGACTTTTCATACGGTACTTAGGAGGACTTTTATAAGTAAGATTAGGACTGGATATAAAAAAGAAAGGAATTTTGAGGCTCAAAACCCAAATGCCCCTTGTGTGGCATTTCATTTAAATTTTTTTTTGAATTTGCTTCCCCATTTTGGATGATATTTCTTTTTCTTTTGAGTTTTTTTTTTTTAGATTTTTTTTTCTTTGTCGGGGAATTTATTCTTTTATTTTGATGTGGTCGGGCCTGAAGTAACTTCTCAGGTTGCCTACGTACCCCAAAATTTTGGGATCAGACCAAAACGTAGTTCAAATATTTCCCTTCCCTGGGTTAGGTAATCAGGCTAAGAAGTAAATGGCATAATTTCTCTTTTTGAACAGACTGCAAAGGGGCTGAAAAAGGAGATAATGAACTATGTAGTAAGAACAATTGATTCGGCCAAAAATGGCCTCCTTAAATGTAGTACCGTTTGATTTGGTCAAGGTTGGCATGTTCTGGTAACTCGATTCCATCATGATCTTGAAGCCTGACAGCTTTCCTGGTAATATTTCCTTGATGATGAACTGACCTCCCCAATTAGGTTTGAACTTCCCTCTAGGGTCAAAAATAAGTAATCGATTCTTTTTGAAATTTGATGGTTTTCCAAAGTAGTGTTTTCTTGCTAATAGATGAATTTTTATAATTAAATTCAGACTTCTTCCTTTGGTTGAGGAGGAGTACTTAGTTTTCTTTGAAGTCTGATGGTTAAATCCTTGACTTGTAAGTAACGAACTTTAACCTTCTCGACAAACGTGCGAGTGATTCTTCTTTGATAAGTTTGCACCCTAAGTTGTTTTTCTTCAATCAAGTTTAGCCCTTTGAATCCAATGGCGAGTGTAGTCTATTTCTAGCAATTGACTTTGCATCAAGACCTTGAGATACAGGATTCCTTCTCAACTGGTAAGACTGTTTCTGTACCCCCATAGTATGAATGGTAGCTTTTCTGACTAATCCTGGTGCGGTTGACACATTTTCATAATGGTTATTTTGAGACTCTTATTAGTTGCTTGCTTCAACCGCTCTATTAATCTGATGACGATAGGGAGATGATGCCAAGTCTTGAACTTTGAACATAGATCAGATATCAATTTCTTTTCAACCATTTCATTAGTCTGAGAATGTAATCTATTTTAGGAGCTCTACCATGTTGAGAAGTCTAGCACTGATACATTTTGTAACATCTTCCTTGATCTCATTTATCAAGTCAATATCTAATTTGTGTCAGACAACACCCAAGCTTGCACCTAACATATCCTCATAGGCCCACGCGAACAAGTCTTTTGAAATTTCTGAGAAAAATTCGTTATCTCCTTGTGCTCCTCTAGGGATAGGATGGTTTCTATTTGAATCTCTTTAGGAATTAATTTATGTTCCGAGGTCAATGACCTTTGTTTTCTCGATTAAACGTTGAGCCTAACTTTTAGCTTTTTGCTCAGGAAAGAAATCTATCAGATTATTAGTTAATTCGATAATGTGCTTGAGGTATTCAAAAAATTTTCTTTACCCAATCAAATTCAAAAGGGGTGACAGACACCTCTATGACTCGACAAACTAACTCGACTCAACAGAAAAAAGAGTCAACTCGAAAAGAAGACATGACCTTGCTGAAAAAATGGAACTCGAACTAACCCAAATGACTCATGAAAACTCAAGATTACCCAGAACGGGCTTGATTAGGACTGAGGATTGAGACACGGTGATCTTCAGGGAGCAACTGGGCGATATTGAGAAATTCTGAGATTATTTCTAACTGATCGGACTTACAACCCTAGTTAGACGATGGATGATTGAGCTTAGGTATAATGATAACCCTTAAACCTCTTTGAAGGTGAATTTAACAAATTTCAGTGTCACCCCCTTGATAACATTTTAAATGAACCCTGAGATTTTATTGAATTTTGTGCACCAATCCATTAAACAATTCATCCATTCAATGATTATTCAGAAGGAAAATAATTTTATTGCACTCTTGAAAATAATGTTTTTATTGAATAACAATTTTCACAATTCTGATTATTTTTTGCAATCATTTTCTTTTTAGAAAAACATATTTTGATAATTTTACAAGGTCCATGCAAAAAATAGATTTTTGGTAAAAGACATATTTAAAAAATTTTCCATGCAAAAATAGATATTTTGTAAATCATTTTTCCTTCATTTTCTTTTCTTTTGGAAAACATTTTCTTCTGGAAAACATTTTTTCTCTGAAAAATAGTTTTTTATTTAGAAAGCATTTTCTCTTGGAAAATCTTATTCTTATGGAAAACATTTTCTGGAAAACACTTTTTCTTAGAAAATATTATTTCTAGAGAACAACACTTTTTTTTTAAAGAACACTTCTTTTGGAAAATACTTTTTCTGGAAAATACTTTTTCTGAAAAATACTTTCCTTTTGTAAACCATTTTCCTTTTTGAAAATTTGATTTCTATTTTGATTTAAATAGCCCAGCCCATAATGATCGTTGGATCGAGATGGACTGGGTCAAGTTTAAAATGCATTTTTTATTGAGTTGGTGTACCCAGTGATACTTTAATTTCAAATCAGGTTAAACAATAAAAAATTTATCCTTGAAGACAAACCCGCACATTCCTGATCTCATCATTCATATACATTCATCTCACCATTCACATGCATTCTGATCTTATCATTCACATACATTCATCTCATCATTCACATGCGTTCTGATCTCATCATTTACATACATTCATCATTCACAAGGTTCCATTCAATAAACAACCCGGGAACACCCACGATAAGTTCGAGTCGTGACCTACAGGGAAGGTTTCTAGACTCTAAGCTTACTACGTGTAATACTTTTTTATCTGGCCACCCTTGCCCAAGCACACCTATATACCTCTCGATACGTGGTGACTTGGTTTGATATACCATATAAGTGATAATCTAAAATCTCAACTCACTTCTCTAAAGTCAAAAATAGCCAGTTTGATCTCCAGTTGAGAGGTGGCGCATAATGCTAAGCAAGGGCCCACTTAAATACCTATCGTCTAGAATAGACGTAGTCTATCCCCCTCGTACAGTAGGGTACAACGGGACAAGATCTTGCTTAAACACCGGTTTTGACCAAGAAGTGCAATTGATATACTTAAATTATCTTTTACATACCTATGGGTATGAGTCAAGAGTTGTAGTTTTCATAAATGGTTTGGCGTCCCACGAGGGGACCGACCATATACTAGTACTACGTTGGCAATCGGGACATGTGACTGTGTGGCTCACAATATGTCAAAGGCTCAAGTCGCTCCAGCTTGGGTGCATCAATACATCTCTCAGAATCACCTGATCAGACGATGTTGATGCCCCAGTTTTATATACCCTAAGGTACGTGACTGGAGTTGTGATTTTCATGAATGACGTCGCATCTCCGAAGAGACCGAGCCACGCACTAGTTCCACGTTGGCTATATAGGACGTGTAAGTGTGCAGAATAGTAAACGTCCATGTGGTGTGTGCAAAATAGAATGGGGTGTGCCCGAGGCCTTTTTCAAACAAATGGGCCCATGGGCCTGATCATATCATCATACATCGGATTACATGAATATTTAATCAAGATCAACACCATTCGAATCATATGAATATTTAATCAAAATCAATATCATTCGAATCACATAAGTAAAGATGAGCACATTAAGCATATACCAATGTTAGAAGCAAGCATGTTAATCCAACATTATTTCCTTATGTATTCCAATCAAGGGTTATTTTGGATGGCCCAAAATAATTCAGAATTTCAAATCATATTGAATTGAGGATGACTGGATATTCGTTAGGATGGAGATTTTAAAATCAAATACTCTTTTTTTTTTTTTTTTAAATAAACAAAACCCTAATAAAAAATTAGCCAACAAGTGGATCGTTGTTGACAAACCATCTTTTACTACTGTCACCCCGATTTCCACGTAAATCATTAAGGTGACATTAGACCAATCGGTGTGTCAAAAAAAACAAATCATTCAGCCACAAAGAGGGTTGCCCACAATTAGAACAACATTGAGATATATTAGCAACCCATTATTAATTTATAACACACCAATTCTTTAGAAAAATAAATAAGTGTTCACGTATGGATTGGTGTGTCACAACTGAATATTGGTGCATTAATAATAGTTTGACATGAACTAAACAGCAGTAATTTTTATCCGTTAAATTAAACAATTATTTCATAAAAATGTGCTTATTTAGTTGCAATTTCTGTCTGATCCAATGGTTTTGATCCCCAAAAATTTGAAGAAATAAACATGAAAAATTGAAAAATGCCTAAAATCAAACAGATTGATGTTGTTTATTCAGAAACAAGAACTATCGTCATTCAATCTCAATCATAGATCGATGTTCTCTACAATTCTAAACAAAAAATCAAAAGTTCAAATCCAATAGGTTTCATACACCTCTCCGATCCTCTGTTTAAAAGCAACTAAAAAGAAAAATAAACCCAGAAAATCAACGCTTCTACAGTTGGGTTCACATTCGTAATACCGATTTGATAAATGAAAGTTGAAGAACATAAACAGCCAACAAGATCAACCAAAACCGACAGCAATGTGTGAGGTTTGAATCTACATAAAATTTCGGTCGAATCAGTGTTTTTTTTTATTTTTAAAAAAGAAACAAAACAGATTTAGCTTCTTTCTTTTTCTTTTTAAAAAAAAAAAAACTCTAGTTCTTTGGGGCGAGATCACAGACTTAGCTTCGTAGAGGAATCATGCTGCGTGTCTCACCCTTTCTCAGAAGAAATCATAGATTTCTTTAGATCATTAGTGACCCTAAATCAATTGGCCTGAGAGAATGGAGAGACCAAACCGATCGGATTCAGATCTAAACCAGTCCCTCATTGTCTTTGACAGCCGAATGAAGAGTGTGGTTAACTTGTTCTTGATCAAATAAACTTCAAAGGGGCTGTCGATTCAGAGTTTTATGACTCTCTATTAGAAGAAAACAACGATTTTTTGGGTCTTAAACCGAACAGCTCAAACAGATTCGTCTGTTGAAGACGATGAGGTTGGGAAGAAAACGTGTTCAAAGCTCAAATAAGTATGGGTTTTAAAAGTAAAATAATATTTTTACTAAGAACCCACCACCCCATCAACTTAAACATTGGGTTCAGAGAATAGGAAAAACAATTTACTTCATGCACACCACCCACGTTGTCTTGTACATTGCTGTTGCCAATAGCACAAAATATATATATATATATATATATATATATATATATATATTTTTGCTTTTTTTCTTGCTGTCAATAGACAGCACAACCCTCAGATTAAAACAAAACGATCACAAAAACTATCTTACAACTATAGAGATTAACCAAAAGATTCTTCTTTATTATTTAAAAAAAAACATCCAAGCATAACCAACGCGTGCCTAAAAAAATAAAAAATGACGATCTCCCCGCTTCAACCACCATTAATCCATTAATGACCCTTTTGGAATTTTGCATTATTTAAGATCACCATAAACGACCCTCAATTGGATAAAACAATAATAAGTAATGCTCGATTTGAATCATAACAATAATATGCCAAAATACCAAATATTCAAAATCCAAACGCATAATTAATAATCAAACCAAAATAAGAACAAATAGACAAAATAAATAGCTAGACAAACTAAATAAAATATTCTAGGTCACTTTAACAATGCTCCCATACTTGGGGTTTTTCAAGTTTGATCCTCAACGATCCCCAGTGGAGTCGCCACTGAAAGCGCCCTCGATCCGCGGGGTGCGCGGATCCGCTTTTGACCCTTGAGGTTTGGGAGTCGCCACCTAGTTATTACGGTCTAGGAACCAAACTGACTCTAAAAAAGGCAAACATTACTAATCTACGAAAGAAAAAAAAGGTCCGGGGATCACGTTACGGGGTTGGAAGGTGTTAGGTACCAACCCCGCCTAACCAAAGTCGATTTCTACTAATTTCCCAAATAAATTACTTTGCTAAAAACCTAGATAATAAAAAAACATTTTAAGAAATTATACCTTTCCGAAGACAACTTTATTGTTGCCTCAGATCTGATTGAGTAACTCCTTGTATAGTACTCCTCGCTTCGTTTTGCCTCCTGATCTGATTTCTGATCTTTGAGGCAAGGTATCTTTTTCTTAGATCTGGATTTTTCAAAAATTTTCTATAGATTTTGAGGTATTTTTGAAGGACTTCTAGGTGTTTTTCAAACTAAAATCGAAGTATGGGTGTTAGGTAAGGAGTTGGGGCTCCAAAACTAGGGTTTATGGGAGGCAAGGGAGACTTTTTGACCTACTTCTCTTATGGTTTATGATTTGATACGAAAATAAGATTTGAGGACCTCTATCTATAGATTTTTTTAAGGGTTGATTTAGATAGAATTAGTGTTTGATTGTAATTCTTTTAGTTAGAGTTGTATTTTAGTTAGAACTGTTTTAGGTAGAGTTGTATTTTAATTAGAATTATTTTAGGTAGAGTTATATTTTAGTTAAAATTCTTTTAGATAGAGTTGTTATTTAATTGGAACTCTATTAGGGTTTTAACTTTTGGTCTTATTTGATTGACTTTAAGATTTTGACTTTAATCTTAATTGATTGACTTTAATATCTTGACTTTAGTCTTACTTAATTGACTTTAGTCTTACTTGATTGACTTTAATACCTTGAATTTAGTCTTGCTTGATTGACTTTAATTTTTTTGGAGAACCCCCCTCTATTATATCTTTAATTCTTTGAACCCCCAAATGGAGGGGTCCTTAAAGAAATATCTTGCGAACCCTCAACAATTTTGTCGGAAAGCCTGATTGATTAATTTTTTTAGTTCAAAATTTTAAATTAATTTCATTAATGTTTCACTTTAATTATTTAATATTTTATTTATTAATTTTAAAATTTTTAATTATGAAAATTATGAAATTACCGTTTTGCCCCTCGAGAAGACTTTTCGCGTTTTAAATCAGTTTTTAATGTTCTAAGATGTTTTAGAATCGATTTTTCGTAAGGAATTAAATGAAAATATTGGTTTGTGTCATTTATAAAGTTTTTTGTGTGAAATGATTGTGAACTTTATGAGGGGTATTTTCATAATTTTGTCAAATTCTGTTAAAATTGGCGAAATGATTTATTTGATTTCGATTTATTGTTTTATGTGTTTGAATGAGTTTTTCTAATCGTAACGTAAGCTCTAGGGATATTTTGATGTTAGGGTTATTTTGGTAATTTGGTCATTTTTAGTGATTTTTATCGTGAAGCTTCTTTTTGGTCTGCAAGATGATGATTTCTATGTTTTTGGGGTCGTATTTTCCTAGCGTAGCATGGTTTCTAAAATTTTGTCAGTTCGAGATACCTCATCCGGATTTCTAAAACATATCTGGTAACAAAATAACATAATGGAAATAACATCCATCATTGGGAATCATTGCGATTGGGTTGACGAGTTGATTAATCAGGCGGATGTAAAAATGGGGTGTCTACAGATGCCCCTCTTTGGTAGAATGAACCAACAGTTTGGAATGAACAATGTCAAAAGGCTTTCGATCAAGTAAAGGAATATCTCTTGAACCTACCTATTTTGGTTCCATCTATACCAGGTGAACCACTTCTTCTTTATCTGTCAGTCACAAAAGAAGGTATGGGATGCATGCTTGCACAGTATGACAAAGATAATCACAAAGAAATGGCTATCTACTATATGAGCAAAAAAATGTTAGAGTATGAACGAAAGTGTTCAGCCCTCGAAAAAACTTATTTGGCACTGGTATGGGCTACTTAGAGACTTCGGCACTACATGCTATCTCATTCAGTTATCTTGTTATCTTGGATGGATCCTCTCAAATATCTCTTCGAAAAATCGACACTGACAGAGAGAATCGCACGATGGCTGTTGTTGTTATCAGAATTTGACATCATGCATGTTACGCATAAATCTATCAAAGGGAGAGTTGTGGCAGAATACTTGGCAGATCATCTAGTGGTAGAAGGAATATGGCCTATTGATCAGTTCCCAGATGAAAAGATCTTGCATGCTGAAGAAAAGCTGCAGAATCAAACATGACAGTTATTCTTTGATGGAGCCGCTAATCAGAATGGGTATGGGATAGGGGTAGTTCTATTTTCTTATGAAGGATGCCACATTTCGATCGCTATTAAGTTGGCCTTTTCTAACACCAATAATATAGCCGAATATGAGGCATGCATCGCTGGGCTTGAAGCTGCTTTGAATTTGGGCATTACTAAAATTGAAGTATTCAGGGATTCAGCCTTGGCCATACATTAGTCGTTAGAAGAATGGAAGATTAGGGATGAAAAGTTGAACCCTTATCATGAGTATCTGTTAAACTTAGTGAGTAAGTTTAAAGCTATCTTGTTCTAGCACCTGTCAAGGGAAGATAATAGATTTGCTGACGCTTTAGCCACTCTCTCTTCAATGATTTATCTGCCCCCTGGTATGGAGTTGAGGCCTATCACTATCAAAGTCAAGGATAAACCTGCATATTGCTATCAGATCAACATTGCTACTCGATTACCTGATGGAAAGTCATGGTATATAGATGTCAAAAGAGTATTGGAAAAGTAAGAAATTCTTGAAAGAAGTATCGAGGAAAGAACGACAAACCCTACTAAGATTAGCATCTCAATTCATCCTGTGCGTAGAAAGTTTATACAAAAGGTCTTATGATAGGATTCATTTATCATGTTTTGATGAAGATCAAGCTAAATAGATAATGGTTGAACTACATTCAGGGGATTGTAGTCCTCACATGAGTGGGAAAATGTTAGCCAAGAAAATTATGAGACAAGGGTATTATTGGCCCACGAAGGAAACATATTGTCATCACATGGTCAAGACCTGCCACAAATGCCAAATACATGCAAATCTCATGTATGTTCCACCTTCCAAATTAGTTGGTTTGACTTCACCGTGGCCATTTTCAGTTTTCAGAATTGACATCATTGGTAAAATATCACCAAAGGCGTCAAATGGGCATGAATAAATTCTAGTTGCTATAGATTATTTTACTAGAGTGGGTCGAAGCCGCCTCTTATGTTGTCCTCATTGCATCTCCAGTTGCAAAGTTTATCCAAACATACATCATCAGTCGATATGGGGTATCTCTGAAACTGATCTCTGATAACGGGTTACATTTTAAAGCCGAAGTTATTGTACTATGTTCAAAATTCAAAATCTCGCACCATAAATCATCTCCTTATCGTCCTCAAACCAATGGAGTAGTTGAAGTGGCCAATACGAATTTGAAGACAATCATCAAGAAAATGTATCAATCTCATCGAGATTGGTCAGAAAAATTACCATTTGCACTATGGGCATATCGAACTTCAATTTGATCCTCTACTGGAACTACTCCCTACTCCTTAGTGTATGGCATGGAAGCAGTCTTGCCAGTTGAAATGAAAATCCTATTTCTCAGGTCTTGTTGGAAATTCAGTTGTTAGAAGTAGATTAGGTTCATCAACGGTATGAAGAATTAAATCTGATCGAAGAAAAATGACTAAGAGTTTTGTACCACGTGCAGGCTTATCAAAGAAGAGTCGTCCGTGCATTTGACAAATAGATCAAGGCCTGCCACTTACAAGTTAGGGATTTAATACTTAAGGAGAATCGGGCACCTATCTTTGACCCTAGAGAGAAGTTCAAACCAAATTGGGGAGGTCCGTTCATCATTAAAGAAATATTACCGGGAAAAGCTGTCAGACTTCAAGACCATGATGGAAATGAATTTCCAGAACCAACCAACCTTTACCAAATCAAATGGTACTATATTTAAGGAGGCTATCTTTGGTCGAATCAATTATCTTGTTACCTAGTTTAATATATCTTTTCTTAACCCCTTTGTAGCCTTTTTCAAATGAAAAATATCTTTTTCGTTCTCAACTTGATCACCCAACCTAGCGGAGGGAAAAATTCGAACTACATTTTTGGTATGATCCCAAAAGTCAGGGGTACGTAGGCAACCTGAGAAGTTATTTTAGGCCCGACCACATCAAAATAAAAAAATAATTTTCCCCCACAAATAAAATTCAAAAAAGAAATATTATCAAAATGGGGAAGAAAATTCAAAGAAAAAGAGAAAATTTAGGAGAGAATGCCACACAAGGGGCATTAGGGTTTTTGAGCCTCAAAATTCATTTTTTTATGCCTAGTCCTAAGCTTACCCATGAAAGTCCTCCTAAATACCGTATGAAAAAGTCAAGGAAGGTAGTAAATCATTATCAAGCAGTAACTCTAGAAGTTCAAAAGGGAAGAAAAGGAAATAGGGCCTGCTAGGTTGAAAAATCGAAAGGGCGACTTAGGCAAAAATTAAAGCAAGCTCGTAAGGTTGAAAATTTGATAGGACGGTCTTGACAACAATAAAAAAAGAAACTCATTAGATCAAAAACTTGAAAAGGCGATTTAGACAAAAGCTAGAGCATGCTCACTAGTTTGAAAAACTGAAAGGACAATCTAGGCAAAAGTTAGAGCAACAAAGAAAAATAGAAGAAAATCTCCATAGTGTTGAAAAGCTAAATAGTAGTTCGAGCCGAAACATGAGAAGTCTGAATAATCAAGTTTCAGTACCTAGATTAAACCAAGCAAAGACTTAGAAGTCATGAGCATCATCTACGATTGATCTGAAAATTTTTTACTTCTCCAAGTGAACCAAGAGAGAAAATGGTAGATTCTACTATAAATCTCGAAATGAAATATTTTGTTTTCTTGAGCCTGACTCAAAATCTTCAATATAAAAAGTCAAAATTAAAAGTTTAATATTTATTGCGCTTGTGGTAATCAAATATTTCAAACTTTCATACAAGGGGCACTTTTTTTCTTTTGTGATATGTAGTTTCCCCCTTATACTAGGGGAATTTTTTTTTACGAGATGTGTCTAATACAATGTTTCTTGTCAAACTAGACGCATTTTGTTATCAAAATTGATCAATATTAATCCTAAAAGATAATGGGAACCCCAAATTTAAGGTTAACCTCTTGATAGAATTTTTTTTTAGGTTCAAAAGAAGTTAAAATTCTTAAAACTTTGAAAGACTTTGAGGTTTAAACAGAAACATTTCTGATCTCATATTTGGTTTTGCCAATTACCTTTTCACCTAGAATAGGAGATAGGGCATTCTATTCTTTTCAAGATTTAATGATTCTTTTCCCGATCTATTCATTTCCAGATTCAATCATTCTTTCCCAGATCTATTCATTCCCAGATTCAATCATTCTTTTCCAGATTCATTTTCAATCATTCTTTTCCAGATCTATTCATTTCCAGATTCAATCATTTTTTCCAGATTCATTTTTAATCATTTTTTCCCAGATTCATTCATTCCTTTCCAGTTTTACTCAGTCCCGAGGGTTTTCTCAGAATTATGCCCAGATGCCGCCGATGGTTTTCTCAGAATTATGCTCAGATACCGCCGATGATTTTCTCGAAATTATGCTTAGATACCACTGAAGGTTTTCTCAGAATTATGCTTAGATGCTGTCGAGGGTTTTCTTAGAATTAGGTTTAGATGCCGTCGAGGGTTTTTTTGGAATTATGCTCACATACCGTTGTAGACACCCTATTTTTGCACTTGCCTGATTAATCAACTCGTCAACCCGATCGCAACGGTTCCCAATGATGGATGATTATTCCAACGCTTTATTTTGTTACCAGATATGTTTCAGAAATCCGGATAAGGTATCTTGAACTGAAAAAACTGTAGAAACCACGTTACGCTAGAAAAATATAATCCCAAAAACATAGAAATCATCATCCTGCAAACAAAAAGAAGCTTTACGATAAAAATCACTAAAAAATGACTAAATTACCAAAATACCCTAATCTTAAAATATCCCTAGAGCTTACATTATACTGAGGAAAATCCTTCTGAACATATAAAATAAAAAATCAAAATCAAATAAATCATTTCACCAATTTTCACAGAATTTAACAAAATTACGAAAATGCCCCTTATAAAGTTCACGACCATTTCACACAAAAAATTCATAAATGACACAAACCAATATTTCCATTGAATTCCTTACAAAAAATTGATTCTAAAACGTCCTAGAATATCAAAAATTGACTTAAAAAGCGAAAAGTCCTTTCCGAGGGTAAAACGATAATTTCACAATTTTTATAATTAAAATTTTTCAAATTAATATATAAAATATTAAATAATTAAAGTGAAACATTAATGAAATTAATTTAAAATTTTGAACCAAACAAATCAATCAATTAGGCTCTCAGGCAAAATTGTTGAGGGTTGCCAAGATATTTCTTCAAGGACCCCTCCATTTGGGGGTCCAAAGAATTAAAGATATAATAGAGGGGGGTTATCCAAAAAGTTAAAGTCAATCAAGTAAGACTAAAGTCAAAATTAAAGTCAATTAAGTAAGACTGTAGTCAAGATATTAAAGTCAAAATATTAAAATCATTCAAATAAGACCAAAAGTCAAAACCCTAATAGAGTTCTAATTAAATAATAACTCTATTTAATAGAATTCTAATTAAAATATAACTCTACCTAAAACAATTCTAATTAAAATACAACTCTACTTAAAATAATTCTAACTAAAATACAATTGTAACTAAAAGAATTCTAATTAAACACTAATTCTATCTAAATCAACCCTTAAAAAAATCTATAAATAGGGGTCCTCACACCCTATTTTCGTATTAAATCATAAACCCTAAGAGAAGTAGGTCAAAAAACCTCCCTAGCCTCCTATAAACCCTAATTTTGAAGCCCCAACTCCTTACCTAACACGCATACCTCGATTTTAGCTTGAAAAACACTTAGAAGCCCTTCAAAAACACCCCAAAATCCATAATAAATTCGAAGAATCCAGATCCAAGAAAGAGTTACCTTGCTTCGGAGATCAAAAATTAGATCCGGAGACAAAACAAAGCAAGGAGTACGTACAAGGAGCAGTTTTTGTCAGATCTGAGGGAATAAGATATTTGCGTATCGAAGGTAAAATTTTTGTTATTTTTCTTATCTAGGTTTTTTTGTTAGCAATGTAGTCTTATTTGGGATAAGTAGAGACCGGCATTGGCTGGGCGGGGTTGGTGCCTAACACCTTTCAACCCCGTAACGTGATCCCCGGACCCGTATTTTTCTTTCGTAGATTAGTTTATTTGCCTTTTAGAGTCAAAGTTAGGTTTCTAGATCGTAATAACTAGGTGGTGACTCCCAAACCTCAAGGGTCAAAAAAGGATCCGCGCACCCTGCGGATCGAGGGCTCTTTCAACCGTCAAGGGTTTTCTCGGAATTATGCTTAGATTTCTCAGAATTATGCTCAATTATGCTCAAATACCACCGAGGATTTTCTCAAAATTTTGCTCAGATGCAGCCGAGGGTTTTCTTGAAATTATGCTTAAATACTGTCGAGGGTCATCTCGAAATTATGCTTAAGTTATGACCAGATCATGTTCAATTTTATGCTTAGTTTTATGCTCAGATTTTACTTAATTTATGCTCAGATCTAGCTTGGACCATCTTTGAGATTTATCTCAGATTTCGAGTACACACACTTGCACATTTTTAGTCAAGGAGAATTTTTTTTATTCAAGGATCTGACACTGTCTGTGAGAGCTCACGCTTAAGAACCTAACAACTTTTTAGTTCGATGAGAGTTTTACCCTCAAAGATCTGAACGCCCCGACGAATTACTAAATCAGGTTGTAAAATGAACTGTCACTAGTTTTGGCATACAAATATCATACTATCTACCAAAATAGATTTGCTATCTAGTTTTCTTCAACCTTTTACCAAAGAGGGGCATCTGTAGACACCCCATTTTTGTACTTGTCTGATTAATCAACTCGTCAACCCGATTGCGACGGTTCCTAATGATGGACAATATTCCAATGCTCTACTTTGTTGCTAAACGTGCTTCATAAATTTAGATGAGGTATCTCAAACTAACAAACTTGTAGAAATCACGCTACGCTAGAAAAATATAATCCCAAAAAACATATAAATCATCATTTCACAAATAACAAGAGCTTTACGATAAAAATCACAAAAAAATGACCAAATTTCCAAAATACCCCTAACATCAAAACATCCTCAGATCCCCTTATGCTTAGCTTCGAACACATAAAACAATAAATCGAAATCAAATAAATCATTTCGTCAATTTTTGGCAAATTCGACAAAATTATGAAAATGCCCCTCATAGGGTTCGCAATCATTTCATGTCAAAAAATTTGTAAATGACACAAACCAATAATCCCATTGAATTTCTTACGAAAAATCGATTCCAAAATATCTCGGAACGTCGAAAATCGACTTGAAAGGCAAAAGTTCTCTTTGGGGGCAAAACGATAATTTTCTAATTTTAAAAATTTTATATTTCAAAATTAATAAATAAAACATTAATTAACGTAAAGAGAAATCCTACTTAAAACTCTAATTTAAAAAGACCATGTCAATCTCATAAGACTTAAGTCAAAACCCTATTTAAAACTCTAATTTAAAGAAACCAAGTCAATCTCATAAGACGTAAGTCAAAATCCTAATTAAAACGCTAATTTAAAAAAAATAAGTCAACCTCATAAGACATAAGTCAAAACCCTAATTAAACCCTAAAATCAAAGAAATCAAGTTAATCTCATAAGACTTAAGTCAAAACCCTAATTAAAACCCTAATCTAAAAAGATCAAGTCAATATCATAAGACTAAAGTCAAAATCCTAATTTATCTTATCTAAATGAAACCTAATCAAACCCTAATTTTTCCCAAAAAAACTCTATAAATAGAGAGCCTCCACAACCTAATTTCGTAGGTCAAAGAAAATCCTAGAAAAAATTACTTAAAAGGCCTCTCTAACCTTCCTAAAACCCTGATTTTGAAGCCCTAATCCCTTATATATCATCCAAACCCTAGTTTTTGTTCACAAACACCCAGAAACCCTCCATAAAATACCCAGAAATTCATAAAAAAATTTAGGAAACACTCAGATCTATGAAGGAGGCACTTCATCTTGGAGATCTGAAGCGGATCCAGTGATAGAAACGAAGCGAGGAATATCTTACGAAGAACCATTCCACCAGTTCTGAGGGAACAACTTATTGCGATTGTATAGGTATATTTTTCTTTTATTTTTTTTATTATTTGTTTTATTTATTTATTTTAGATTTTTTTAGCAATGTAATCTTCTTGGAAAATAGTAGAGACCGACTTTTGCCAGGCGGGGTTGGTGCCTAACATCTTCCAATCCCGTAACGTGATCTCCGGACTTAGTTTTTTTTTGTAGATTAGTTATTTTTATCCATCTTGAGTCAATGCTCAGTTTCTGGATCGTAATAACTAGGTGGCGACTCTCAAACCTCAAAGTCAAAAGCAAATCCGCAAACCTCACGGATCCAGGACGTTTTTAGGAGGATGGGCATCTATGGATGAGATGGACACAACAATTATTGAGCTCACAACAATAATTGAGGCGATGAGGTTTGCATACATGAAAACCTTTAAGAAAATAATCAATTCTTCCTATTCTTTAAATTTTATCCAAAGTATAAGTAATGAAAGAGAAATTTCTTGAAAGTATATGGAACTTGCTATAGAGGTGCAAAAAAATTCAGAGACTTTTGTAACTTTATTATTTGAATTCTTTTGGAGAGAAGCAAACAAGGTTGTCGATTTTCTTGTGAGATTGGAAAAACATATGTGGCACCCCCGAAACACTAATACAAGCCACATGTCAAATCTTGAGGTACTAGGTGGTGTCTCAAAATTTCAGTTTGGTTTTCTCAGTTTATGTTTGCATTCCAAGGTACTAAATACATTTTTACCTGATAAACAATTACTTTATATCCTACATATATATGTATATAAAATAGAATAATAGCGGAAGCCTTTATAGATCTAATAACGTATAATAGGTTAGAGTGTGAAAGGATAAATAAAATACAAGATTATACAAAAATTCATCACACTAACAAAAGTCCTAACGCTATACCAAATCTATAACACAACCTAGGCTAACTGACGTTACTAGGGGATATAGTCCTAGTATTCATTAGGTAACAAACTTTGGTCATCTATTTGACCCACCAGATGATCATCGTTAGTCGATTCTACGCTCACCTCACCAACTGCAAGCTTTGGAGTTAAAAAAATTAGGAAAGGGTGAGTAACAATGGTTACCCAATAGGGAAGTAAATAATTCCTACCAATAACCTCATCCTAGCATGAACGAGTAAGCATTCTGAATCATTTCAATGCATGTAACGTTTTACGGAATAAAATATGATTAACTAGTACATAAACTAGGGATAAGCAACGAAACATTTTTAAAACTCAGATTGCATCAATTAACAATACTCACTATAACATTTTCTTTTATGCCAATTTAATTGACCAAATAGAAACATAAAACATGTATTTCATTTTATATATCAAAATAAAGCAACAGATACATAATACACAATAGTGGAATAGTGAAATTAGAAAGTTGAGATTTATGACTGGATCGTTCCCAGTTGGGACATGATGTTTCATAACAAAGATTAGTTCCTGATTTTGTGGTTGGTTACTCTTTACTACACTTGTGGGACCATTTATCAGTCTCAAGTTGGTTGTTTGACATGACCGTAAGCAATGGGTTTATTTTTGATGTGATCACTAACAATTGATTACTATAGATTGTTAGTGATCATTGACTAATCATCTTCGTTTATGCCTATTAGGCGTGCATGTGATTCCTAATATATATAACCCCATTCGTATACGACTACCGTTACATTACAAGTTTATTAGTAAAGATAAAGAGGAATAAATTCGAATTCTAGTTGTGACTCCACTTTCATACGTGTCCCATACCACGTATGAGTTTTATTATCCCTACTATACATCCCAAGATAATATATCACTCTGGATGATATGATAGACTATCCCATCAGGTATGCACAAGCTCTTTAACAGTTCACAAAATAGCTACATATACATGTAATTTCTTTTCTTTGAAAATAAATAATAAATTAACATTATAGATTTGAGAATGGATATCCAATTTCCTACCATGCAACTATGGTCACGTGGCCTAAAATAAATAACTGTACAGAAAAGTAAATCAACGCCTTAAGCTAATAGAAAGTAAATAAACATGCACGTTACCTCGTGAAAATAGAAAGTACATTAACCCTGGATATCCGTTCATCAACCGACATATAGCATCACAATGTAAAATGCAGACATCACCCCTCGGGTGTGATTCGGACATTTTATCGGTTCGTACCCTTTTTTCCTTTTTTTGATTTTTGCAATTTTCAATATTTCAAATACAATATTTATTTTTTGATATTCATCAACTTAATATGAGTTCATTGAATGTTAAAATATTTTTCAAATTTTGAAATTTATTTTCATCAAATAAATTGAAAAATTATAAAACTTGGATCAAAACGGGGTCCGAGTAGTACACAAAACCTATCTGGTGGAAATAACCCGGTGAAATGTCCTACCCACATATAATTTGTTATAAAATACAATTAAGTACATCAAATATAAAGTTTCAGGTGTGAATTTGAAGTAACAAAAAGAATTCTATGTTTTTCAGACACATAACAATTTTCGTTAAAATTATAAATGCAATTTTTACAATGTACGGTTACCAATAGAAATTGTGAGTCCCTACCAATCTCTATCTGACAGAAGTGAAGTAAGTGCGTAGATATCGAGGTAGATCGAACATCTAGGTGACTGATTTTTGAATTGAGCCCGGTGGTTTCGAAGATCTCGATGCCGTTGACTTTTCTCCGTTTTATGGCGAATGTCAATTTGGGCTCGAAGTAGATGAAATCCGAGGTTGAACATTCGAAATCCCATTATGTTTCCAATTGATTTTTGATGAAACAGAAAGAAAGAGAAGGAAAAAAAAAGAAAATGGGTGGATTTTGTAGAGGTTGATGCTACGGATTTTTTTCCCTTCTTCGTTGAAAGTTAACGGCGATCAGTTCGTGACGAATCTAAAGTTGAAAGTTCGAAAAATATAAATATTTTAAAAAATTCTCGACTAATTTTTAGGCTTTGGAAGAGAAGGTGAATAGTAATTTTTATTTTAAAAATTATTTATACAAGTTGTGGGATGAAATTGATACTTTACATATTGTTTCGTTTGACGATTGTAAAAGTGACAAGTGAATATTCTATTTTATATAATTTTTTATTTCAGATCTAATGGTGTGATCAAATTCTATTTCTAACAAAAATTCACTTTTTCAGTTTGATGAGACCCTAAAATTGATGTTATTTATGTTTTTTACTATAATTCGACTTTCTGGGCTCTAAAAATGATGAGTAAATTATTCATTTTCTATAATTTTTTATTACAAACTCAATGGTGTGATCAGATTTTCAAAATTCTTGCCAAAGTAAAAATGCCATTATTTTAGCCGATCCAACTTAAAAATCGAGGATTTATCAACTTTTCTGTTCGGACTTACACTTGAGCATACTTACAAGCTAAAGTATATTTTTCGGCCATTTTGAATTCAATGGCGAAGTCAAATTTCATTAAAAAATCCTTATGTTTTATCGTAAGTCTCACTTTTAAAATT
Source organism: Akebia trifoliata (assembly GCF_017979445.1). NCBI lineage: Eukaryota > Viridiplantae > Streptophyta > Magnoliopsida > Ranunculales > Lardizabalaceae > Akebia > Akebia trifoliata. Next base: position 18,334,945 of record NC_141388.1, read on the forward strand.
TTCTCAAAATTTCATTATTTATTTTTTCTCGAGATACTAATAAAAACTTGGGGTTTTACAAAATAGTAGTAGTTTTTGTGTTTGAGGATGCTTTTTGCATGTGAAAATGCCTCGATACTTTTTTATTGTAAAATAAAAAGTATCCAATGATAAATGAGAGATTTTTTTGAGAATGAGGAGTCGCCACCTAGCTTAGGTTTTGGAATCATAAAATAACTCCAAATGGATTCGGAATGATACATAGGTAAGATATATGGATAAGTAGTCGAGTTACGAATTTCGAAAGATGTTAGCACTACAAGAAAGTTGGTCTTTGGTGACTAGATTTTTAGTCAAAATTTATATATTGTCACTAAAGAGTGTCAAAATTAATATATTGCCACTAAATATATTACAACATCAACATTTAGTAGCAACTCAAAAGTATGTACCACTGATTTGGCACCCTTAAATGTGACCACATCAAGATATTTAGTGGCGACATATTTTGTGCCACTAAAGGTTTAGGGTTTTAGTGGCAAGGTATTTTCTGTCACTAATAGTTAGTCATTAGTTACGGGTACATTTCGCCACTAAACACATACTTTTAACCGCAATGTATATGTTACAACTAAACAATTACTTTTTGTGGCAAAAATAAAATATCGCTACTATAGGTGTTATACTAACAATATTTAGTAACAACTTAAATGTAGTGACTAAAATATGTTATCACATGAAAATATTTAGTGACTGATTTTATTTTATTTTCCACTTAAGGTATAAGGTATTAGTGGAAACATTTTTTTTGTTGTCATTAATGATAAGTTTTAAGTACTAGTTGGTTTTGCCTCTAAAATATATCTTTAGTAACAAGAATAAAATTTTATCACTAATTCATGATTGTAGATTTTCAGAACTAACATAATTATCACATAAAGAGATTTAGTGGTAAATTTTTTATTGCCACTAAAGGTGTAAGGTTTTAGTGGCAATATTTTTTTGTTGTCGCTAATGATAAGTTTTAGCTATGATTGGACCCTTATAAATTTCATGGTATTCTGATTGAAAATGCTATAATGTCTTGAAAATAAAATCGAATGTGTGGAAAAATAAAATAGGGAAATCAACTTATCTCTAATCTAATCGCATGCGAACAACCTTCTTCTTTACCTTACCCCATTTTTCCCCAATCTTTTTTGTTAAAATCCTATGAAACTCTACCCATTCATTGAACCTAGATGTCATATCATTAACTGTGAAGGCTATAAACCCTTGATCCCTCGTCAAGATCTGACTTAATATCTACAAAAAATAATTCTTAATCATAGAATCATGATCTAAAGATGTATAATTCAGATCAAATGTATTCTTTACAAAACCTATATCTGATTATCTCATAGAATAAAAATCCTAGAGAATCTCTATTGAAGAATGATGGCTTGTAGTTTGAGGAGATTTGGTGAATTTTTTTGGTTTTTGATGTAATTTAGTTTGAATGGGTTCTTTTTAGTTTACCCAAGTAGAAAAAGAATAAGCAGAAGAAAAGAAATAAGGAAACAAAGTGAAGAGAATTGGAGAATCCATTAATGAAGGAAGTTCTAGAGAAAGAGCCACAGATGCTCCCATGTCACTCATCAGCATCTCCATTGTCCTCTTATTCATTTCATTATGATAGATTTGTAATTCAATCTGGTTGTTTCACCACCTTAGATCCGGAATTTGATCGTTTCTTTCTATGTTGAGTTCTATCAATATTTGTAGATTTTCAGTTCTGGTTATCTCGATCTCATGTTCTCTCGATTGGATTTTAATTTTTAATATATTTAGTTTCGATTATAAGATTTTGTTTACCATTAAATTATGATGGTTGAGCTTGATAAGGATATAGGGATGGGTGATTGAATTTTATCCGAGTTATGTATTTAGTTTCGATTATATGGTTGTTTGCAATTAAATCCATGAATGCATCTTCAAGATTTTTATGAGACTTTGGTTTTATTAGTTTGGATTGTTAGTTGTTTCAGAGAGTTCTTTTTAGCTAATTTCATATAGTTTTCATTTCGATTTGATCATAGTTTTATCCATCATGTTTATCGTGAGATTCATTTTTGTATTTAATTGCTAGTCAAGTATTGACCCGCCTAACAATGCATAATAGATGTAGTTCTTTTGATAGAAAGGCTCTCTGTTCTTAGATGAGGTTCATCCATTGAATTGTAGCTTGATCAATTACAAATAGAAAGCATGTGCAGACTGATAGTAAAGGAGAATGCAAAATGTAGATTGTTTGGAGTCACCACCATTCCTTTTCTGAAACGGGCATGAATGAGCATCCGAAATGATTTTGAAATAGGTTTTACATTATAGTAACTCTCATTTGTTGAAAAAGACAAGGACTACTTAAGATCTAGGTAAGGAGGTCCGATTAGAGGATGGGGAAGGTGTTGGGCACCCCATCCTCTCCACCAAAGGTAGTTACCTTGCTTGGCTATTCTTTTTGTAAAACTTAAGAAAACAAATAGAATACATGAAAATGTATACTAGAGGTGGTATGTGTATTGAGTGAATTGATCCCTTAGAAAAAAAGGATTTTAATTCCCATTTGACATTAGGGGCATTCTATGGAAAATGGTGACCCATATAGTCACATTATTTTTATGGATATGAATATTGGTTTTGAGCTATTAGAGAGACTCCATGATAGAGTTCCCTTGAGGCCACATCCTTGATGCATGTATGCATGGCTAGAAACTTAGTGTTTCACCCCATTAATAAGATGACACATTTCTCCATTATTGTCATGCATGTGTGAGTGTGTGCTTGTGTACAATATGATGCATGAGATTAAGGAAAAGAAGACTTCAATCCCTATCCTTTCGATCGAACCTTAGTCCAACCTACTAGAGGTGGGAGATGTGTGTTTTACATCTTAAGGGATTTCTAAAAGACAAAAAATAAAAATAGAACGTTAGAAGTAGAAGATGCAAATTAAACCATAAACCTAAACTACACCCACCTTGTCCTTTGATGCTTTCGAATGAACTTGAATCTTGAGATGGCTATGAGAGTTCAGTGCTTGGGTTGAGAGCAATGATTAGAGAGAGTAGGATTTTGGTGGTTGAGATTGGATGAGAGTTCTTTGTGTAAAACCTCTAGTTTTTGATTCGTATCTCGAGAAAAATAAATAGTAAAATTTTGAGAAAAATTCTGAAAGTAGGACTTAGGGTAAAACTTTAAGATGTTTCTGATCATTTTTAATGGAATTTTACCTCACCATTAGACTCAAAATGATCAAAAAACCTACTTTAGCTTGTAAGCATGCTCAAATGCGAATCCGAACAGAAAAGTTGCAAAATCCTCGATCGAAAAATAATTGTTAAGATTTGCTGAAAAAATAATTGTTAAGATTTGATCATACCATTGGGTTCATAACGAAATATTATTGAATATGAACTATTTACTTGTCAATTTTAGAGCCCAAAAAGTCGAATTATCGTAAAAAATAAAAATGACGTCAATTTTAGAGTCCTATCGAGCGAATAATATAAATTTTTGTTAGAAATAGAATTTGTAAAAATTGACCACACCATTAGATCTAGAACAAAAAATTATACAAAATAAAATATTCACTCATTACTTTTGGAGCCCGGACGGTTAAGTTATCGTCGAACAAAACAATAGGTAAAATATCGAAATTATCCCAAAATTTTATATAAATAAAATTTTAAAATCTTGTTTACTATTCATCTTCTTTTTAAACAACCCAAAATCAGCCAACAGATTTTTTTTTTCTTAAAAAATTTATTTATTTTTTTAAATTTTCAAACTCAGATCTATCGCGAACGGGCAGGCGTTGACTTCTGCCGCAGAAGTGAAAAAGGTCCGTAGCCTCGACATCTAATAAACCAACCCAATTTCTTTTCGTTTTATCTTCTCTTTTATCTCGTATCATAAAAAATCAGTCGAATATATATATATAGGGATTTCGTAACTTCGACATCGGATTTCATCTGTTTCGGGGTCAAACCGTCCTCCGTTGTAGAAGTGAGAAAGGACGACTGCCTTGAGATCTTAGAAATCACCGGGCTAGATTCAAAAATCAATCATCTCGAAGTCTAATCCACCTTGATTTTCGTATTGACTATCTCAATTTTCGCACACGCACTTTAATCTTTTCGTACAGAGATTGTAAGTATTCTCAATCTCTATTGGTAACCGTAGATTTGTGAAAATTACATTTACGATTTTATCAAAAAATTATTATATATTTCAAAAATATAGAATTCTTTTTTGTTGTTTGAAATTCACGTTAGAACTTGCATATTTGATATATTTAATTGTATTTTATAACAAATTATATGTGTCATATGCACCGTTCGGACCCCGTTTTGATCTAAGTTTTATACTTTTTCAATGTTATTGATAAGAATGAATGCCATAGTTAGAAAAATGATTTAATATTTAATGAATTCGTATTGAGTTGATGAATATCAGAAAGTGAATATTTTATTTGAGAGATTGAAGCTGTAAAAATCGGAAAAAGAGAAAAATATATGAAACGGTAAAATGTCAAAGTCACACCCGAGGGATGATGTTTGCATTTTACATTGTTGTGTTGTGTATAGGTTGGTGAATGGATATCTAGGGATAATGTTACTGATTGCATGTTTATTTACTTCTGTTAGCACAAGGTGCTGTTTACTTTTTTGTTTTGTTATTTATTTTAGGCCTGGGTGGCTACAGTTGCATGGTAGGAAATTGGATATCTATTTTGAACCTTGTATTGCTAATTTCTCTTTTATTTTCAAATGAAAATAATATATATATGTAGATATTTTGTGAGTTGTTAAAGAGTCTGTGAATGCCTGAGGGATAGTGCGTCATATCATCCGGAGTAGTGTACTATCTTGGGATGTACGGTAGGGACCATCAAACTCATACGTGATATGGGACACGTATGAGAGTGGAGTCACAATTGGAATCCGGGTTTATTCCTCTCTATCTTTATTCGTGAACTTATAATGTAAAAGTGGTTGTATACGAATGGTTTGTATATTTGGGAATCATATGAACGCTTGATAGGCAGAGACGAAAATGATTAGTTAGTGATTACTAACAATCTATAGTAGTTGAACGTTCTGAGAAATTGAAAAGAGACCCATTGCTTACGATCACGTCAAACGACCAGCCTGAGCCGGATAAATGGTCCTGCAACTGTGGTAAACAACGACCAGCCACAAAACCAAAAACTAATACTTTATTATGAAATATCATGTTCCGATTGGGAGCAATCTAGTCATGAATTCCAATTCTCTAATTCCACTACTCCACTATTATATATTATGTATTTGTTGCCTTATTTTGATATATAAAATGAAATGCATGTTTAATTTTTCCATTTGGGTCAATTATATTTGTATAAAAAGAAAATGTTATAGTGAGTACTGTTGATTGATGTAATGTGAGGTATAGATGTTTAGTTGTTTATCCCTGACTATATGTACCAGTTAATCGTAGTTTCTTCTGTAAAACTTTGCATATTTAAAATGATTCAATATATTTATTCATTCATGCTAGGAGATGTTATTGGCATAAATTATTTGCTTCCCTACTGGGTTACCAGGAGTATTATAGATTTTGTATTGAGCATTAGAACTTTTGTTAGAGTGCGAAATATTTGTGTAATCCTATATTTTGGTTATCCTTCCGCACTCTGATATATCATACATTATTATATGTATATAAGCTTCTGTTACTATTATATTTTGTATGTATATATGTAGGATTGTGTATGTCGTCTATCAGGTGCAGGTTGAACGCCTTGAAATGTTAACATAAATAGAGGAGACCATGCCGAAATTTTGAGGCACCACCTTGTGCCTTGAGATCTTACATGGGACGTTGTGTTAGCGTTTGACGGGACACCACAGATGGTATTAGAGCATAGCATTAGATCCTTATGGGATATAGATCTGCTATGTTTATAGGAATTGACTGATACTACATATATTAGAGCGATAATTATAAAGTGTCACTAGGAATTCGATATCCGAGCTCATAGGTAGTTTCGTATTGGAATTACGAGTTCTTTCGTGTCTAAAAGTCTGTAGAGCCTAGTAAGCCTAGGATAAGATTTTAAGTTTGTTCTGTTAGTAATGGAAATGGAGTCCATTACTAAGTTCTAGACTACGATAACAATTCATAGTTACGTAAGAGCGGTTTTGGCCTTATTCTGGTAAGTACCTTGTTATGGATAAACACAAGGAAGAGGAGTGGATAAAGCAGAGGCCGAAATGCAATAGAGATGAGATAGGTTTTGCATTAGACCACTGATCTGATAGCACAACTAATGTTATTCATGAGACAGATGGCTGAGTCTCATGTCAAGTTTAGATAGGAAATATGAATAATACAACCACCACTACCTTGAAGCCAAATGGAAGGAAGGCAATTAGTGTCTAATAAGAGACAAACAATTATGAAACTATCAAATTCATAGGAAAATAGCCATACATGAGGAGTGAGATTATAGACATACTAACTCAATGGATGGAAAGATTTTATACAAAACAACAACATATACTATGAAATCAGTCGAAAGAAAGAGTTGTGATATATTACGAATGTGACAAATTGGGACATAAAAGAGAGCAATGTTCAGGTCGACATTAATCGATTAAGGATGCGTGACTCAAAAAGATACTAGACAAACCAATTCAGGGAACAATAAGACTACCAGATTTCAATAAAGTTGATAACGTACTCGTGCCATCCCGAATAGACAAGACTAGCGATTGGAAGCTATAAATCGTACAAGACTTACCACAATTGCAAGGTGCACCATTAAATCCAAGAAATGAAGGAGCATTGGATTTTGTTGCAAGAGGCTAATATTATTCCACCTCAGGGATCATTACCACAAATCGTGCCTTTGAAGAATAAGAGAATTTTCCAACCCAAAGGATAAGTAAATCCAGAAATGTGATTGTAGAATTTCCAACGATTACATCCACCGAGATTTGAGGATTTTTTCGATCTAGTTGAGGTCAATGAGTGGGTTTTGAATACTTGAAAGATTTTGAGTGCCATGTAGTGCCCAAGAGATCAGTGGGTGACGGTGATTACATTCCAGTTGGATGGGGATGCTAGTCATTAGTAACTGAAATCACCTCGACTCCTGTCGACCCGCTAAATAGTAGATAGAGGTCCGATCTACGTATCTCAGGAATTTTAAAAGAATAGGGAGTCGTCACCTAGTTTAGATCTAGGAACCAAAATTAACTTCAAATGGATATGGGTTGGTCCACGGATCAGAGAGATAGCTAACGGGTCAGGTTACGGGTTTTGAAAGGTGTTAGGCACCGAATCTGCCTGATCAAGATGATCAGTCTCTACTGCAATCCAAAAAATATCCTATGGTCAACATTCAAAGACTAAGAGTCAAACTAGGGTCCAATCATCATCAAATTACATTGGATTTACTATGCAAATCTTATGACTAAAATAATTATATGGATTCTCGAATTTCGCATAATAGAATCCCACGATTGATAAGGTATACGTGGCATCAAAATTTAATGAATCGATTTAGTCACATTTAGGAGAATGTGAAATCAATTTTTAATATCCTGTACACAAAATTAATGAACTGGCTCATTGACGACATTTTTTATCAAAGAAATTCGATTCTTTTTTTTTAATTGCCACGTACACTAAATTAGTGAGTTGACCTACGCATTATTAATCAAAGAAAATCAATTTTTTGAATCGCCACGTGCATTAAAATCAATGAGTCGACTCATATATTTTTAACCAAAGAAATTCGATTTTTGAATTGTCGCGTGCATTAAAATCAGTGAGTTAATCCACAAATTTTTTTATCAAATAAATCTATCAACATTTATCAAAGAAACTCGATTTTTGAAATGCCACATGTAATAAAAATCAATGAGTCGACTCACAATTTTTTATCAAAGAAACTCGATTTTTGAAATGCCACGTGTATTAAAATCAACGAGTTGACTCAAAGATTTTTTTCATCAAAGAAACGCGATTTTTGAAATGCCACATGTATAAAAATTAGTGAGTTAACCCACACATTCATTACTAAAAAATTTTGACTTTTAGAATTACCACGGGTATCAAAATTGGTGAGTTAACCCACATATTCATTAATAAAAAATTTTGATTTTTAGAATTGCCACGTGTATTAAAAATCATTGAGTCGACCCACATGCCCAATTTTATAGAAAATTTTGATTTGGAATTTTCATGGAACACAAAAATCAGTGAGCCAACTCGTTGATTTTTATTGGAAAAATCAATTTTTAATTTTTCATGTACACAAAAAAAAATTGAGTTGATTAATATGAACTTTGATGAGTTGACTCAATAACCTCAAAAATCGACGAATCGACCCAATAAATATCAACAATGAACCGGTCCACAAACTTAATATTAGTAAGTTAACTAATCAATTCAAAAAAGAAAGATGACTGAATCGATCCACTAATAGTTTGGAATCGTAAAGATTGCAATGGCGCCACGCATACCCCAAAAATCAGTGAATTGATTCAAGTACATTAAAAATGCGATCAAGAATGAATAAAAAAAATAAAGAAAACAATGGCATAAAAAAAATTCTCCTAACTTATCAATATATAAAAGAATAAAACATAAACAAATTAACAATATACCTATTCTCCTACCCTATTGATATGTGAAAATAAACGAAAAAAATCATAGAAACGCATCTAAAAAAATATTTTAACCCGATGAATATGCGAAGATAAATAAATGAAAAAAACATTGAAACAATATACAAAGTAAGCAAATTTCTTTTAATCCTATCAATATACAACGAAAATAAATGAAAACAAAAACAAAACTATAAAACAAAACTAAAAAAAAAAAATACTTATATAATGAAACAATATCAAATGGATTCCTTCAGGTCTAACTGGGAGACTCGCGAGTACTTGCTGCTACGGATACACAAGAAACGAAAATAGAGAGAGGGAGGTCCGTATGGGTGTTGCAATGGTAGAACAACAATATCTTGAAAGGGTACGGGATGTGCAACGAAGACATGGTTGCAATAGTATGTGAAGGTAGCAAAGAGTGAGGAAGGCTACTGAACGTTGTGGGAACTGTGGAGAGAAGGTATTTAATGAAGATGATAATGGGGCAACAAGAGCTTGTGTTGCAGGGGGCTGGACAGAGCGTGAAAGAGGCTGGATAGTGTAGTTGCAGATAGAGAGATATGATCAAAGGATGTTGAAGAAAAAAAGGGTTTGAGAGAATTGGAGAAAAGGAGATGGGATGCAACCAAGGCTACAATATGACGTAGGTGCTAAAACGGACATGAGTGTAGCAAGAATGCTGTGTTACGTGGTGAAGAAGGCGATGGTTGAGAGAGAGGTATTGTTAGGCAACAAGGATTTGAAGTGGAAGGTCTGTGTTGCAGGAAGAATTAAAAAGGAGGCTGGGTAACAAGGGTATGAGGAAGAGTTCAAGGGAACTAAGAATGAAGGTGGCTGGTTTGTTGGTTTGGGGAATGCTGCTTGGAGAAGAAAGCTAGATAGAAAGGTAGGGGGGCCGTAATCGTTGGAGAGTAATTAAAGGTTAAAAGGGAGGTGGCTGGAACGAGTTAAAAAATGTGAGAGGTGATAGAGAGCAGGTGTAGAACGAACAAAGAAATTGCAGTCCTCTTTTTTTTCCTTCCATGGCAGCCAACCCAAAAATCACCCCCTCATGGTTACCCCCCTCTTTCTTTTATGGTAGTTCTCCCCACTAAAAATGTTAGAGAGGAAAAAGATGGGAGAGAGGAGTTATGGAGAGAATGGGGTCATTCTCATTGGAGAAGATGAAGTGGGTCTACCCACGTTTTTGTTTCTTCCCACTTTATTAATTTTTTTTACTTTTATGAAGAATGGGGGGGGGGGGGTAGTGATCCAGTGCTACTCGCCTTAATGGTAGCCTACTGTTGTTGAGTTGCGATTGGTTAATGTTTTATTTTAGTTTGAATTTTGGATTCGTCAAATTTTGTGGATTTCGATTTAGGTTGGTTTAATTTCAGTTTGGTTCGATTTTAGTTTTAATTGTTTAATTTGAGTTTAATTTTTTATTTAAATTTTCAACGGGTTAATTAATTTAAATTTAAATTTTAATTTGACTTTAAATTTTAATTGGTCGGTTAATTGGATTTTGATTTGATCGAATGTATTTTAATTTGTTTACTATACTTTGATTGGTCGATTTGGTTGATTGATTTTAATGTTTTAATTCAATTTTGTATTTTGATTGGTTGAATGATTTTTAACTGGATTTTCAATTTGATTTTGATTTGGATAATCGATTTCTTGATTTTTAAATTAAATGTAATTTTTATTTTTTATTTTAATTGAAATTTAATTTGATTTTCGATTTTAAATTGATTTTAAAATTTAAATTTTAATTGGATTTTGGTTAAATTTTAATTTAATTTTTAATTTAAATTTTGATTTTCGGTTTGAATTTGATTTGAATTTTAAATTGATTTCTTCGTTGAATTTTAGTTTGATTTTCGATTTGAATTTTATTTTCCTAGGGATCAGGGTCTCTATGTTAGAGTTAGATATTAAGAGGCATTTTAATCATTTTTATGACTTTTTTTTATAGATTTTTATAAATTTCTCTATTTTCCTCGATTTGGGTCCCATTAGACTCGAAATCATCTTCTGAGCGCAATGGAGGTACTTTCAAGGCTTTTCGGATATCTGAGATTTATGAAAGGTATTTTTATCATTTTTGTGATTTTTACATATTTTATGGATTTTAGCGTGAGGTTTGTTTCAGTCCTTGTGTTAATATTTCTGAGTCTCAAATCCATATTTTTCAAGCGCAGCGAGGTCTCTAACTTATCGAACTATGTAGTGAACCTATGCGTACGTGCTTGCTAAGTCGGGCGTAAGATGTAGCAATTCTAAGCGTGCGTAAATTTCTATGTCGAGTCGTGACAAGTAGGGGGGATTAAAAGACTAGAAACAGAAGGAATCAAGAAATACTCACAAGCCTTCGAGTCTTTTTATGCTCATCATTAGGAATACACAACAACCAGGTGGCGAATTGTCGAATTAGGTAGATGCAAAAATGGGGTGTCTACAGATGCCTCTCTTTGACAGAGGGTGGAAGCAAATTAGATGCTGAAAGCGCCCTCGATCCGCGGGGTGCGCGGATTCGCTTTTGACCCTTGAGGTTTGGGAGTCGCCACCTAGTTATTATGGTCTAGGAACCGATCAATGACTCTAAACAGATAAAAACTAATCTAAAACCAAAAAAAAAACTGAATTCGGGGATCAAGTTACGGGGTTGGAAGGTGTTAGGCACCAACCCCGCCCGGCCAAAGCCGGTCTCTACTAAATTCCCAAGTAAATTACATTGCTAAAACCTAGATAAGAAAATAAATAAAAATAAAAGGTTTACCTTTCCGATGGCAAGGACTTGGTTCCCTCAGATCTGACAAAAAGAACTCCTTGTACCGTGCTCCCTTGCTTCGTTCTGCTTCCGAATTTGACTTCGGATCTCCGAGGCAAGGTATCTCCTTGTTTTTTGAATCTGAACTCTTCAAGTTCGTTACGGATTTGGGGATGTTTTTAGAAGGCTTTTGGGTGTTTTCTAGACTAAAATTGAAGGAGGGATGTTAGCTAAGGAGTTGGGGCTCCAAAACTAGGGTTTATGGGGGGCTAGGGGAGCTTCTAGACCTACTTCTCTTAGGGTTTATCATTTGATAGGAAAATAGGGTGTGAGCACATCTATTTATAGATGTTTTTAGGGGTTGATTTGGATAGAGTTAGTGTTTAATTAGAGATCTTTTAATTAGAGTTGTGTTTTAATTTGACTTGTTTTAGGTAGAATTGTATTTTAATTAGAATTGTTTTAGGTAGAATTGTGTTTTAATTCAAATTATTTTAGGTAGAATTATTTTTAAGTTAGAACTCTATTAGATAGAGTTATTATTTAATTAGAATTCTATTATGACTTTTGGTCTTATTTGATTGACTTTTAATGTTTTGACTTTAGTCTTAATTGATTGACTTGACTTCAGTCTTGCTTAATTGACTTTAATTTTGACTTCAGTCTCACTTGATTGACTTTAATACCTTGACTTTAGTCTTGCTTGATTTACTTTTAATTTTTGGAGAAGGCCCCTTTCATTATTTCTTTAATTCTTTCGACCCCCAAATTGAGGGGTTCTTAAAGAAATATCTCACGAACCCTCAACAATTTTGCCTGAGAACCCGATTGATCGATTTTTAAGGTTCAAAATTTTAAATTAATTTCATTAATGTTTCACTTTAATTATTTAATATTTATTTATTAATTTAGAAATTTTTAATTATGAAAATTGTGAAATTACCGTTTTGCCCCCGGAGAGGACTTTTCACGTTTCAAGTCGGTTTTTTAATGTTCCAGGATGTTTTAGAATCGATTTTTCGTAAGGAATTCAATGGAAATATTAGTTTTTGTTATTTATGAAGTTTTTTGTGTGAAATGGTTGTGAACTTTACGAGGGGCATTTTCGTAATTTTGTCAAATTCTGTTAAAATTGGTGAAATGATTTATTTGGTTCCGATTTGTTATTTTATGTGTTCGAGAGAGTTTTCCTAAGCGTAACGTAGGCTCTAGGGTTGTTTTGAGGTTAGGGATATTTTGGTAATTTGGTAATTTTTAGTGATTTTTATCGTGAAGTTTCTTTCTGGTAAGCAAGATGATGATTTCTATGTTTCTGGGGTCGTATTTTCCTAGCGTAGCGTAATTTCTAAGGTTTTGTCAGTTCGAGATACCTCATCCGGATTTCTGAAATATATCTGGTAACAAAATAAAGCATTGGAATACACATCCATCATTGGGAATCATTGCAATCGGGTTGACGAGTTGATTAATCAGGCGGATGCAAAAATGGGGTGTCTACAGATGCCCAATCTATTGTGGTAGATAATGCGACATCTAAATCCTAAAGCTAGTGACCGTCCATTTTGTAGCCTGATTCGACAATTTGTCGAAGCGTCCAGATCCTTGAGGGTAATCTCTCCTTGGAAAAATGTCAGATCCTTGATTTTTAAAATTTTTTCCTCGATAAATGCGAATGCAATGCGAGTGCATGCGTGTGACATTTTGTAGTGATGATTTTGGAAATGTGTACCTCCATTCTACACATTCATGCTAATAAGATAGCAAACTATGTAAGGTAAACATAAAATCCGTGCAATATTTTTTTTTTCAAAAAATTAGATAAAACTGAGTAAAATCTGAGTAGATTTGAGTAAAATTCAAGATGAATCTTGATAGGTTTGAGAAAAATTTGAATAGGTATGAGTAAAATTCGAGAAAAAGTCTCGGCAGGTTTGAGCAAAATTTGAGTTTTTAATCCGAGACGAATTTCAACAGCTCTGAGCAAAATCTGAAAAAGAATCTCAACAGGTCTGAGCAAAATCTGAGCAGGTCTGAGTAAAGTCCAAGACGAATCTCAGCGGATCTGAGCAAAATCCAAGAAGACCCTCCGCGGCATCTGAGTAAAATTTTAGAAAACCCTCGGTGACGTCTAAGCAAAATCCGAGAAAGAATCTCGGCAGGTCTGTGTAAGTCTGAGAATAATCCGAGACGAATCTCGACAGGTTTGAGCAAAATCAGAGAAGACCCTCGGCGACATCTGAGCAAAATCCGAGAAACCATCGGCGGTATCTGAGCAAAATCTGAGAAAGAATCTCGGTAGGTCTGAGTAAAATCCAAGAAACAATTTCGGCAGGTCTGAGTAAGTTTGAGAATAATTTGAGACGAGTCTCGGTGGGTTTGAGCAAAATCCGAGAAGACCCTCGGTGGCATCTGAGCAAAATCCGAGAAAACCCTCGGGGGTATCTGAGCAAAATCAGAGAAAGAATCTCGACAGGTCTGAGTAAAATTTGAGAAAGAATCTCAACAGGTCTGAGTAAAATCTGAGTATCTCTGAGAATAATTTGAGACGAATCTCGACGAGTCTGAGCAAAATTAGAGAAATGAGGTATCTGAGTAAAATCCAATAAAACCCTCAACGGTGTCTGAGTAAAATTTGAGAAAGAATCTCAGTAGGCCAGAGCAAAATCTGAGTAGGTCTGAGTAAAAGAATGAAGTAAAGTCTCATTCCATAGGAATCAAATTTTTTTTTTATATATTTTTTATAAAGGTCAGATCTACATTTTAATTTTCTTTGAACCTCAAGGGTTTTCAAAAAATGCTATCGAAAGGGTAACCTTTAATTTCAGATTTTCCTTATCTTTTGGGGCTGGAATTGATCAGGCTTAAGAACAAAATATGCCCCGAGTTTAATAGGACCTTACAATGGAGATAATTGAACATATTTTGAAAAAACATGACCTTAATGTAAGGGGAAAAAAATATGCTTCCGTACAAAAGGAGAAGTGCCCCTCAATACGAAAATTAGAAGTCTTAGATTACCACAAATGCAATAAGGATTAACTTTTAATTTCGACTTTATTGAAGATCATGAGTCAGGCTCATCTGTTGGAAATAAATATTCACTGTTGAGATTCATCTTGAAGATCACGTTCTTTCCCCTTTGGCTCGCTTTGGAAAGTAAACTTTTCCAGATCAGTCGTAGACGAGATACATATGGCCTCTAAGTCTTTGCCTGACTTAAACTGGGTATTGAAGCTTGGTCATTCGGACTTCTGATGCTTTGGCTCGGCTTGTCTTTTCAGATTCTCTGCTCGACGGAGATTTTCTTTTGATCGCTCTATTTTTTTTGTCTAGATTGCCTTTTCAGGTTTTCAATTTAGCGAGTAGGCTCTAATTTTTGCCTAGACCGCCTTTTCAGGTTTTCAATCTAGCGAGCTTATAATTTTCTTTTTCTTTGCTCTAATTGTTGCTAAGGCCGTCCTTTTGAATTTTCAACCTTGCGAGCTTTCCTTAATTTTTGCCTAAGCCACCTTTTTGAGTTTTCAACCTAGTAAGTTTTTTTTTTTCTGGAGTTACTATCCGATCACTCTTGCTATTTTCCTCGACCTTTTCGTGTGGTACTTAGGAGGACTTTCATATGTGGGCTTAGGAGTAGGCTAAGAAAGAAAGAAGACTTGAGGCTCAAGAACCCGAATGCCCCATATGTCGCATTCTTTTAAAATAATTTTCTTTTCCTTCCTCATTTTGACAATTTTTTCCTTTGTATTTTTTGCTTTGCGGGGGAACATATTTTTTTTATTTTTTGAACTGGTCGGGCCTTAAGTAACTTCTCAAGTTGCCTACATACCCCCAAAATTTTGGGATCAAACCAAATCGTAATTTAAACATTTCCCTCCCTTAGGTTAGGTGATCGGACTGAGAAAGAAAAAGGTTATTTTATTTTATTTTTTAAAATAGCTGCAAGTGGCTGAGAAAGAAGATATTTAACAAGTAAATCGGTCCAACCGAAGATGGCCTCCTCAAATATAGTACCGCTTGATCTGGTCAAGGTTTGTCGGTTCTAATAATTTGACGCTATCGTGATCTTGGAGTTTGACAACTTTCCTAGGCAGTACATCTTTGATAATGAAGGGACCTTCCCAATTGGGCTTGAATTTTCCTCTAGGATTGAGTATTAGGTCTCCGACTTGTAAGTTGCAAACTTTAACCCTTTTATCAAATGCTCGAGCGACTCTTCTTTGATAAGCTTGCAAATGGTACAAAGCTCTAAGTCGTTTTTCATCGATTAAGTTCAACTCTTCGTACCGGTGACGAACCCAATCTGCTTCTGATAACTGACTTTCCATTGGAATCCTGAGGGACGAGATTTCCATTTCAACTGGTAAGACAACTTCCATTTCGTACACTAGTGAATAAGGGGTAGCTCCGGTGGAAGATCGTATCGAAGTACGGTATGCCCAGAGCGTAAATGATAATTTTTCATACCAATCCCTATGCGATTGACACATCTTCCTGATGATCATCTTGAGATTCTTATTGGCTGCTTCAACTGCTCTGTTAGTCTAGAAACGGTAGGGTGATGATTTGTGGTGTCGGATCTTGAACTTTGAACATAAAGTAATAACTTCAAATTTGAAGTGTGACCCATTATCAGATATCAGTTCAGAAGGTACCCCATATCGACTGATAATATGTGTTTGGACGAACTTGGCAACTTTGGATGCAGTGAGAACAGCATATGAAGTGGCCTCCACCCATTTTGTAAAATAATCACTGGCCACGAGAATGAACTCATGTCCATTCGATGTTTTAGGTTTGATTTTGCCAATTATGTCGATACCTCAAATAGAAAATGGCCATGGTGAAGTCAAACCAACTAACTGAGAAGGACATATATGTATGAGGTTAGCATGTACTTGACATTTATGACAGGTCTTAACCAGGTAATCATAGTCTGTTTCCATTGTCTGCCAATAATACCCCTGTCTCATGATTTGTATGGCTAACATTTTCCCACTCATATGCGATCCACAGTCTCCGGAATGCAACTCTTCCATTAATCGTTCAGCTTGATTTTCGTCAACACATGACAAATGAATTCCATCATAAGACCTCTTATATAAGTTTCCTGCGCACAGGATGAACTAGGATGCAAATCTCTGTAGGGTTTGTCGTTCTTTCCTTGATGCTTCAACTGGGAACTCTTATTTTTCCAATACTTTCTCGATGTCAGTGTACCATGACTTTCCGTCAGGGAGTCGGACAGCAACGTCGACCTGATGGCAATATGCAGTTTATCTTTGAATTATACTATGATAGGCCTTAGTTCCATGTTTGAAGGCAAATGGATCATTGAAGAAAGTGTAGCCAGAGCATCAGTGAATCTATTTTCTTCCCTTGACAGATGTTGGAACAAGATGGCTTTGAACTTCCTTACTAAATTTAGCAGATACTCGTGATAGGGTTTCAGTTTCACGTCCTTAGTTTTTCATTCTTCCAATGACTGATGTATAACCAAAGTTGAATCTCCAAATACTTCAATTTCTATGATACCTAGATTCTAAGCAGCCTCGAGCCTGGCGATGCATGTTTTGTATTCAGTTATATTATTAGTATTGGAGAAAACTAGCTTAATAGCGATCGGGATGTGGCATCCTTCAGGAGAGAACAAGACTGCCCCTATTCCAACCCATTTTGATTCGCCACTCCATCAAAGTATAATTACCATACTTTATCTTGCAATTCTTCTTCAAGGTTCAGGATATTTTCATCTGAAAATTGATCGATAAGTCTTGTTCCTTTTACCACTGGATGATCAGCCAAGTATTCTGCTACCATTCTTCCCTTGATAGACTTCTGCGTAACATGCGTAATATCAAATTCTGATAACAAC
Organism: Akebia trifoliata; assembly: GCF_017979445.1. Classification (NCBI taxonomy): domain Eukaryota; kingdom Viridiplantae; phylum Streptophyta; class Magnoliopsida; order Ranunculales; family Lardizabalaceae; genus Akebia; species Akebia trifoliata. The sequence continues at coordinate 18,352,253 of NC_141388.1, forward strand.
AACAACCAACGTGCAGTTCTACCTCTCAATACTGGCTTCTCGAAGAGATATTTTAGAGGGTCCATCCTAGATAACAGAATAACTGAATGAAAGAGCATATAGTGTCGAAGCCTTTGAGTAGCCTATACTAGTGCTAGGCAGGTCTTTTTGAGAGCTGAATACTTTCGTTCATACTCTAACATTTTTTTGCTGATATAGTAGATGGCCCTCTTTTTGTGATTGTCTTTATCGTATTGTGCTAACATGCATCCTATAGCTTCTTCCGTGACTGACAAGTAAATGAGAAGAGGTTCACTTAGGGTAGGCGAAACCAAAATAGGCGGATTTGAGAGATACTCTTTAACTTGATCAAAGGCCTTTTGGCATTGCTCATTCCATATTGTCGGCTCGTTCTTCTTGAGAAGCTTAAATATAGGCTCACACACATTGGTGAGTTGAGCAATAAATCTGCTGCCATACTGAATTATGCCTAAGAACCCTCAAATCTGCTTTTCAATCTTAGGAGGTACCATTTCTTGTATAGCTTTGATTTTTCCAGGGTCTACTTCGATCCCCCTTTGACTGACTAGTAATTTTTCAGAAGTTACTCCGAATATGCACTTTTACGGGTTAAGGCGTAATTGGTATTTTTGAATCCTTGTGAGAAACTTCTTTAGTGTAGTGACGTGTCCTGATCGTTCTTTGGATTTCACTATCATGTCATCCACATAGACCTCGATCTCTTTGTGTATCATATCGTGCACTAAGGTCGTAGCTGCTCTCTGATAAGTAGCACTAGCATTCTTCAAGCTAAAAGGCATGACTTTGTAGTAAAAGATTCCCCATTACGTGATGAATGACATCTTTTACATGTCGTGAGGGTCCATCTTTATTTGATTGTACCCCAAAAATCCATCCATAAACGAAAGCATGGCGTGCCTTGCTGTATTATCGACCAATACATCTATATGAGACAATGGAAAGTTATCCTTTGGACTGGCCTTATTTAAATCTCTGAAGTCCACGTACATTTTCACTTTTCCTTCTTTTTTAGGAACTGAAAGTACATTAGTGATCCATTCTGGGTATTCTACCACTTCTAAGAATCCAGCATTGATTTGCATAGTGACCTCTTCTTTAATCTTCAAAGTACATTCTGGCTTCATACGTCGGACTTTCTGCTTTATTGGCCGAGCATCGAGATGCAATGGAATTTGATGTTGAACAATATCCGTACTTATTCCTAGCATGTCCTCATAAGACCACGCGAATACGTCTTTGAAATTTCTGAGCAAATCTACTATCCCTTCATGTTCCTCGGGAGATAAGGTGACTCAAATTTGAATATTTTGAGGATTGTCTTTAGTCCCGAGATTGACTAGTTCTGTTTCTTCCATTACAAGTTGGGCCCGATGTTCATCTAGTACTTTAATTAATTCGATAGGAATTTCTTGATCAGAAGATTCGTCCTTCGAAGTCAGATTATCAGTTAAATCATTATTGCACTCGGGGTAATCAGAAACTTCTTCTGTTTCATTAAAAATAGATGGGGTGACAGGACTTATTGCAGACTTGACAGATTCAACATGACTAGACCCAACATACAGCAAAGGACTCATTACATGGTAATTGGAAAGAGACTCGACTACGAGTTTGATTACAGATTGTGGGTTTTGAACACTACTCTTAACTGACAAGACTGACACGTTTCCTTTTTCGAGAAACATCTGAGCAATATTGAGTGAACCCACAGTTGTTTGCCAGTCATCAGCTCCTGCAAGTTCTTCAAATACTTCGTCTTCTTCTTTATTAGGCCAACTCATTCCAAAGAAAATCTCAAATCCCGACTGGCGGGTACCCGTGAGGTGATCGATGAAAGGTTCTAGAAAACCACAATAAAAAAAATCTTCCCTTGCTTTCACGAAGCGTCCATTAAGGGTTTTATGATAACGCTTCATATTGATTAGATCGATGACATGCCCTTGCCTCCTCGCATTCGCCTTATCTTTCCTTATCTTCCAATATCGAGCCCAGTCTTCTTTGGTAGGTTCATACCCCAATTCGAATGTCCCAACTATTTCTTGAATGGTTGGTGTAGCTTTGATCTCCTATTGTCTACGACCCAAGCCCATGCCTGGGAAGAATCTCATGCTTTTGAACATGCTTGCCACACAATAGCTAATGTATTATCGATAGGAATGAGCTCTTTCGTAGAATTATCCCACTGAACAGAATGAATAGTTTCAAATTCAAACCCACTGAGTTGTATTTCTTTCTGTTCGAGTTGAATTTTAGGCAGCGACTTATCCTTGGTCTCTATTTCATTCACAATCTCCATAATTTCGGCATCCCCATGAAGTGTGATCACCAAACTGTCCTTGATGAATTTAATCTTCTAATGCAAAGTAGAAGGTACAGCCTTGATCTGATGCAGCCATGTTCTCCCTAATAGTAAGTTGAATGATGACTGAATATCCAAGACGTGGAATTTCACAGGGAAGTTTGCTATACCCATGGATATTCGTAGCTGCAAAGTCCCTAGTACATCCCTTTTCGTATTATCGTAAGCTCTGACGCCTTGGCTAGTTGGTTTGAAGTCTTTTATTTTGAACCCGAGGCAAGTTGCGGTCTTCAAAGGACAGACATTTAGTACACTTCCATTATCTACCCAGATTAGAGGGACTCTCATTCCATTGCAGTCAATTGTAATGTGTAGCGGCTTTGTGTGACTCGGCCCTTCTTTTGAGAGATCTGAGTTTGAGAAAAATAGACTATTTTTAGAATAGGTTGCCCCTACTATACTGGCTAGTTGATTCAGAGATGTGTCGAGGGAAATTTGGGTTGCGCTTAATGCTTTGAGAACAACTTCCCTATGAGCTACGGAGGCTATGAGCAAACCCTAAATTGAAATGTTGGCACCTGCCTTTTTTAGCTATTTGATCACAACATCATTTTCTTCAATGGTCTCCTTGATGGGATCCATTTTTTCTTTTCTTACCAAAGCTGCTGGATTGTCTGCACTGAGTTTCGGTGGCTTAAAGACTCTTCCTCCCCATGTCATGTGCTTGACTTCATCACAAGAGAGTGGAAATGGTTCATTTTCTTCAGCTAATAGGTAAGGATCTTTACCTATTGTAGAGAATGGATTTTTCAATATCATTTGTGCCAAGAGGTAGCTGGTATATGATGGGCTATCGTAACGAGGTGGGAATATACAGAATGATTCATCTTCAGTTAGATCAAATAGCTTATGACTTGTGACATAGATCTCGTTAGTGAAAACTATTCTGATAAGGGGATAACTGGGTGGTTTGGAGTAGATTGGGTGGATGAGAAAGACTGGGTGGAATGATAGTTAGGTGTTTGAGACCATATTAAATGTTGGCGGAGGTTGATATGCAGGTAGTGGATTGGTAGTGACATTTGACGGTGTTGGGGCAAGAATGATGACTTTTTTTATCATCAATGAGATTTTGGTTGGCATGGCGGAGAAAGATTCATCGATCAGTATGATGACCAAGGCTTTGATGGAATTCGCAAAAGCCATTAAGGTTATATGAAACTGGTAGGGGATTTGACAGAGGTCAAGGTTGGAGAGGGGTGAGGAGCCCTTTTTTCAATAGTTTCTGGAAAACTACGGTGAGGGTCATCCCTAGATTTGTGAACTGTCGAGGGGGGGCTCTACCCGAATTTGCCTGATTATTGGTTTGAGTTGGGGGTTGAACTAGGATGGTGGAAGTGTTGGCTATATAGGTATGGTTGACATTAGGTTTGGGATTAGTAAAGGGTTTTTTGGCTTTGTGGTCAGAAGAGTGGGAAAGGATCCCAGAGGCAAAAACATCGCCAAGTTGGCTTCCAACTTGTAACAAGGATTCGAATGTGGGGAGATACTGGGTGACTAAATGCTGAGCATACCCCTGCGAGAGGTTTTTCAATATGATCGCCACTTGTTCCTTTTCTGATGATCTATCCCACATCTATGCAGCCTTAGCCCTCTAACGACTAATGAAATCAGTAAATGTTTCCCCATTCTTCTGCTTAGTGGATTCTAAATCCCTTCGAGAAGTTTCGATTTTAGTACTGTACTTGTACTGGTGCTAGAACATCCTTGACATATTTTCCCATGTCCCTATTGCAGCTAAATCTTGGAAAATTAACCATCGTAGCGTTGTTCTTGATAGAGTATGCTGGAACAGCAATGTCATCTGTTCATCACTGAGGCACATTGTGCGCATATTTATGACATATACCTTGAGATGCGTTTTTGCGCAGCCTACTCCATTGAGTTTTTCCATTTCTGGCATGACAAACTTCTCGGGTAGACGGATCTTAGGGATTTGATTCAGAGCCTCTATTCCTGTTGTAATTTCATCAATCCCTTTCATGTTCTTCATGACTATTTTCAACTAAGTCATTCTATTGGCTAATATCGAATTTTCATTAAAGTGCTCCTCATTTCCGTCAAGCTCATAAACCTCATCCAGATTCTTGGTTGTGTTACCTTTCGGTCCCTTGCCCCTTTGATCATCAGGGTAGTCTTTTGTTGACTCAGAGATATGTTCTAGAACTTCTACCTTGCTTTTTAGGCTGTTCATATCCATTGTAAAGACTGTTAAGACCTTACGAATTTCTGCAAGTTCAGATTTAAAAGCCATTTTTGACGGTTCACTTGGTGCTGATGTTCTCCCCAAACGACTTGACTCTTGACTACAATTAGGTGGTGGACGCTTAAGTTTGGGCGCAATTGTATCTTGAAATCCCATCAAAGGTGAATTAAGAATTGGTGGTAAGTAAATGATCCCTTTTTATAGCATTCGCTTCTATAATTGATGAGTTGTGCTGGTCGAGCTTATGTTTAATGAGGTGATTTATTGTTAATTACGGCCTTATTAAAAGAGACTTCTCATTAAAAATCGTACCAATGAGACAAATGTGAACATAAAAGAAATGAGGAGTGAAAGCGCCCTCGATCCGCGGGGTACGCGGATCCATTTTTGACCCTTGAGGTTTGGGAATCGCCACCTAGTTATTACGATCTAGGAACCGATCAATGACTCTAAGCGGATAAAAAAACTAATCTAGAACCGAAAAAAACTGAATTCGATGATCATGTTACGGGGTTGGAAGGTGTTAGGCACCAACCCCGCCCAGCCAAAGCCAGGCTCTACTAACTTCCTAAATAAATTACATTGCTAAAAAAACCTACATAATAATAAAACAAAAAAAAGAGATTATACCTTTTCGATAGCAAAGACTTTGTTCCCTCAGATCCGACAAAAATTACTCCTTGTACCGTACTCCCTTGCTTCGTTCTATCTCCGGATTTGATTTCTGATTTCCGAGACAAGGTATCTCCTTTTTTGATTTGGACTCTTCGAGTTTATTATAGATTTTGGAGTGTTTTTGGAGGGCTTTTAGGTGTTCTTTAGGCTAAAATCGAAGGAGGGATGTTAGATAAGGAGTTGGGACTCCAAAACTAGGGTTTATGGGAGGCTAGGGGGCTTTTGGACCTATTTCTCTTAAGGTTTTTGATTTGATACGAAAATAGGGTGTGAGCACCCCTATTTATAGATTTTTTTAGGAGTTGATTTTGATAGAGTTAGTGTTTAATTAGAGTTCTTTTAATTAGAGTTGTGTTTTAGTTAGACTAGTTTTAGGTAGAGTTGTGTTTTAATTAGAATTGTTTTAGGTGGAGTTGTGTTTTAGTTAGAACTCTATTAGATTGAGTTATTATTTAATTAGAATTCTATTATGACTTTTGGTCTTATTTGATTGACTTTTAATATTTTGACTTTAGTCTTAATTGATTGACTTTTAATATCTTGACTTTAGTCTTGCTTAATTGACTTTAATTTTGACTTTAGTCTTGCTTGATTGACTTTAATATCTTGACTTTAGTCTTGCTTGATTGACTTTAAATTTTTGGAACGCCCCCTCTATTATATCTTTAATTCTTTGGACCCCCAAATGGAGGGGTCCTTAAAGAAATATCTCACGAACCCTCAACAATTTTTCATGAGAGCCCGATTGATCGATTTTTTTAGTTCAAAATTTTAAATTAATTTCATTAATGTTTCACTTTAATTATTTAATATTTTATTTATTAATTTCTAAATTTTTAATTATGAAAATTGTGAAATTATCGTTTTACCCCCGGAGAGGACTTTTCACGTTTTAAGTCGGTTTTTAATATTCTAGGATGTTTTAGAATCGATTTTTTGTAAGGAATTCAATGGAAATATTATTTTATGTCATTTATGAAATTTTTTGTGTGAAATGGTTGTGAACTTTATGAGGGGTATTTTCGTAATTTTGTCGAATTCTGCGAAAATTGGTGAAATAATTTATTTGGTTCCGATTTGTTATTTTATGTGTTCTAAAGGGTTTTCCTAATCGTAATGTAGGCTCTAGGATTTTTTTGAGGTTAGGGGTATTTTGGTAATTTGATAATTTTTTAGTGATTTTTATCGTGAAACTTTTTTTTGGGTCTGCAAGATGATGATTTCTATGTTTCTGGAGTTGTATTTTCCTAGCGTAGCGTGGTTTCTAAGGTTTTGTCAGTTCGAGATACCTCATCCGGATTTCTGATACACATCTAGTAACGAAATAAAGCAATGGAATACACATCCATCAATGGGAATCATTGCGATCGGGTTGACGAGTTAATTAATCAGGCGAGTATAAAAATGGGGTGTCTACAGATGCCCCTCTTTGGTAGAGGGTTGAAGCAAACTAGATAGCAAATCTATTTTGGTAGATAGTGCGATATCTGAATGACAAAGCTAGTGACAGTTCATTTTGTAGCCTGATTTAGCATTCGTCGAGGTGTTCGGATCCTTGAGGGTAAAACTCTCCCCAAATTAAAAGGTTGTCAGGTCATCGACTGAGAACTCTCACTGAAAGTGTCAGATCCTTGAATTTTAAAAAATTCTCCTTAACTAATGAGTGCAAGTGTGAGTGTGTGTACTGTGTGAAACTGAGTAAAAATGTGTGAGGTCCTAGAGATCTTCTCTCACTAACAATAATGATTCAAAATTGAAATGTGCTTATGCAACGAAAACAATCATGGCAAGGTTGAATAATGAGGTAATTGGAGTCATAACATTGTAGTAACTTCGTTAAATCCTATTTGAAATTCATTGTTAGAGTTCGAAAAAGTTTGAGTCTCGTTTATCGAATTCAAGCCTATTGTAGCCACGCTTCTCGGGCTAAAAAACTTAAACAATCATGTTAATTCAATATGATTCAAACGAAGCTGGAGTCTCACTTCTCGGACTCTGACTAAGGTTTACAGGAACTTAAACAATCCTATTAAACATGGAGTCTCGTTTCTCAAACTCGAACTAAGATTTATAGGCACTTCAAAAAGCCTATTCATTCTATGATTCAAAAAGTTGGAGTTTCCTTTCTCAGACTCGAACCTAGGTTTGTAGGCACTTCAAAAAACCTACTCATACTATGATTCAAAAAGTTGGAGTCTCGTTTCTTGGACTCGCACTTAGATTTGTAGGCACTTTAAAAAGCCTACTCATTCTATGATTCAAAAAGTTGGAGTCTCGTTTCTCGGACTCGAACTTAGGTTTATAGGCACTTCAAAAAACCTACTCATTCTATGATTCAAAAATTTGGAGTCTCGTTTCTCGGACTCGAACTTAGGTTTGTAGGGACTTCAAAAAGCCTATTCATTCTATGATTCTAAAAGTTAGAGTCTCGTTTCTCGGACTCGAACTTAGGTTTGTAGGCACTTTAAAAAGCCTATTCATTCTATGATTCAAAAAGTTGGAGTTTCTCGGACTCGAACTTAGGTTACTCATTCTATGATTCAAAAAGTTGGAGTCTCGTTTCTCGAACTCGAACTTAGGTTTGTAGGGACTTCAAAAAACCTACTCATTCTATGATTCAAAAAGTTGGAGTCTCGTTTCTCGGATTCGAACTTACTAATCCACGTTTCTCGAGCTTAGATTTATAAGAACTTAAACAATCCTATTAATTCATTCTATAATTCAAAATCGAGCTCAAAGTTTGAAAGATCGGGCCTTTATTGGCTTATCATGCATTTGGATTCATAATTATCATTGGACTTCATCGGACTTTTAAGTAAGATTTTCATTTTTATCATGTGATTAAGAAAAAAACTTTGGAATTAAATGACTTTCAAAAAATACCCCTAATTTCAAGGTTGGCTTTAACTGGAACTTGACTACGAGACTGATGGAATGGATTACGCCTGAAAAATATAGACTTTGATGTATGACTGATTGAAGAACTGACATTCCCTTAAATTTAAGACTCTTGAGGTTATCATATGTGCAATAAGGGATTGATCATTTTTTTTCGAATTTCTTTTAAAAAATGCTTGAGCTGGACTTAAAATATGTTGATAAATATTAGAATAGAAGATATTTCTCTTCAAAGTGGTTGATGATTCTACATCTTCTATTAGTGAACACTTGAACAAGTAAACATACTCTTGAAGACCCTATAATGTTCAAGATGACTTCTGATTTTTTTGACTTCAACATTGTCTTCGTCGGATGTAAGCTCTTGGCTGAAAAATGAATATTGTGGTTTGAATGGTTCTGCATTTTCTAGTTTCTACCCAAGCTACCTTCTGAATTTTTCTTCTTGATGGGACCTTTCCTCCCATTTGATAATGCCCTAATTTTTGCCTAGATCACCTCTTCAGGTTTTCAATCTAGCGGGCTTTATTTTTCTTTTTCTGATGATGCTTTGATTTTTGCCTAGGTCGCCTTTTCAGGTTTTCAACCTAGCAGGCTTTTTTTTTATGGTTATGCCTTAAATTTTGCCTAAGTCGCCTTTTCAGATTTTCGACTTAGCGGACTTCTCTTTTTTTCTTGATGATCTTGAATAACCAACTCGACAACTTCTTGGTTCCCTACACCTTAACCGAGTCAATTAGCATATAGGAGGACTTAATAGGTGGGCTTAGGATATGGTTTAGAAAGAAAGGATATAAGACTCAACTTCCCAAAATGCCCCTAGTTTGATATTCTCTCTTTTCTGTCAATTATTTTGATTTTTTCTAAATGCCCCTAGTTTGGCATTCTTTTCTTTTTATCAATTCTTTTGATTTTTTTTCTAATGCCCCTAGTTTGGCATTCTTTTCTTTTAAACTTTTCAATAGGGGATTTTCCTTTTGGATAACACTTTTCTTAAGAGAATAATCTTTTTGTATGACCGAGCCTAAAGTAACTTCTTAGGTTGCCTACGTACCCCAAATATTTCTTTTTCTTTTGGGATCAGGTCAAAACGTAGTTCATACTAAGATTCCCTCCCAAGGTTGGTCGGTGTAATTTAGAAAGAAGAGGCTATTGATTTTTTTTATAGGCTGCGAGGGGCTAAAGAAGGTTATCTTCTTCTTGGTAAGACAGGAAAATGGCTCGACCAAAGAATGCCTCCTTCGATGAAATACTAATTAATTTGGTCAAGGTTCTAGGGATCTGATGTCTTGATTGCTCTGTCGAGTACGGTCTTCTTTTGAGAAGGAGTAATCTTCAGTCTTCTTATGAGAATGAGTAATCTTCAATCTTCTTTTTAGAATGAGTAATCTTCAGTCTTCTTTTACAAAATTGAATGTGATTGAGTTCTTTGTATTTAACTGTTTAACTTTTCTAGAACTTCCAAAAAATCTTTCATTCTTTTGTGAATGAGAACTCTCTCTCTCGAATGAAAAACAAGAGGGATCCCTTCTTGTGGGTCTTAACATCTTTGTCGATGGTTTCATCTACATCATTCTTGACCGATAAACTTCGACTTTGAAGTTCACCCTCGACTTTATGTCTTGATTCAATCTGGTACAATCTATTCTGATGAGACCATGCAGGAATATTGTTGAATTTCTCAAGTAAATATTATTATTCTCTCATGTTCCCCTGAGGATAATATATCACCAATTTACACTTCTTGAGTGTACTCTTTAATTCCAATATTTACTAAGTTTGATTAGTGAGCTCTAAGTCATTTCTCATGTTAAATCTTATATTCAAATCATTATTGGACACATGATAATCAAAAGCTTCTTTATTTATTGGAATTGAAAAGAACATAGACTAACAAACCTTACGAAAATCCAAAAATAAATATGACTAACTGAATTTAAAGACTGACGCAACTAAAGCTAAAAAATTAAGAAGACTTAAAAGACGACATCATTCTGAATAGAAGGACACAATTTTAGAGTCTATGCCACTTCGATTATCTTCGATGGATAACTTGAACTTGCCTGCTTTTACTATCTCTTCATATTCCAATTTAAGCCCCTGTCATATGCGCGACAACCCGTTGCTCCAATAATTTCTCTGTTCTTCAGTTCTGTCACTGCCTTAGAGTAGTTGTGCTTATTCTGGCATGGAGCGAATGCACTGTTAAAATCAATTGGGTGAATGAAAGAAATTGGGTCAATTGGTTCGGGTTTGGATATGGATTTAAGTTTAGAGTAAGAGGGGGCTGATTTTGAAAACTAGGCAAAGGACATTGGGAATAGTAGGAGTGGGTATGGTGACTTTTCCTTGCTCAATAAGGTCTTGGATAATATATCGGAGAGTAATACACCTGTCAAGAACATGACCAGGCATCTGATGGAATTCACAGAATTTCCCATTATCCATGTTTGGGGGAAGAGGATTAGGCAAAGGCTTAGGTTGTAAAGGCGTCAGCAATCCCCTTTTCATCAATTTTTGATAAGCAACACTAAGGGACATTCCAAGATTGACAAACTGTCTTCTAGGCTTAGCTAGTGAAGGCTGAGTAGCTTGAGGAGATAGTGTGAAGGAGGTGTTGGCCACTTGTAAGGAATTGACATTAGGTTTGAAATGTTTGGGTTTTGACTCAGATGAGTTACCAAAAAGTCCTGAACAGTAAGCATCCTCAACTTGATTTCCAGCCTCAAGAAGAGATTGATAAGTGGGGAGGTACTGAGGCATCAAGTACTTAGCATAATTTGGAGTGAGATTCCTGAGGATGATCTTGACTTGCTCCTTGTCTTGAGGTCAGTCCCACAATTGAGCGGCTTTAGCTCTCTATCGAGCAATGAACTCAGTGAAAGTTTCCCAGGATTTCTATTTAGTAGTTTCTAGATCTCTTTTTGTGAGTTCAATATCCGTGTTGAATGAATACCGATCAATAAACTCCTTCATCAATTCATGCCATGTTCTTACCCGAGATGAGTCCAATGACATTAACCAGCGTAGTGCAGGACCTATAAGGGTTTTTTGAAAAAGTTGAGTCATCTGTTCTTCATTCAGACCCTAAGATTGCATTATGCCGACATATACTTTTAAGTGAGTCCTAGGGCATCCAATACCGTCAAACTTCTCCATATCTGGCATTGTGAACTTTTCTGGTAGACGGACCGCGGGAAATAAGGTCATTGCCCCTAATCCAAGAGTAAGATCATTAGGATCTTTGATGTTCTTCAAAGCAGTTTCAACCTGAGTTAATCGATGAGCTAAGATAGGGTTGACGTGTAACTGATCATCTTCTTGGTTTTCAACGAGGTCAAACACATCCTGAGGTTCTATAGCTTTATCTTTTCCCTTTTCAATTTTCAGGAATTCAATTTGTGCTTGGACAGAAGCAATAATCTGTGCTTGAAAAGATTCTAAAATCTGACGAAGCGCAGCTTCATCCATGGTACTCGTTTCTTCTTGTGGCAGAGACTGACTACTTGGCAATGGTACTCTAGAAAGATGGCTTTTTTCACGGACCCAAAGTGGTACAGATGGAGGTTTAGAACGTTTGGGACCAATTATCACCTGATTGAAAGTAAACCAAGGTTAACCATTGACTCTAAAGGTTTGACTCTTAACTACACGATTAAAGTTTCGATATAGAATAGCCCAAGTCTAGTGGAAAATATCAAATCCAAATGTACTATAAGTCTATAGTGACCAAGATAGTGAGAATGGTTAGACGCAGGTCTACCCCTGATTGGGATTGAACTTTTGATCAAACAAGTCAATTTGATCCTAAGATCGAATCTTTCTATACAAAGTGGTCTGAATTTTTAAAAGTGAAACCAATTAGTCCAACTGATTTGGTATTAATCAGTTCGATCCATTTGTCAATTGGACCAACTGGTTTGAGTGGTTCAAATTAATCGGTACATTTTACCGATTGAGTCGGACCGATATTGCTGGTTTTGTTTGATTATTCTGGATCGGTCCGCCCACTTACCTGTTGGTTGGATTGAATAAAGTAACCCGGGAACACCCATAGTCAGTTCGGGTTGTGACATATAGAAAGGTTTCTAGACTCTAGGTTTATTACGTGCAATGCAATTTATTTGGCCACCCCTGCCCAAGCACACCTATATACCTTTCGATACGTGGTGACTTGGTTTGATATACCGTATAGGTGATAATCTACAACCTCAATTCACTTCTCTGAATCCAAAAACAACCAGTTTGATCTCTAGTTGAGAGGTGGCGCACGATGCTGAGCAAGGGCCCACTTAAATACCTCTCGTCTAAAATAGACATAGTCTATCCCCCTCGTACAGTAGGGTACAGCGGGGCAAGATCTCGCTTAGGCACCGATTTTGATCAAGAAGTGCAATTGATATACTTAGATTATCTTTTACATACCTATGGGTACGGGTCAAGAGTTGTAGCTTTCATAAATGGTTTGGCATCCCACGAGGAGACCGACTACGTACTAGTACCACGTTGGCAATCGGGACATGTGACTGTGTGGCTCACAATAGGTCAAAGGCTCAGGTCGCTCCAGCCTGGGTGCATCAATATACTTCTCAGAATCACCTGATCAGACGGTATTGATGCCTTCAGTTTGATATACCCTAAGGCACGTGACTGGAGTTGTGGTTTTCATGAATGACGTCGCATCTTCGAAGAGACCGGGCCACGCACTAGTACCACGTTGGCTATATAGGACGTGTAAGTGTACAAAACAATAAACGTGCATCTGGTGTGTGCAAAACAGGATGGGGTGTGCCCGGGTTTTTTTCAAACAAGTGGGCCCATGGGTCCAATCGATCCAATCATTATAATATGGGTTACATGAATATTTAATCACGATCAACATTACGATCAATATCAAACATGTATTTCAAACAAGATTATGGCATGTGAGAAGGGTGATTAAAAATTAATAATTGGATCAAATCATAAGCCCCTAAATCCAAGTCTCCAAAAATTACATGGTCCAATCAAGGTTATTTTAGGGTGACCCTAGATTGATATTTCAGAGGATATTGAGCTGAGTACGAAATGCTCATTATTTGAACAAAAGGTTATGATCATCTTGGAAATTTTTTTTTATTATTTTTATTATTTTTTATTTTTTTCCAAAAATGATTTTTGCAACTTTTCTTTTCTCGTTATTGCATAGGTTTCCCTTTTAAAAACAACATCCACGTAACTACAAAGGTTGTACTGAAAGCACCCTCGATCCGCGGGGTAGGTGGATCCACTTTTGACCCTTGAGGTTTGGGAGTCGCCACCAAGTTATTACGGTCTAGGAACCGATCAATGACTCTAAATAGATAAAGAACTAATATAGAATAGAAAAAACTGAATTCGGGGATCATGTTACGGGATTGGAAGGTGTTAGGCACCAACCCCGCCTGGCCAAAGCTGGTCTCTACTAACTTCCCAAATAGGTTACATTGCTTAAACGAAAACCTAGATAATAATAAAATAAAAAATAAGAATTTATACATTTTCGATAGCAAAGACTTTGTTCCCTCAGATCCGACAAAAATAGCTCCTTGTACCGTACTCACTTGCTTCGTTCTGTCTCCTGATTTGATTTCGGATCTCCGAGGTAAGGTATCTTCTTATTTTTGGATCTGGACTCTTCGAGTTTATTATGGATTTTGAAGTATTTTTGGAGGGCTTTTAGGTGTTCTTTAGGTTAAAATCGAAGGAGGGATGTTAGGTAAGGAGTTGGGGCTCCAAAACTAGGGTTTATGGGAGGTTAGGGGGGCTTTTAGACCTACTTCTCTTAGGGTTTATGACTTGATACGAAAATAGGGTGTGAGCACCTCTATTTATAGATTTTTTAGGGGTTGATTTTGATAGAGTTAGTGTTTAATTAGAGTTGTGTTTTAGTTAGACTTGTTTTAGGAGAATTGTATTTTAATTAGTATTGTTTTAGGTAGAATTGTTTTTTTAGTTAGAACTCTATTAGAGAGAATTATTATTTAATTAGAATTCTATTATGACTTTTGGTCTTATTTGATTGACTTTTAATATTTTGACTTTAGTCTCACTTGATTGACTTTTAATATTTTGACTTCAGTCTTGCTTAATTGACTTGAATTTTGACTTTAGTCTCACTTGATTGACTTTAATACCTTGACTTTAGTCTTGCTTGATTTACTTTTAATTTTTGGAGACCCCTCCTCCATTATTTCTTTAATTCTTTGGACCCCCAAATGGGGGGAGGTCCTTAAAGAAATATCTCACGAACCCTCAACAATTTTACTTGAAAGCCTGATTGATCAATTTTTTAATTCAAAATTTTAAATTAATTTCATAAATATTTTACTTTAATTATTCAATATTTTATTTATTAATTTCGAAATTTTTTATTATGAAAATTGTGAAATTACCGTTTTGCCCCCGGAGAGGACTTTTCACGTTTCAAGTCGGTTTGTAATGTTCTATGATGTTTTAGAATCGATTTTTCATAAGGAATTCAATGGAAATATTAGTTTGTGTCATTTATGAAATTTTTTGTGTGAAATGGTCATGAACTTAATGAGGGGCATTTTCGTAATTTTGTCAAATTCTGTTATAATTGGTGAAATGATTTATTTGGTTTCGATTTGTTGTTTTATGTGTTTGAGAGAGTTTTCCGAAGCGTAACGTAGGCTCTAGGGTTGTTTTGATGTTAGGGGTATTTTGGTAATTTGGTAATTTTTAGTGATTTTTATCGTGAAGCTTCTTTTTGGGTCGGCAAGATGATGATTTCTATGTTTCTGGAGTCGTATTTTCCTAGCGTAGTGTGGTTTCTAAGGTTTTGTCAGTTCGAGATAACTCATCCGGATTTCTGAAACACATCTGGTAACAAAATAAAGCAATGGAATACACATCCATCAATGAGAATCATTGCGATCGGATTGACGGGTTGATTAATCAGGCAAGTGTAAAAATGGGGTGTCTACAGATGCCCTCTTTGGCAGAGTTGAAGCAAACTAGATAATAAATCTATTTTGGTAGATAGTGCGATATCTGAATGCCAAAGCTAGTGACAGTTCATTTTGCAGCCTGATTTAACAATTCGTCGGGGTGTTCGGATCCTTGAGGGTAAAGCTCTCCCCGAATTAAAAGATTGTCAGGTCCTTGAGCGCAAAGTCTCACTGACAGTGTGAAATCCTTGAATTTTAGAAAATTCTCCTTGACTAATGTAACAACTGTGCAAGTGTGTGATTTAAAATCTGAGCATAATTTGAGTATAATCTGAGTATAAATTGAGCATAATTTGAATATAACTTGAGCAAAATCCCGAGAAAACCCTCGGCGGTAACTGAGCATAATTCCAAGAATACCCTCGACGGTAATTGAGCATAATTCCAAGAAAACCCTTGACTGCATCTGAGCATAGTTCCGAGAAAACCCTCGGCGGCATCTGAGCATAATTCCAAGAAAACCCTTGGCGGCATCTGAGCATAGTTCCGAGAAAGCCTTCGACGGCATCTGAGCATAATTCCAAGAAAACCTTTGGCGCACCTGAGCATAATTCCGAGAGAACCCTCGGCTGCATCTGAGCATAGTTTTGAGAAAACCCTCGACGGCATCTGAGCATAGTTCCGAGAAAACCCTCGGCGGCATCTGAGCATAATTCCAAGAGAACCCTCGGCTGCATCTGAGCATAGTTCCGAGAAAACCCTCGGCGGTGACTGAGTATAGTTCCGAGAAAGCCCTCGGCGGTATCTGAGTATAATTCCAAGAAAACCCTTGGCGGCATCTGAGCATAGCTCCGAGAAAACCCTCGGCGGCATCTAAGCATAATTCCGAGAAAACCCTCGACGGCATCTGAGCATAGTTCCGAGAAAACCCTCGACGGTAACTAAGCATAGTTCCGAGAAAGCCCTCGGCGACATCTGAGCATAATTCCAAGAAAACCCTTGGCGGCACCTGAGCATAATTCCAAGAAAACCCTTGGCGGCATCTGAGCATAGTTCCGAGAAAACCCTCGGCGGCATCTGAGCATAATTCCGAGAAAACCCTCGGCGGCATATGAGCATAGTTCCGAGAAAACCCTCGACGGTAACTGAGCATAGTTCCGAGAAAGCCCTCGGCGACATCTGAGCATAATTTTAAGAAAACCCTTGGCGGCACCTGAGCATAATTCCAAGAAAACCCTCGGCGGCATCTGAGCATAGTTCTGAGAAAACCCTCGGCGGCATCTGAGCATAATTCCGAGAAAACCCTCGGTGGCATCTGAGCATAGTTCCGAGAAAACCCTCGGCGGTAACTGAGCATAAGTGGCAAAGGAATGAAAGAAATTTGCAAAATAAAGAATGAATTTGGAGAAGACTGATTAGAATAAATCGAATAAATCTGGAAGATAATGAATCTGGAAGAGAAATGATCGAATCTAAGAATGATTCGATCTGGAAGAGAAACTAGGAATAAAAGAATGCCATATTTCCTAATGAGTTATTAGTTGATCTCTGGACACAGTTAAATGTGAGATCCGAAATGCTTTTGTTTGAACCTCAAGGTTTTATCCAAAAGTTTTATGAATTTAAAACCTGAGTTATTTATTTCTTTTGAACCTCAAAAGTTTTTCGAAAAACTATTATCAAGAGGGTTACCTTAAATTTGGGGTTCTCATTATCTCTTAGGATTAACATTGCTCAAAAGCAAAATGCCTTTAGTTTGACAATGACCATGGCCTTGAAAATAATTGAATACATCATAAAAAAAATGCCCCTAGTATAAGGGGGAAAAATTACATTAAAAAAGAAAGAAAATGCCCCTTGTATGAAGGTTTGAAATAATTGATTACCACAAGCGCAATAAAGACTCAACTTTTAATTTTGATTAATTTTATTGAAGGTTTTTGAGTCAGGCTCAAGAGTACAAAATTATTTCCTTTCGAGTCTCATCATAGAATTCACCCTTATCTCTCTTGGTTCACTTGGGGGAGTAAAAATTTTCTGATCGATCGTAGACAAGATACTCGTGACTTCTGAGTCTATGCCTGGTTTAAGCGAAGTATTGAACTTGATTATTCGGACTTCTGATGTTTCAGCTCGGACCGCTCTCAGCTAGGGATTTTCTTCTGTTTTTTGTTTTTTTTTATTTTGTTTGTTTTTTTTTTTTTACTCTAACTTTTGCCTAGATCACCTTTTCAGGTTTTCAATCTATCGAGATTGCTCTAGCTTTTGCCTAGATCGTCTTTTCAGGTTTTTAATCTAGCGAGTTTTTATTTTTTATTTTTTATTTTTGGCTCTGATTGTTGCCAAAGTTGTCCTTTTAGATTTTCAACCTTTCGAGCTTGCCTTAATTTTTGCCTAAGTCGCCCTTTTCGGATTTTCAACCTAGCAGGCTTTTTTTTTTTTTTTTAAATTTTTTCTTTTCTTCCTGTTTGAACTTCTGGAGTTGCTGTCTAATCATGCTTTGCTATCTTCCTTGACTTTTCGCACGGTACTTAGGAGGACTTTCATGGGTAGGTTTAGGATTGGGTATAAAAAGAAAGGAATTTTGAGGCTCAAAAACCCAAATGCCCCTTGTGTGGCATTTCCTTTTAAATTATTTTTTTTCTTTAAATTTTCTTCCCCATCTTGGATGATATTTCTTTTCTTTAGAATTTTTTCTTGATTTTTTTTATTGTGTGGGAAATATATTTTATTTTTTTATTTTGAAGTGGTCGGGCCTGAAGTAACTTCTCAGGTTGCCTACGTACCCCAAAATTTTGGGATCAGACCAAAACATAGTTCGAAGCTTCCCTCCCCTAGGTTAGGTGATCGGGCTGAGAAAGAAAAAGGCATAATTTTTCTTTATGAAAAGGCTGCAAAGGGGTTGAAAAAGGATATGTTGAACTGGGTAATAGGAGAATTGATTCGGCAAAAGATGGCCTCCTTAAATGTAGTACCGTTTGATTTGGTCAAGGTTGGTTGGTTCTGGTAATTCGATTCCATCATGATCTTGAAGCCTGACAGCTTTTCCTGGTAATATTTCCTTGATGATGAACGGACCTCCCCAATTTGGTTTGAACTTCCCTCTAGTACCGTTTGATTTTTGTTTTTTTTTTTTACTCCAACTTTTGCCTAGATCGCCTTTTCAGGTTTTCAATCTATCGAGATTGCTCTAGCTTTTGCCTAGATCGTCTTTTCAGATTTTCAATCTAGCGAGTTTTTATTTTTTTATTTTTTTTAGCTCTGATTGTTGCCAAAGTTGTCCTTTCAGATTTTCAACCCTGCGAGCTTGCCTTAATTTTTGCCTAAGTCACCATTTTCGGATTTTCAACCTAGCAGGCTTTTTTTTTTTTTTTTTTTTTTCTTTTCTTCCTGTTTGAACTTCTGGAGTTGCTGTCTGATCATGCTTTGCTATCTTCCTTGACTTTTCGCACGGTACTTAGGAGGACTTTCATGGGTAGGCTTAGGATTGGATATAAAAAGAAAGGAATTTTGAGGCTCAAAAACCCAAATGCCCCTTGTGTGGCATTTCCTTTTAAATTATTTTTTTTTCTTTAAATTTTCTTCCCCATCTTGGATGATATTTCTTTTCTTTAGAATTTTTTCTTGATTTTTTTTATTGTGTGGGAAATATATTTTATTTTTTTATTTTGAAGTGGTTGGGCCTGAAGTAACTTCTCAGGTTGCCTACGTACCCCAAAATTTTGGGATCAGACCAAAACGTAGTTCGAAGCTTCCCTCCCCTAGGTTAGGTGATCGGGCTGAGAAAGAAAAAGGCATAATTTTTCTTTATGAAAAGGCTGCAAAGGGGTTGAGAAAGGATATGTTGAACTGGGTAATAGGAGAATTGATTCGGCAAAAGATGGCCTCCTTAAATGTAGTACCGTTTGATTTGGTCAAGGTTGGTTGGTTCTGGTAATTCGATTCCATCATGATCTTGAAGCCTGACAGCTTTTCCTGATAATATTTCCTTGATGATGAACGGACCTCCCCAATTTGGTTTGAATTTCCCTCTAGTACCGTTTGATTTTTGGTTTTTTTTTTTTACTCTAACTTTTGCCTAGATCGCCTTTTCAGGTTTTCAATCTATCGAGATTGCTCTAGCTTTTGCCTAGATCGTCTTTTCAGGATTTCAATCTAGCGAGTTTTTATTTTTTTATTTTTTTTTGGCTCTGATTGTTGCCAAAGTTGTCCTTTCAGATTTTCAACCTTGCGAGCTTGCCTTAATTTTTGCCTAAGTCGCCCTTTTCGGATTTTCAACCTAGTAGGCTTTTTTTTTTTTTTAATATTTTTTCTTTTCTTCCTGTTTGAACTTCTGGAGTTGCTGTCTGATCATGCTTTGCTATCTTCCTTGACTTTTCGCACGGTACTTAGGAGGACTTTCATGGGTAGGCTTAGGATTGGATATAAAAAGAAAGGAATTTTGAGGCTCAAAAACCCAAATGCCCCTTGTGTGGCATTTCCTTTTAAATTATTTTTTTTCTTTAAATTTTCTTCCCCATCTTGGATGATATTTCTTTTCTTTAGAATTTTTTCTTGATTTTTTTTATTGTGTGGGAAATATATTTTATTTTTTTATTTTGAAGTGGTCGGGCCTGAAGTAACTTCTCAGGTTGCCTACGTACCCCAAAATTTTGGGATCAGACCAAAACGTAGTTCGAAGCTTCCATCCCCTAGGTTAGGTGATCGAGCTGAGAAAGAAAAAGGCATAATTTTTCTTTATGAAAAGGCTGCAAAGGGGTTGAGAAAGGATATGTTGAACTGGGTAATAGGAGAATTGATTCGGCAAAAGATGACCTCCTTAAATGCAGTACCATTTGATTTGGTCAAGGTTGGTTGGTTCTGGTAATTCGATTCCATCATGATCTTGAAGCCTGACAGCTTTTCCTGGTAATATTTCCTTGATGATGAACGGACCTCCCCAATTTGGTTTGAACTTCCCTCTAGGGTCAAAGATAGGTGCGCTGTTCTCTTTGAGTACTAAATCCCCTACTTGTAAATGACGGGCCTTGATTTTCTTTTCAAACGCACGGGCGACACTTCTTTGATAAGCTTGCACGTGATACAACGCTCTTAGTCGTTTTTCTTCGATCAAATTCAACTCTTCATACCGTTGATGAACCCATTCTGCTTCTGACAACTGACTTTCTAACAAAATCCTGAGAGACGGAATCTCCATTTCAACTGGCAAGACTGTTTCCATGCCATATACTAAGGAGTAGGGAGTAGCTTCAGTGGAGGATCGAATTGAGGTTCGATATGCCCATAATGCAAATGGCAGTTTTTCTGACCAATCTCGATGTGATTGACACATTTTTCTGAGGATAGTCTTAATATTTTTATTAGCTGCTTCGACTGC
Source organism: Akebia trifoliata (assembly GCF_017979445.1). Taxonomy (NCBI): domain Eukaryota; kingdom Viridiplantae; phylum Streptophyta; class Magnoliopsida; order Ranunculales; family Lardizabalaceae; genus Akebia; species Akebia trifoliata. Next base: position 18,372,721 of record NC_141388.1, read on the forward strand.
TCCATTAGTCTGAGGGTGGTAAGGAGATGATTTGTGGTGTGAGATTTTGAACTTTGTGTACACACCTCAATTTGAACGGGCCACTTCTCGAAAGGGCCCAAAAATATCGATTTTCCAAATAAATGGGCCAACGGGCCTTAAGGGCCCAAGTCATTGAAAAGTGACATTTTTACCAAACCGAGGCCCCTAAGACCTCTCAATGGTTTAGGAGGCCCACCAAAAGGACTCGGCCTACCTTACACTTTCCCAATATTCACCGCTCCGCTTCCAAAATCAAAAACGCCAAATTTTCGATAAATTTCACCAATGGGCCTAAAAAGCCCGATTCGCCAACACGTGGCATTTTTGATCAAACTAATGATTGCAAAAATCTAAAAAAATTAAAAAATTAAAAATGTGAGACTTGGGATGCCTACCCCTTCTCTACTACCACCGCTCCGCCTCCGAATCCGTAAAAATCATAGGCCCATCTAAGGCCCACAAGCCCTCAACACTTTCCTAAATCGATTTCTCACCTTACCCCTAGTCTAAAATTAATCCCACATCACCTAAAATCTAAAACCAACCTATACCCTCAAAATCCATTCCAAAATAACCCTCAACTAATCCTTAAAACCCAAGCCCAACACTACAAAGCACAAATCATTAACCATATCCAATTCATTATCCAACCCACAACCCAAACCCATAAACCACAACCCACATTAACCAATCACTCTTTTATCATCAAAAGATGACACATATCATCACCCCATCTCACCTCTATCATCCAACCACTTACCCCATTAATTCTCTTTAAACCTCATCTACCCACACATCAACCCATCACATTTTCTCTCAAATCAAACACATCAACCCACACCCCTAACCTATACCTCCCCTAATCTACCCTCATCATTCCCTACAAAACCTACATCTACAACCTAAACCTACACCATCCTCTCAAGTCAAACACTCAACCTCTCCCATCAACCTATCTCAACCCTTCATTTCCAAACCACTTTGACAAATGGCATCATCTCCCTCACCCTCCCAAAATATCATCAACCACCTCTTTAGATCCTCCATTCTCTTAAACCAAATACCATTTAATCTCAACCACCATCTTAAACTCACCTCACCAAACACTCCACCCAAATGGGTTGGGTAGGATCCAAACCATCTGGGTCAAAACTCACCCATTTAACCCCCCTTCCCTAAATACCCTCCAATCTCCTCTAAATTACACCCACTTCTCTCTCAAATTCATAACCATTCTATCATTTTTCTTCACTTCACCCCATTTTATCCCTAAAATAACTCCTCAACATCTATAAATACCCTCCTCCTCTTTCGAAAAATGGCCCCCAACTTTCACTACAAAAATTCTCCCCTCCCACTCTTACAAAAAAAAATACTACCAATTCTCTCCTCAAGTCTCACAAAAAAAAATTTATTATACTCCACTCATCTCTCTCATCATCTCTTCTCTACTCCTTCAACCATACAAGAATTGTATTTTCATAAAATACTAAGGACTCAAGAAGAAGAAAAGAAGAAAGAAGATACAAGGTGGGTTCAAGGCAATCCCCCCCTCTCTCTTTTACACCCTCTCCTCCTCCCTCTTCTATCACCCCTCTCCCCTTCATTTTATTTTTTAGGATGAATGGACCCCAAGGCTAAAGGTCTATAAGGGTCATTTCCATCAATGGAATGACCCTATGATCAAGCCGAAAATGAACACCTATCTAGGGTACAAATGCACCCACATGGCACATTTTTTTTCACATCTTTTTAAATAAAAAAGGACCGAGTTGAGTTGAGGTTACCACTATTTAGTGGGGTGAAAAGGGTGCCTAACACCTTCCCTTTTCTCCAACAGAGTCGCTTATCCCGTATCTCAAAGATTTGATCCGTACCTTATCCACCGAGAGTCACTAAACGCCAAAATGTCACTTTTTCAAAAAATGTACATCGGGTGACCATTCACACCCACTTAGAAAAATGAATGGTGGCGACTCCAAACCATTGTAGATGTGGTCATCGTAATGACGAAATCACGTGTCTACAGCTTGGCGACTCCACTGGGGAGTAAAGGCTCTACCCTCGTGTCAACTCGGTTATTTTGAAAAAAAAAGAAAGGTTTCAAAATTTTTTATTTGCAAGCTAACAATACTTGTTGTATTTGTTGTATTTATTTTTTAGATAGGTTTCTTTTATTTATTTACTCACTTGAAAAAAAAACAAAAAAAAAAAATCCGGTTTTTACTTTATTTATCCGATTATGTCCTTTTAAGCATGCATATCATCAAATAAATGAAAAAAAAAAATTTCTTTTTTGGCCCAAGCCAAAAACCAGAGGCAATGTGCCTCAAAATGGGTATAAAAAAAAATAAATAAAAAAAATAAAAAAAAGTCATTTTTCTTCTTTTTTGGCCGAATGGACAGTCGAACTTAAACTAATCGTAACTTTTTCGTCCGATCTCCGATTAGATATTAGTGCATATCGATTTGGGGTAGAACAAAATTTAGTATAAAATGGGATAAAGTTAGCAACATTTTGCCAAGTCAGAATCGATTTTTTAGCTCATTTACTATCGTTTACGCTATCATTTCCGTTTGACGTCTCGTCGCGATACAAAATGAGTAGGGAAAAGAGCATAAAAAAGGAAAAAAAAATTTGGCCCAAACCAAAAACCAGAGGCAATGTGCCTCAAAATGAGCACAAAAAAAAAGTAATTAAAAAAAAATTATTTAAAAAAAAAATTATTTAAAAGAAAAAAATTGTTTGTTTTTTGTTGCTCAGCTTATTCCTTACATCAGTCTTGGAAACTTTCCTCTTGGAATTTATTTTTATTTTAAGTTTTAAAGTTTTAAAAGATCAAACGGATCATCTTTTTTAAACTCAGGGCGTACCGCTCGCCACTTTTTGATTGATCAAAATGAAAATTCAAAGTGATCATCGGTTGGACTATAAAAAATAAAATAAAAAAAAGAAGTCCTTTTATGATTAGTCCGTTCGTAAAATTGAAAAAAAAGATAAAAAAAAAATTCAATTGGTTGATGTTTAACTATGAATGAGCGACCCTTATGGATTAATTATCTAAAAAAACTATGGTCTTTTTGATCTGGCTAAACGGGCCCACTCATCTAGAAAATGCCCCAGGCACACCCTATCCTATTTGCACACACCACTAGCACGTTTACTTTACTATATTGCACGCTTGCATGTCCTTAATAGCCAACGTGGCACTAGTGCGTGGCCCGGTCTCCTCGGAGATGCGACGTCATTCATGAAAACCACAACTCCAATCACGTACCGTAAGGTATATAAAACTGGGGCATCAATACCGTTTGATCAGGTGATTCTGAAAGGTATATTGATACACCCACGTTGGAGCGACCTGAGCCTTTGTCCTATTGTAAGTCGCACGGTCACATGTCCCGATTGCCAACGTAGTACTAATACGTGGTCGATCCCCTCGTGGGATGCAAAAACCATTTATGAAAGCTACAACTCTTTACTCGTACCTGTACGTACATAAAAGATAAACCAAGTACATCAATTGCACTTCTTGGTCAAAACCAGTGCCTAAGCAAGATCCTGCCCCGCTGTACCCTACTGTACGAGGGGGATAGACTACGTCTATTCTAGACGAGAGGTACTTAAGTGGGTCCTTGCTCAGCATCGTGCGTCACCTCTCAACTGGGGATCAAACTGGCTGTTTTTGGCTTCAGAGAAGTGAATTGAAGTTTTAGATTATCACATATACGGTATATCAAACCAAGTCACCACGTACCGTCTGATTGAGTACGCTTAAGAGGTATATAGGTGTGCTTGGGCAAGGGTGGCCAGATAAAAATGCATTGCTCGTAGTAAGCTTAGAGTCTAGAAACCTTCCCTATAAGTCACGACTCGAACTTATCGTGGGTGTTCCCGGGTTGTTGAATGGAACCTGATGTTTGATGTATGTGAATGATGTGAATGATGAGATCAGAGTTTATGATTATCCTCAAGGATCAAAATTTTGTTTCCAGAAATTAACATGGGTGCACCGACCCAATAAAGAATCCATTTCTTGCAAAAATTCAATAATGACCCAGTCCATTTCGATCCAATGATCATGATAGACCGGGCCATTTAAATCAAAATGAAAATCAAATTTTCAAAAAAGAAAAGTGATTTACAAAAGAAAAATATTTTCCAGAAAGTAGGTTTTCCAAAAGGGGTGTTCTCTAGAAAAAAAAATATTTAAAAAAAAAAGTGTTTTTAAGAAAATGTTTTCCATAAGAACAAAGATTTTCAAAAGAAAAGTAATTTTACATAGACCTTGGAAATGTACTGAACTATTCTCTTATGTCAACTCAGGATGCTGGCTGCAGGCAATAACCCAATCGACCAATTGGTCAAAACAACCATCACGGGGATGCACACCATAGAGAAATTCAACTTTGGAAAATTCATGTTGAGATGCGCTCTGTACTTCCACGAGTTTGAGATAGATTAGAACCTTTTGCACGCTATGGCTAAGCGTTGGAATCCTTATCTTCACATCTTCCACATTGGACATATGCACTTGTGTCCTACTCATGAAGACTATTGTGGCATCATGGAGATATCTACTTCAGGTCCTTTAGTCAGGCCTTCATTGAAGACAGGATATTCTGGTGACCTCGCCACAGGCCTAAACATTTCAAAGGAAGAAGCCAAGGCCTTAGTCCGTAACGGGAGATTGGATTTAGTACCCTTATTGAGTCCATACCACTCTCGTAGTCATCCCATCAATGTAAAACCAGAAGCTTGGAGAGCCACTAGTTACTATCGATTGTGTTTAGGAATCTTAGCCCAATACATACTGACCTCCAAAAGTGAGGGTCAAACTGTTCCTGAGTCTTTCATAGACATAACCTCCCAGCTCTCTAGAAAAGGCAATCCTGTACCTCTCATTCTAGCTAAACCTTTTCAGGTTTGGATGCCATAAAAAATGGTGAGGGAAGGGATTTCAAAGGAAGCCCTCACCTACTTTATATGTGGCTTTGCGATCGTCTTAAAATTGTGGACACTCCTTCAACCCTCGAGTATAGGCCAGAGCACTTTTTTAAGAGAAACATGTTAGTGCGTCACAACTCAGTTAAGGCTTGGAGCAAATGGTTGGATTCTCCCCCTTGCCCACCATATTGGTTTGAGATGCCCTTGGTGGATGACGGACTACCCTGTTTTAGGTACTAAAGGATCCTATTATGTCCGTTTGATTGGACTGGAGGAGACATCTTTTTACCAACCTGCCTTGATCCTAGAACAGTACGGAGTACCTATAAAGTTTTCGCTACGTCAACACAAACAATTCTTTTCTCCCGAACCATTGACTGAAAAGTTAGTGCATCTCATTGAGAAGGCTTGGAACAAGCGCACCTTAGGATATCCAGATGGACCAGCAGAGTTCAAAGAGCTAGTCGTTAGAACCAAAAGAAGCAAGCCTAATTGTCCCAACAATCCTGATGACGATCAAAAAAAATCCAAGCGTCTATGTAAAAGAATGTAAGACAGAGTTATTGAAAATTGTTATTCAAGGAAAATCTTATCTATCAAGTAATTTTCAATAGTTCAATAAAATTTCTTTTAGTTTCTTTGTGGATAATCATGGCATAAATGAATTGTTTAATGGGTCGGTATACAAAATTCAAAATGTAATCTTCTTTTTCAAAATGTCATACCGACTCCGTGTCGATGCCAGCTCCGTGCTGATGAAATTTTTTTTTTAAAATGCTTTACCGACTCCGTGTCGATGCCAGCTCCGTGCTGATGAAATTTCTTTTTCAAAATGTTTTACCGACTCCGTGTCGATGCCAGCTACGTGCTGATGAAATCGCTTTTTAATTTTACCGACTCCGTGTCGATGCTAGCTTCGTGCTGATGTAATCATTTTTAAGTTTACCGACTCCGTGTCGATGCCAGCTCCGTGCTAATGAAATCGTTTTTAATTTTATCGATTCCGTGTCGATGCCAGCTCCGTGCTGATGAAATCGTTTTTAAATTTTAACGACTCCGTGTCGATGTCAGCTCCGTGCTGATGAAATCTTTTTAAATTTTACCGACTCCGTGCTGATAAAATTTCATGTTTTCAAAATACTTTGCCGACTCCGTGTCGATGCCAGCTCCTTGCTGATGAAATCGTTTTTAAATTTTACCAACTCCGTATCGATGCCAGCTCCGTGCTGATGAAATTTCTTTTTCAAAATGTTTTACCGACTCCGTGTTGATGCCAGCTCCGTGCTGATGAAATTTCATTTTTTCAAAATACTTTACCGACTCCGTGTCGATGCCAGCTCCTGCTGATGTAATTCTTTTTCGAAATGTTGTACCGGCTTGTGTCGATACCAACTCCGTACTGACGAAATCTTTTTAATTTTACCGACTCCGTGTCGATGCCAGCCCCGTGCTGATGAAATTTCTTTTTATTTTACCGACTCCGTGTCAATGCCAGTTCCGACTGATGTAATTCTTTTTCAAAATATTTCGCCAGTCCCGTGCTGATGCCAACTTCGCATTAATGTCGGCTCCGAGCCGAAGAACTCTTTTCTTTAAAACTCGTTTACTTTAAAATAAATAACTTTACCCGACCTAATAAAACATCATGCATATTCTTTTTGTAAACAAAACAGTAACGTTTGGTCTTCTGTAGGCACAAGGTGGCCAAACGAAAGAAGTACAAACACCCTGAGAAGCCTCCGTATTTCCTTCGATCTACATCAACTATGAGCAACTCAGAGGACCCACAACCTGCAACAAGTGAACTTGCCGAAGCTAATGCAATGATAGCGAAGCTAGTAGAAACAACAAAAAGATAAGAACAAATGTTGATGGCTGTTTTTAGTAATACTAACTTCCTACAAGCGCAAGCCGCTCAGCACCAAGCATCTGGATCAAATCCGAAACCCCTTGAACAAACACGACCAGATCAACAGACCACCCCACCTCCTACGGTGCCAATGTATCAGGGCCCTCCGCTCTATATTCCACAGAATCGACCACCCCCTGTGGTCATTCCCGACGATGAATGTGAGTACAGGGCTACGGAAGCCAAAAGCGCAACAGATGAAAAACTGGCTCAGCAAATCAAATCTCTGCAAGAAGAGATGAGGAGAATGAAGGGCCTCAATACTATGAGCGGAACCAGATTCAAGGATCTATGCTTCTACCCCAATGCTCAATTATCGGCCAAGTTCAAGTGTCCGGAGTTTGAAAAATATAATGGAGTAGGGTGCCTGCTGTCACATTTGAAGTTGTATTGTGGATCCATGTGCCAGTATGGCGAGGATGACAGGTTATTGGTACAGTTATTTCAGAGGAGCTTAACAGGGTCGGCACTCAAATGGTTTTCTAGATTGGATCACTCACTCATTAAGAGCTGGCAAGACCTAGTCGAGATGTTCTGGCAAAATTATCGGTTCAATACTGATGTGGGGCTAGATCGAAACGACATGGCCAAGATGACAAGAAAGCAACGGGAAACGGTGAAAGAGTATGCACAGAGGTACAACCAAATCGACCCCTCTTCATTCCAGCACCAGCACCAAGACCACAAGCTCCATCAACTTCTTGGGCCCCGGCACCTCCACCAGTCTGGAACCCTGGACCTCAGAACCAGTTCAGGGCAAATCCTCCACCAGTAACACCGCAGTATGGGCAAGGTCAGCAAGCGCGGCCTAACAGAGTTAACAGAGTGTTTACTCGGTTGCCAATGACCCTGTCAGAATTACTCCCGATCTTGCTCAACGGAGAGTATCTCACGAAACGACCACCAAACCCAGAAGCCGAAAAGGGACCAGGATACAATCCAAGCTTGTTTTGTGAATTTCACATGGGTGCACCAGGGCACTCTACAGACCAATGCTGGCAGCTCAAACATCAAGTGCAGAACCTGATCGATAAAAGGGCTCTCATCCTAGATGGGCCTGCCAACCTGCCCCAACAACAGAACATCAATCAAAACCCTCTACCTACTCATAATGGAGAAGGAAGTGGGCACAGGGTAAACGTCATCTACGAAGAGTTTGACTTCAAATCTTCAGAACTAATAGCACCTGTCGGAATGAAAATCAGGGTTCACTTAACCCAGAAATCAAGAATGTCAGCAATTAACACAGTCGACCACTATGCAGCAAATCCATCACAAAATTCACAGCTACCTCATAGAATGGCCAACCTCACCATCCATCCCCCTCATCAAGATACTACCACCCGACCACCTTTAGTTATACCTTACGGATCACCCCATCATCAAAATTCGACCCGACCTCCCCTTGTTATGCCCTACACACCACCATATTCCCAAGGATCAACTCGACCCTCCCTCCATATACCATACACTTCATCTCCATGTCCACCACTCGTCATTCCATACACTCCATCGACTCCACCAATTCCTACTATCACTACATCCAAGTCATCACCACCACCTCTCATTCTCAATATGAAACCCGATCCACCCCCCATAACCATACATTCACCTAAATCATTCCCCTATAGCTTTGATCAGGCAATTCCTTGGAGCTATGAGATCACCAACGGGGTCGAAGCGATGAAGGAAACAATAGTAGTTGATATCGGCCGTATAACCCGGGCAGGAAAGTGCTAGAAACTGTCAGGAAATGGAGTGAACATCAGAGAAGAAACAAAAGAGACTACAAAAGAGGTGACAGATGACGAAAAAATAAAAGCAAAGGGAAAGGGTAAACTGTATAAGGAGGACAAAATGGAAGAGAAGGCGAAAGTGACAGACAAAGAAGCCACAGACTTTATTAAGCTCATCCTCAAGAGAGAGCATAACATAGTAGACAGATTGAACAAGCAGCCAGCCCAAGTCAGCATCCTAGGACTAATACAAAAATCGGAAGAGCACCAAGAGGCATTGTTGAAAGTCCTAGGGGGATCACATGTACCTTTGACCACGACACCAACGCAGTTAGAGCAAACAGTCGGCCAGATCATGGCCCCCAATCCTATTATTTTTACGAAAAATGAGTTTACACCTGAAGGAACAGGGCACGTCGAGCCACTAAACATTATGGTCATATGCAAGGACATGATGGTTGCCAGGGTGCTGATTGACAACGGCTCAGCGCTTAACGTTTGTCCACTTGAGACCTTCCGAAAGCTGAATGCCGATTAGTCACACGTCAAACCCAACAACAAGGTTGTCCGAGGCTTTAACAGTTCAAGAAGAGATTCCTTGGGGGAGGTAGTTTTACCTATCACAATAGGCCCATGCACCTTTGAAGTAACATTTGAGGTCATGGAGATACCAACAACCTTCAATCTACTACTAGGCAGGCCATGGATCCACATATGTAGACACCCCATTTTTGCACTCGCCTGATTAATCAACTCGTCAACCCGATCGCAATGATTCCCAATGATGGATGTTATTTCCATTGCTTTATTTTGTTACCAGATGTGTTTCAGAAATCCGGATGAGGTATCTCAAACTGACAAAACCTTAGAAACCACACTACGCTAGGAAAATACGACCCCAGGAACATAGAAATCATCATCTTGTAGACCAGAAAGACACTTCGCGATAAAAATCACTAAAAATTACCAAAATACCCCTAACCTCAAAACAACCATAGAGCCTATGTTACGCTTAGGAAAACTCTCTCAAACACATAAAACAACAAATCGAAACCAAATAAATCATTTCACCAATTTTAACAGAATTCGATAAAATTACGAAAATGCCCCTCATAAAGTTCACAACCATTTCACACAAAAAATTTCATAAATAATAAAAACTAATATTTCCATTGAATTCCTTACGAAAAATTGATTCTAAAACATCCTAGAACATTAAAAACCGACTTAAAACGTGAAAAATCCTCTCCGGGGGTAAAACAGTAATTTCACAATTTTCATAATTAAAAATTCAGAAATTAATAAATAAAATATTAAATAATTAAAGTGAAACATTGATGAAATTAATTTAAAATTTTGAATTAAAAAATCGATTAATCGGGCTTTCAAGTAAAATTGTTGAGGGTTCGTGAGATATTTCTTTAAGGACCCCTCCATTTGGGGGTCCAAAGAATTAAAGAAATAATGGAGGGGGGTTCTCCAAAAATTAAAAGTAAATCAAGCAAGACTGAAGTCAAGGTATTAAAGTCAATCAAGTGAAACTGAAGTCAAAATTAAAGTCAATTAAGCAAGACTGAAGTCAAGATATTAACAGTCAATCAATTAAGACTAAAGTCAAAATATTAAAAGTCAATCAAATAAGACCAAAAGTCATAATAAAGTTCTAATTAAAAAATAACTCTATCTAATAGAGTTCTAACTTAAAAATAATTCTACCTAAAATAATTCTAATTAAAACACAAATCTACCTAAAATAAGTCTAACTAAAACACAACTCTAATTAAAAGAACTCTAATTAAATACTAACTCTATCCAAATCAACCCCTAAAAAAATCTATAAATAGAGGTGCTTACACCCTATTTTCGTATCAAATCATAAACCCTAAGAGAAGTAGGTCTAGAAGCCCCCATAGCATCTCATAAACCCTAGTTTTGGAGCCCCAACTCCTTACCTAACATCCCTCCTTCAATTTTAGCCTAGAAAACACCTAAAAGCCCTCCAAAAACACCCCCAAATTCGCAACAAACTTGAAGAGTTCAGATCCAAAAATAAGGAGATACCTTGATCTCGGAGATCCGAAGTCAAATCCGGAGACAGAACGAAGCAAGGGAGTACGGTACAAGGAACTATTTTTGTCAGATCTGAGGGAGCAAAATCCTTGCTAAAGGAAAGGTATAAAATTTTTATTTTTATTTTTATCTAGGTTTTTAGCAATGTGATTTATTTGGGAAGTTAGTAGGGACCGACTTTGGCCGGGCGGGGTAGGTGCCTAAAACCTTCCAACCCCTAACGTGATCCCCGGACTCTTTTTCTCTTTCGTAGATTAGTTTGCTTTTTTTTAGAGTTAGTTGGTTCCTAGACCTTAACAACTAGGTGGCGACTCCCAAACCTCAAGGGTCAAAAGCGGATCCGCGCATCCTGCGGATTGAGGGCGCTTTCAGTGGCGACTCTGCTGGGGAAACTTGAGGATCAGACTTGAAAAACCTCAAGTATGGGAAATATTGCTAGTAGGACCTAGTTTTTTTAATTATTTTATTTTATTTTTAGTTATTTGTTTAGTCGTTTATTTTATTTTATTTTTTTTATCATTCTTCTTGGTTCAATTATTGAGCATTGGTTTGGATGTTGAATATTGTGTTTTGACATTTTTTATGGATCATCAAGGGTTATTCGGAATTACCTTAAAATCATGCAGGATTTCAGGAAGGTAATGGTCTAAAATAATGGGGGTTGACTTTTTTTTTTTGGGATAATTATTATTTTTTTTTGGTATTATCCTTTATTAATACCCTTTGGTTCAATTTTGGATATTTCAGATTTGGCATAATCTTTCTTTTTTATTCAATCTAAGGTCATTTTGGAATGACCCTAAATAATGAAAGATTCAAATTGACATAAATTGAGGATGGAATGATGGTGGTTGGGATGAGAGTTATGATATTCTTTAAAAAAAAAAAAAAAAAATCTTGGATGAATTTTTTATTGCGTTACTAGGCATATGTGGCGAGTTGTGAAAATAAATTATTTGTGAGTAATGTGCTAAAAAATAAGAAAAGTGCCTTTTTTAATGTTTTTCGTGATGAGGAGAGAGTTCCAAGAAAAAACAATCAGAAAAAAAATCGCAAAAAAAAAAAAAAAAAATTTAATGCGTGGTGTGCCATTAGCAGAAATCCGTTTCTGCTGTTTTTTGTCTCCTTCTCCAATAGAAAAAAAAAACGAAAAAACAGCAAATAAAAAAAAGAACGTCTCTCTCCTCTCTCTCTCTCTGAGGAAGGATAAGGGATTGATACACATTCGAGAGTCGAATCTTTTGAAGAAAAGAAGAAACTTAATTTGATCATCTATGCTATCATCTTCTCCTATTTTGATTAGTGTTAAGGATTTCATTTTTTTTTTCATGGGGTCAGACTGGTAGCTCAAACTGATAGAAGAGAATCTCCTCCATTAAAATCCAGTCTTGATGATTTATTGCCTCTGTTCTAGCGTATCTAGATCAAGAAGAAATTTATAAAACTTGCGAGATTGAACCGAGCTCTAAAAAAAAAAAAAAAAGAACGCTCTTTTTGTTTTTTTAAGATCAAAGGTCGTTTCCAAGATGGTGTTGCACAGATTTGTAGCGTCCGTCCATATCATTATCATCGGACGATGAAGACAAGTCGGAAAAGTTGTGTGAGTCAGATCTCAATGAGAGATACGAAGGCGGTGGTTCAACCGAGGGTTTTGGATCAAGAACCTTGGTTGATGCAGCCATCTCTTTCAATCTGTTTAATGTTTCTTCTCCCCCAAACCCCAACGGCAGAGAGAGAATTTTTTGGCCACACCAATTCTTACCAAGCACTACATGATTTTTTATTATTATTTTTTTAAAGAAAATAAAGAGAACACATACACTCACATAGAGGAGAGGAGACATTGAGCTTTGTTTTCTCCATACAGTTCTGGAGAATGTTAGTCTTGTGGATACTCTCTTTGCTCCTCTCTTACTTTTAATTATGTTTCTCTCGACCTCTCTTCCATAAATTCAATTCGTACCCTCGTCTCTCCCCAACATTCACTTCCAAACAACCTGTTGATGTCATCACTGGTGCCACATCTGGTTTGGTGCAGGAGCTGTTTATGCTCTTTCAATTGAGGACTTTCACGTTGTTCTAGCTGGATGGTTTACTCATCTGCAATCTAAGACAATCGAAGAGATCAAGCAATGCCATCCTGTTGCCTATCTTAAAGCTATTCAAGATGATGGGGACAAATTACCTTGGTGCATTTGTTTTGAGCAATCTTCTCTTACCACATTCTTTAACAGAATTTGACAAATTACAAGAAGAACACAATGGGTGGTGATTCTGTTATGCTGAAATATATTAGTAAAGTGAACACCTCTCATAGGAAATTGAGATGTTAGTCATGAACACTTCTTTTGTGTGTTGTCACTCCTAATGTCACCATTTAGCATTTTTTTTCTTTCTCTCTTTTTAATTAAAAAATAAAAAATAACAAAAAAATAACAAAAAAAAAATATAAAAAAAGGAATTTATTTTTGGGAAAATCTCCTTAGTTAACCTCGTAGTATACCATATGATATTCGACGTTTTCTTGAATGTGTCATTTTGTTGTGATAGGTGTGTGATCGTGATTGATATGTGTAAATATCTTAATTCTTGACATTGGACCATATTTTGATATATCATATCTAGGGGTATATCCATCCTTTTTTAATGCCTTGATTAGCTTGATCACACACTATCGATTGATGATCAATTCATTAGGTGATTTGATAGTAGATATTTATGTGATATCTCATAGACATACCATGATCTTAATTGAGATACGTATGAGATGTGCAGGCCTTGATCCTAACGTTGTGGATTTTTAATTAATATTTATGTGATACCCATGTTGTAATGATATGATCAGGCCCATGGCCCATGTGTTTGAATAAAGGCCCCGGGCACACCCCACCCTGCTTTGCACACACCACATGCACGTTTACTGTTTTGCACACTTACACATCCTATATAGCCAACGTGGCACTAGTGCGTGACCCGATCTCTTTGGAGATGCGACGTCATTCATGAAAACCACAACTCCAGTCATGTACCTTGGGGTATATCGAACTGGGGCATCAATACCGTCTGATCAGGTGATTCTGAGAAGTATGTTGATGCACCCAGGCTGGAGCGACCTGAGTCTTTGACCTATTGTAAGCCACACAGTCACATGTCCCAATTGCCAACGTAGTACTAGTACGTGGTCGGTCCCCTCGTGGGATGCCAAACCATTTATGAAAGCTACAACTCTTGACTCGTACCCGTAGGTATAAAAGATAATATAAGTATATCAATTGCACTTCTTGGTCAAAACCGGTGCCTAAGCAATATCTTGCTCCGCTGTACCCTACTTTACGAGGGGGATAGACTACGTCTACTCTAGACGAGAGGTATTTAAGTGGGCCCTTGCTCAGCATTGTGCGCCACCTCTCAACTGGAGATCAAACTGGCTGTTTTTGGCTTCAGAGAAGTGAGTTGAGGTTTTAGATTATCACCTATACGGTATATCAAACCAAGTCACCACGTATCGAAAGGTATATAGGTGTGCTTGGGCAAGGGTGGCCAGATAAAAATGCATTGCACGTAGTAAGCTTCCCAGTAGGTCACGACTCGAACTTATCGTAGGTGTTCCCGGGTTGTTTATTGAATGAATGCATGTGATTGATGAATGTATGTGAGTGATGTGAATGATGAGATCAAGAATGTATGGTTGTCCTCAAGGATAAAAAATATTGTTTTTGAAAATCAAAATGGGTGCACCGACCCAATAAAGAATCCATTCTTTTACAATAATGACCCAGTCCATCCCGATCCAACAGTCCTGATGGACCGAGCCTTTTAAATCGAAATAGAAATCAAATTTTCAAAGAAGAAAAATAGTTTACAAAGGCAAAGTATTTTCCAGAAAAAAATGTTTTCCAAAAGAAGTGTTTTTCAGAAAAAGTGTTATTCTCTAGAAAAAATGTTTTCTAAGAAAAAACGTTTTCCAAAAATATTTTTCATTAGAACAAGATTTTCCAAGAGAAAATGATTTCCAAAAAAAACTATTTTTTAGAGAAAAAATGTTTTTAAGAAGAAAATATTTTCCAAAAGAAAAGAAAATGATTTACAAAAGATCTATTTTTGCATGAAAATTTTTTGAAATATGTTTTTTACCAAAAATCTATTTTTTGCATGGACCTTATAAAATTATCAAAATATGTTTTTCTAAAAAGAAAATGATTGCAAAAAATAATCAGAATTGTGAAACTTGTTATTTTCAAGAGTGCAATAAAATTATTTTTCTTCTGAATAATCATTGAATGGATGAATTGTTTAACGGATTGGTGCACAAAATTCTATAAAATCTCAGGGTTCGTTTAAAATGTTATCAAGGCGGTGACACTGAAATTGGTTAAATTTACCTTCAAAGAGGTTTTAAGGGTTATCATTGTATCTAAGCTCAATCGTCTATCGTCTAGCTAGGGTTGTAAATCCGGTCAGTTAGAGTAAACGTCAATATCAAGTCAACAGTCAGAAATGACCTCAAAATTTCTCAACATCATCCAGTTGTTCTTTGAAAATCATAGTGCTTCAATCCTACCGGTTGTAAGCAATGTCTCAGTTCTCATCAAGCCCGTTTTGGGTAGTCTTGAGTTTTCATGAGTCATTTGGGTTAACTCGAGTCCTTTTTCCTAGTAAGGTCATGTCCTCCTTAGATTGAGTCTACTCTTTCTTATTAAGTCAAGTTAGTTCGTCGAGTTTATAGAGCTGTTTATCGCCCCTTCTAAATTTGATTGGATAAAGAAAATTTTTGAATACCTCGAGCGCATTAACGAGTTAACTAATAACTGGCTTCAAAGAGAAATTCTTCTAATAAGGAACCCCTTCTTGAATGAGAAGATAAATGTCTTGCTTAAGAAAGCAAAGGTCATTGACCTCGGAAGAGAAATAAATTCCTAAAGAGATTCAAATAAAAACCATCTTATCTCTAGAGGAACACAAAGGGATAATGAATTTTCTCAAAAATTTCAAAAGACTTGTTCGTGTGATCATATGAGGGTATGTTAGGTACAAGCTTGAGTATTGTTCAACGTGGACTAGATACTCGTCTATATCAATGGAATCAAAGAAGATCTTATAAAATGTACCAGTGCTATCCTCAGTACATCTTAAGTTGCAAATCACATATTATCAGTCGATATGGGGATACCTTTTGAATCGATATCTGATAATGGGTCGTACTTCAAAGCATAAATCACTACTCTGTGTTTAAAGTTGAAGATCCGGAATCACAAATCATCCCCCTACCGTTCTCAAATCAATGGAACGGTTGAGGTAGTTAGTAAGAGTCTCAAGACTATCATCAGCAAAATGTGTCAATCACATCGAGAATGATCAGAAAAATTATCATTCACGCTATGGACATATCGAATCTCAATTCGATCCTCCACCGGAGCTACTCCTTACTCCTTAGTGTATGGCATGGAAGCAGTCTTGCCAGTTGATATGAAAATTCCATCTCTCAGGATTTTGTTAGAAAGTCAGTTGTCAGAAGCAGATTGGATTCGTCAACGGTACGAAGAATTAAGAAAAATGACTAAGAGCGTTGTACCACGTGCAAGCTTATCAAAGAAGAGTCGCCCGTGCGTTTGACAAGAAAATCAAGGCCCGTCACTTACAAGTCGGGGATTTAGTACTCAAAGAGAACATGGCACCTATCTTTGATCCCAGGTGGAAGTTCAAACCAAATTGGGGAGGTCCATTCATCGTTAAGGAAATAGTACCAGGAAAGACTGTCAAACTTCAAGATCATGATGAAATTGAATTACCAGAACCAACCAACCTTGACCAAATCAAACTGTACTACATTTAAGGAGGCCATCTTTGGCCGAATCAATCCTCATATTACCCAGTTACCCAGTTCAACATATCCTTTCTCAACCCCTTTGCAGCCTTTCCAAAAAGAAAAATTATGCCTTTTCTTTCTCAGCCTGATCACCTAACCTAGGGGAGGGAAGCTTCGAACTACATTTTGGTCTGATCCCAAAATTCTGGGGTACGTAGGCAACCTCAGAAGTTACTTCAGGCCCAACCACATCAAAATAAAAAAAAATATAGTTCCCACACAATAAAAAAAAATCAAGAAAAAAATTCAAAAGAAAAGAAAAATATCTTCAAAATGGGGAAGAAAATTTAAAGAAAAAGAAATAATTTAAAATGAAATGCCACACAAGGGGCATTTCGGTTTTTGAGCCTCAAAATTCCTTTCTTTTTATACTCAATCCTAAGCTTACCTATAAAAGTCCTCTTAAGTACCGTGCGAAAAGTCAAGGAAGATAGCAAAGCATGATCAAACAGCAACTCCAGAAGTTTAGAGGAGAAGAAAAAGATAAAAAAATGATGAAGCCTACTAAGTTGAAAATCCGAAAAGGGCGACTTAGGCAAAAATTAAGGCAAGCTCGCAAGGTTGAAAATCTGAAAGGACAATTTTGGCAACAATCAGAGCAAAGAAAAAATAGAAGAGCTCGCTAGATCGAAAACCTGAAAAGGCGATCTAGGCAAAAGCTAGAGCAAGCTCGCTAGATTGAAAACCTGAAAAGGCGATCTAGGCAAAAGTTAGAGCAACAAAGAAAAATAGAAGAAAATCCCAAGCTGAGAGCGGTCCGAGCTAAAACATCAGAAGTCCGAATAATCAAGTTCAATACTTAGTTTAAACCAGGCATAGACTCAGAAGCCACAAGTATCTTGTCTACGATCGATCTGAAAATTCTTACTTCCCCAAGTGAACCAAAGGAGAGAAGGATGAATTCTATGATGAGTCTCAAAAGGAAATATTTTGTTCTCTTGAGCTTGACTCAAAATCTTTAATAAAATTAATCAAAATTAAAAGTTGAATCTTTATTACGCTTGTGGTAATCAATTATTTCAAACCTTCATACAAGGGGCATTTTCTTTCTTCTTTAATGTAACTTTTCCCCCTTATACTAGGGGCATTTTTTTTAATTTTTGCATGATGTGTTCAATTATCTTCAATGCCACGTACATTGTCAAACTAGGGCCATTTTGTTTTTGAGCAATGTTAATCCTAAAAAAAAATAATAGGAACCCCAAACTTATGGTTACCCTCTTGATAACAATTTTTTGAAAAACTTTTGAGGTTCAAAAGAAATAAAACTCAGGTTTTAAATTCATAAAACTTTTTGAATAAATCCTTGAGGTTCAAACAAAAGCATTTTTGATTTCACATAGGAGATATGACATTCTTTCGTTTTCCAGATTCTTTTCCAGATCCAATCATTCTTAGATTCGATCATTTCTCTTCCTGATTCATTCCAATCAGTCTTCTCAAAATTCATTCATTCTTTCTCAAAATTCCTTCATTCCTCTGCCAGTTTTGCTCAGTTACCGCCAAGGGTTATCTTGGATTTTGCTCAGTTGCCGCCAAGGGTTATCTTGGATTTTGCTCAGTTGCCGCCAAGGGTTAACTTGGATTTTGCTCAGTTTCTGCCAAGGGTTATCTTGGATTTTGCTCAGTTGCCAGCAAGGGTTATCTTGGATTTTGCTCAGATGCCACCAAGGGTTAACTTGGATTTTGCTCAGTTTCTGCCAAGGGATATCTTGGATTTTGCTTAGTTTCCGCCAAGGGTTATCTTGGATTTTGCTCAGTTGCCGCTAAGGGTTATCTTGGATTTTGCTCAGATGCCGCCAAGGTTTAACTTGGATTTTGCTCAGTTTCCGCCAAGGGTTATCTTGGATTTTGCTCAGTTTCCGCCAAGGGTTATCTTGGATTTTGCTCAGTTGCCGCCAAGGGTTAACTTGGATTTTGCTCAGTTTCCGCCAAGGGTTATCTTGGATGATGCTCAGTTACCGCCGAGGGTTTTCTCGGAACTATGCTCAGATGCCGCCGAGGGTTTTCTCGGAACTATGCTCAGTTACCGTCGAGGGTTTTCTCGGAACTATGCTCAATTACCGCCGAGGGTTTTCTCGGAACTATGCTCAGATGCCGCCGAGGGTTTTCTCGGAACTATGCTCAGATTCCGCCGAGGGTTTTCTCGGAACTATGCTCAGTTGCCGCCGAGGGTTTTCTCAGAACTATGCTCAGATGCCGCCGAGGGTTTTCTCGGAATTATGCTCAGATGCCGTCGAGGGTTTTCTCGGAACTATGCTCAGTTACCGCCGAGGGTATTCTTGGAATTATGCTCAGTTACCGCCGAGGGTATTCTTGGAATTATGCTCAGTTACCGCCGAGGGTTTTCTCGGAACTTTGCTCAGTTTATGCTCAGTTTATATTCAAATTATGCTCAGATTATACTCAAATTTTACTCAAATTTATCTCAGATTTTAAATCACACACTTGCACAGTTGTTATAGCAGTCAAGGAGAATTTTTTAAATTCAAGGATCTGACACTGCCAATGAGAGCTCGCGCTCAAGGACCTGACAACTTTTTTAATTCGGGGAGAGCTTACCCTCAAGGATCCGAACACCTTGACGCATTGCTAAATCAGGCTGCAAAATAAACTGTCACTAGCTTTGGCATTCAGATATCGCACTATCTACCAAAATAGATTTGCTATCTAATTTGCTTCAACCCTCCGCCAAAGAGGGGCATCTGTAGACACCCCATTTTTGCACTCGCCTGATTAATCAACTCGTCAACCCGATCGCAATGATTCCCAATGATGGATGTTATTTCCATTGCTTTATTTTATTACCAGATGTGTTTCAGAAATCCGGATGAGGTATCTCAAACTGACAAAACCTTAGAAACCACACTACGTTAGGAAAATATGACCCTAGAAACATAGAAATCATCATCTTGCAGACCAGAAAGAAACTTCGCGATAAAAACCACTAAAAATTACCAAATTACCAAAATACCCCTAACCTCAAAACAACCATAGAGCCTACGTTACGCTTAGAAAAACTCTCTCAAACACATAAAACAACAAATCGAAACCAAATAAATCATTTCACCAATTTTAACAGAATTCGATAAAATTACGAAAATGCCTCTCATAAAGTTCACAACCATTTCACACAAAAAATTACATAAATAACAAAAACTAATATTTTCATTGAATTCCTTACGAAAAATTGATTCTAAAATATCCTAGAACATTAAAAATCGACTTAAAACGTGAAAAGTCCTCTCCGGGGGCAAAACGGTAATTTTACAATTTTCATAATTAAAAATTTAGAAATTAATAAATAAAATATTAAATAATTAAAGTGAAACATTGATGAAATTAATTTAAAATTTTGAATTAAAAAATCGATCAATCGGGCTTTCAAGTAAAATTGTTGAGGGTTCGTGAGATATTTCTTTAAGGACCCCTCCATTTGGGGGTCCAAAGAATTAAAAAAATAATGGAGGGGGGTTCTCCAAAAATTAAAAGTAAATCAAGCAAGACTGAAGTCTAGGTATTAAAGTCAATCAAGTGAAACTGAAGTCAAAATTAAAGTCAATTAAGCAAGATTGAAGTCAAGATATTAAAAGTCAATTAATTAAGACTAAAGTCAAAATATTAAAAGTCAATCAAATAAGACCAAAAGTCATAATAGAGTTCTAACTTAAAAACAATTCTACCTAAAACAATTCTAATTAAAACACAATTCTACCTAAAATAAATCTAACTAAAACACAACTCTAATTAAAAGAACTCTAATTAAATACTAACTCTATCCAAATCAACCCCTAAAAAAATCTTTAAATAGAGGTGCTTACACCCTATTTTCGTATCAAATCATAAACCTTAAGAAAAGTAGGTCTAAAAGCCCCCATAGCATCTCATAAACCCTAGTTTTGGAGCCCCAACTCCTTACCTAACATCCCTCCTTCAATTTTAGCCTAGAAAACACCTAAAAGCCCTCCAAAAACACCCCCAAATTCGCAACAAACTTGAAGAGTTCAGATCCAAAAACAAGGAGATACCTTAATCTCGGAGATCAGAAGTCAAATCCAGAGATAGAACGAAACAAGGGAGTACGGTACAAGGAGCTATTTTTGTCAGATCTGAGGGAGCAAAATCCTTGCTATCGGAAAGGTATAAAATTTTTATTTTTATTTTTATCTAGGTTTTTAGCAATGTGATTTATTTGGGAAGTTAGTAGAGACCGGCTTTGGCCGGGCGGGGTTGGTGCCTAAAACCTTCCAACCCCGTAACGTGATCCCCGGACTCTTTTTCTCTTTCGTAGATTAGTTTGCTTTTTTTTAGAGTCAGTTGGTTCCTAGACCTTAACAACCAGGTGGCGACTCCCAAACCTCAAGGGTCAAAAGCGGATCCGCGCACCCCGCGGATCGAGGGCACTTTCAACATAGCAGGGGCTGTACCTTCTTCTTTACACCAGAGAGTCAAATTCATCATGGGGCAGAGAATGATATCGGTACTGGCAGAAAACTTGATCCCGGTCGGCAGAGCTCCAGACGTGCCATTTATTGATATAGAGATGACGAAGGATAATGGACTCTACCATTCGTACCAATTTGCGGCTGTCAACCACATCGAGAAGGGGAAGGAGAAGGTAAGGGCAAAGCTATCAAGAGCAAACCTTATGATCGGTCGGGTTATGAAAAGGGGAGGCTACCGACCCAAGCAAGGGTTGGGATCGGGGGGAAGAGGAAGAGCTACACCGGTCGAAGCAACGAAGCATACTCCTTATTTTGGTCTAGGGTTTAGGCCTACAAAAAGGGATTTAACAGAAATGAATGCAAAGAAGAAAGAACTTCGACTAACAAGAAAGCAAAACCGTGAACCGAACATCTAGAATCTGCGCCGAGTCCCTCACATCAGTGTTAGCTTCCCAAAATCACATGCTAGACCTGACAGTTTATCAGAACCACAACCAGCAAAAAGGCCAAAAGTGGTAAAATCCAAACCCATGCAAGAAGACCCAGTCGTCGAGTCCCAATTATCCTTCATAGAAGGCATTGATGTTCTATTCAATGGGGATTCCGATGAAAGTCCACCAGAGACCACTCTAGAATCCACCCAAGTGGAAATCACTACAAGCTACGAGAAAAAATCACCATTCCCCACTGGCATTGACTGGGCATCAGTTGTCATCCCACCAAGCTTGGGAGGGACTATGCCCCAATCTGACAAAAATCAATCAGAGATCATGGTTATCTCCAAACCGCCAACCAAATCATCCAACGAATCACTTTCACATCTCATCCGCCCCCTCAGAGAAGGGGAAGTTCTGAACAATTGGGAGGAATTCCCATTGACCCTTGAGGCTGTTGAGGCCTCAAAAAAAAAACACCGTTAAACGAATCTAGTTTGCCCGAGGATCATAGTGAGCCCTCGTCCTCGGGTAAAGACTGTTTTGAGGGCTCCCTATCTTTATTAATGAATTTGCATGATTGTTCTTCTTATTTCAGGTATTCGAAAAGTAACAAAAAAACAAATATTCCTCAAAAAGCAAAAAAATCAAAATTTTCTCAAAAGACAAAAAAATCAAAAAGCTTTCAAAATTGTAAAAAAATAGATATTTTTCAAAAGTCAAAAAAAGAGTTTTCAAGGGATCTATTTCAATCAAATGAGTATCCAGATAACACATAATTTGAAAGGGACGAGTATGATTTCGATCTTGAACTCGACTTTGACCTCATGGGGATCGAAGAAGAGTCTAAGGACGAAATGAAGTACCCGCCTAAATAAATCAAAGACTTGGTAGAGCGTCACGAGAAAGGTGTTCAGCCAAACATTGAGGATACAGATTCAATCAATCTTGGTACCGAAGAGGACCCACGAATCGTCAAGATCGGAGCCTTATTAACATCGCAGCAGAAGGAAGAAATGATCGAATTCTTACGAAACTATCAAGACGTCTTCACATGGTTGTACAGGGATATGCCGGGATTGGACACAGATCTTGTTGTGCACAAGCTACTAATTGCCTCCGGAAGTAAGCCAATCAAGCAGAAATTGAGAAGATTGAAGCCAGAATGGACCCTCAAGGTCAAGGACGAAGTCATGAAACAGTTCGAAGCCGGATTTCTTGCAGTCTCTACGTACCCTGAATGGTTGGCTAATGTCGTCCCAGTAACCAAGAAAGATGGGAAGGTACGCATGTGTGTTGACTATCGGGACCTGAACAAGGCCAGTCCTAAGGATGATTTCCCACTTCCACACATCGACACTCTAGTCGATAGTACGGTAGGGCATGGCATGTTCTCGTTCATGGACGGCTTTTCAGGGTATAACCAGATAAAAATGACGGAAGAAGACCAGGAAAAGACTGCATTTATCACACCATGGGGTACTTTCCACTGTAAAGTCATGCCATTCGGACTGAAGAACGCAGGGGCGACTTACCAACGGGCAATGACCGCACTATTCCATGATATGATCCACAAGGAAATAGAGGTTTACGTAGACGACATGATTGCTAAATCCGGTATTGAAGAAGATTATCTAGTAAATTTAAAGAAGTTGTTCGACAGGCTGAGGAAATGCAGTTTAAGGCTAAATCCTGCAAAATGTGTATTCGGGGCAACATCGGGCAAACTACTGGGTTTTATCGTTAGCAGAAGAGGCATCGAGATAGATCCGACAAAAACCAAGTATATCCTCGAGATGAAAGCACCCATTTCAGAGAGAGATGTTCGGACATTCTTGGGGAGGATACAGTATATTAGCCGTTTCATTGCTCAGCTTATGCCTATCTGTGAGCCAGTCTTCAAGCTACTAAGGAAAGACACGCCAAAGAAGTGGAACAAGGACTGTCAGGAAGTGTTCGACAAGATTAAGCAATATCTGCTCAATCCACCAGTACTAGTCCCTCCTACTCTAGGGCGACCTTTACTGATGTACATCTCGGTGCAAGAAAAATCAATGGGGTGTGTGCTAGGGCAACACGATGAATCGGGACGGAAAGAACAGGCCATTTACTATCTCAGCAAGAAATTTACCGAGTACGAAGCAAAATATTCAACGCTTGAGAAGACTTGCTGTGCATTAGTCTGGGCATCTCAATGACTACGTCACTATTTGCTGAGTTACTCGACTATGCTAATAGCAAGGATGGACCCCCTGAAATATCTATTCGAGAAACTAGCATTAACAGGTCGCACTGCAAAATGGCAACTATTGTTATCTGAGTTTGACATCACCTATATCACTCAAAAAGTCATCAAAGGACAAGCAATCGTCGACCACCTAGTCGAGCACCCGTTGCCTGACTACGAGCCACTAAAAACAAACTTTCCTAATGAAGCCATACTGATCACTGAGGTTGAAGACGATAACGATGAACTAGGCTGGAAAATGTACTTCGACGGAGCAGCCAAGCAGAAAGGAAACGGAATAGGGGCAGTTTTGATCAAGCCAGATGGATCCCACGTGCCAATCACAATCAGACTAAAATTTCAATGTTCCAACAATGAGGCTGAATACGAAGCATGCATAGCAGGGTTGAAGGCAGCACTGGATCTCGAGGTAGATGAAATCGATGTTTTCGGAGATTCAAGCTTAGTAGTCTATCAGACGACTGGAGAATAGAAGACCCTAGAGCAGAGACTGATCCCTTACCATGAGTATCTGGAAGAACTAAGCTTGCGCTTTGATAGGATTTCATTCACGTACATGCCGAAAGCTAAGAATCAGTTTGCAGATGCACTAGCTACATTGGCCTCTATGATCAACATCTCGGAAGACCTAATCATCGACCTTATTGAGATTGGAATTCAAGATGAGCCAGCCTATTGCTTACCCGTTGAAGTAGAAGAATCTGAAGAAAAGCCATGGTATTCTGACATCAAGGCATATCTTGAAGATCGAACACTCCCCTCAGACGCAACACCAAATGATAGAAAGACCATTCAGAAGTTAGCAGGACAATTTTTCTTGAGCATCGGTATTCTGTACAAGAAGTCACACCATGAGATCTTACTTAGGTGTGTGGCAGAAACATAAGCGGAACGACTAATTGAGACTGTACATGGGGGAGTCTGCGGACCTCACATGAATGGTCATATGCTTGCTAAGAAGATCATGAGGATGGGATACTATTGGTCGACAATGGAGAGTGGCTGCTATCAACATGTCCGCAAATGCCATCTATGCCAAATATATGCCAACAAGATCAATGCCCCACCTTCATAACTATATAATATGACTACTCCTTGGCCCTTCTCACTCTGGGGCATGGACGTCATTGGGCAGATCTCGCCAAAAGCTACAAATGGGCATCGTTTCATCCTTGTTGCTATCGATTACTTTACCAAGTGGGTAGAAGCGACTTTATACGCCAATGTCACTAAGAGCAACGTCATGAAGTTTGTCAAGAACAACATCATTTGCCGGTATGGACTTCCAAGCGGATTGGTAACTGACAATGCTAAGAACTTCAAGAATAAAGATATGATCAAAATGTGCGAAGACTTCCAGATCACTCATCACAACTCTGTACCCTACAGACCTAAGATGAATGGAGCAGTCGAGGCAGCCAACAAGAACATCAAGAAAATAATCGAGAAGATGGCAGTTACATACAAAGATTGGCACGACATGTTGCCTTTTGCACTACATGCCTACCGAACCTCGTTCAGAACTTCGACTGGGGCAACTCCGTATTCATTGGTCTACGGAATGGAAGCAGTCTTACCCGTAGAGGTTGAGATTCCCTCCTTCCGAATCTTAAAAGAAGCAAAGTTAGATGAGACTGAATGGATTCAAGCTCGGTTCGATCAGTTGAATCTAATTGAAGAGAAACGCCTTGCAGCCATTTGCCATGGACAGATCTATCAGCGACGAATAGCTCGTGCCTATAACAAGAAAGTTAAGCCTAGGGATTTCTCGCCAGGAGACCTGGTCTTAAAGAAGATTCTGCCAATTCAAGAAGACGCCAGAGGAAAGTTCAGACCAAACTATGAGGGACCATTTATCGTACAGAAGGTAATGACGGGAGGAGCTCTGATTCTCACAGAAATGGACGGACAAGTCTTCCCGCAACCGATCAATGCTGACACTATTAAAAAATATTACGCTTAAGACCTGACCCTGAGATGACGAAAGGCCATTTTTGTTATCCCAAACAAACCATCACACCCTAGTCAACCCTTTTGAGCCATCACGTTCATTTCTTAACCTAAGACTGGGGCAAGTCAACAACTACAAAACGAAAGAAAAAAAAAAAAAAAAAGATCAGAAAAAATAGAAAAATCAAAAGCATCAAAAGTACTCCTGGCCCGCATGAGGATAAACTGTGAACGGCTAAAAATACAAAAAAATCAAAAAAATCAGAAACTCGGACACTTGATCTAAGCTCAATCCAAATCTCCAGCCTAAACAAGTTCGAGAGACGCTGGGAGGAGACATAGATCACCTTTTCGAAGTAAAAATAGACAAATCCCAACTCTAACCCACTCTAGACAAACCTAGACCTTAACCTTTTTGTAACATTCCACTACCATAAGCCTAAGCCAACGTTTCGTCCTACTTAGAGTCCTTTTTGATCAGGAAAAGTTCTAGGGCAACATAATGACAGTGGCAGCACCAATGGTCTTGCAACTTGGTCCGAACCTCAAAGCCTTGTTAATCGTTGGAAGACTCGAGAGGGGAATCCAGATCGGATATTTGAAAAAAAAAAGAGTACTTGAAGTGTAGAGTAGTCGATCTTGCAGCTCAATTTGAGTTGTCGAACCACGAATAGTCGTCAGCAAACTCAAGAGGGAAATCTAGATCTATTATTTAAGAAAGAGTGCCACTACAAGAGTAGAGTCGTCGATCTTGCAACTCAACTTAAGTCACCAAGCCACAAAGACACAGAGACTCCGAGCAGAATTGTAATGAAAAATCTAGAAAAATACAAGCATGGTCTGAAAGGGCATGGCGAAAACCTGAAAGGGCGCTATGAGTAAAAGAATCAGACTATGGCAAGATCAAAGCCACTAGCACGATGAAAATCCCAAAAAGGACGTCGATGCGTAAAAATGTGGAAACCGGGTCTGATGAAAACCGTAATTGGCATCAGGGGTAATAAAGGTTAACAAAAAAAAAAAACTCCTGGCCCGCAAGAGTATAAACTGTGAACGACAAAATCTTTCCAAAATCCCGAGTCCCAAACGGATAATAGTCTTCCAATACTAGGGCACTGGGAATGACTCTAAAGGAATCAAAAGAGCAATTGACGTTTATATCCTCTGTGATTGGCAAAAACACCAAGATCGTCGCAACCAAAGATTTTACAAACTTTGAATTTATCTTACTCATTTGATAAAGATATTTCATAAAATTTCAAAAAGAAAAACTACTATTTTGGGCCGATGATGAAAAAATCTAAGACTTATTCAAAACTTCAAGTTTTCAAAGCATTAGATACACCTGAGGCCAAGTAATTATAAAATCTATTTTCTTTGCATTTAAAATTTTAATGTTTTGCAATAAAAAAAAAATACAAAAAAGAGTTAATACAACACAGTCAATGAAACATCATGAAAAAAGAGTCAAGGCGTTCCTCCAAAGCACGGATCCGGGCAGCATGACTCATCATCACTTTTCCAGCGTCCGAAGCATTACGACTCAGTAGACAAGATGCGAAGGCATCGAAGCAGGGACCCCAAGCAAGCTCCTCCTGAGATCACTCTCCGAGCCTACTGAGGTAGATAAACAATTGATCATCGAACTTGCAGTTGTAGTAATGGAAGAGTTTATAGGAATGACCCAACTAGGGAAACCCTTATGGATGCATGGCCTTGACGATGCTTGTGAGATTCTAAGTGAAGATGAGTACATGCAAACATTCCCAAGGGGAATTGGGCCGAAACCATTTGGATTAAAATCAGAAGCTTCTCGAGAAACGGCCATTGTTATCATGAATCACATTAACCTTGTTGAGATCCTTATGGATGTGAATCAGTGGTCCACCGTGTTTTCTAACATTGTTTCAAAAGCAGTGACTCTTGAGATCGTATCAAAAGGCTAGTAGAAAATTATAAAAGAGCCCTTCAAGTGATGACAACAGAATTTCAAGTCTCATCAAAGAAAGTTTTCAATTTCCTTTGCGATGAGAACTTTAGAAGTGAGTGGGACATTCTTTCTAATGGCGGTGCTATTCAAGAAATAACACATATTGCTAAATGGCAGAGATCTTGGTAATTGTGTCTCTCTAGTGCAAGTTAATACTCCAAATACCAGCCAGAGCAACATGTTGATATTACAAGAGAATAGCACCGATACAACGGGCTCTTTTGTAATCTATGCTCCTGTTGATATTGTTGCAATGAACGTGGTTCTAAATGGGGGAGACCCAGACTGTGTAGCACTCCTTCTCCTTGGTTTTGCTATACTCCCCGATGGGCTAACAGTATATAGAGGTAGAATTACTAAAGTTGGGTCTGGTGGATCTCTATTGACTGTCGCATTCCAGATCTTGGTCGATTTCGTTTCCAACAGCAAAACTCTCTCTTAGATCAGTGACAGCTGTTAACAACCATATTGTTAGTCCTCCAATAGCAAAACTCTCTCTTGGATTAGTGACACTGTTAACAACCATATTGCTTATGCTCCAACTGCAAAACTCTCGCTTGGATTTGTGGCGACTGCTAACAACCTCAGTGCTTGCACCGTTGAAAGGATCAAAGGTATCAAAGGACAATGCATGAATTGAGAGGATTAACTTATGATAGAAACAGAGCAAGATCAACAAAAGAAGGCTATGAAAAAAAAAAAAAAAAACCACAAAAAAAATTAAAAGAATTTCAAAAATCATTCGAGTTGCACTCAATTCTGATTTGTCAAAATACGATCGAAGAAATAGTCGGATTTCAAAACTCATCAAATTTTCATCAAATCCAAGATCTCACACGAGCTCCGCGCCATCGAGATCAAGGAATTAATAAGGCAAAACTTTGTCAGACCCCATGCTTGAGTAGCCATTTTCCACAAAAATCTTCAATACAATCGATAATTCGAGATCGTATTTTTACAGAATTTTTCTGGCCCGTACAAATAGGGGTTTAGTCTATTCTTTGCAGTTCTTTGCACGTAATTCCTGCAAAGAAGGGCAGCTGTAGACACCTCAATTTGAACGGGCCACTTCTCGAAAGGGCCCAAAAATATCGATTTTCCAAATAAATGGGCCAACGGGCCTTAAGGGCCCAAGTCATTGAAAAGTGACATTTTTACCAAATCGAGGCCCCCAAGACCTTTCAATGGTTTAGGAGGCCCACCAAAAGGACTCGGCCTACCTTACGCTTTCCCAATATTCACCGCTCCGCTTCCAAAATCAAAAACGCCAAATTTTCGATAAATTTCACCAACAGGCCTAAAAAGCCCGATTCGCCAACACGTGGCATTTTTGATCAAACTAATGATTGCAAAAATCTAAACAAATTAAAAAATTAAAAATGTGAGACTTGGGATGCCTACCCCTTCTCTACTACCACCGCTCCGCCTCCGAATCCGTAAAAATCATAAGCCCACCTAAGGCCCACAAGCCCTCAACACTTTCCTAAATCGATTTCTCACCTTACCCCTAGCCTAAAATCAATCCCACATTACCTAAAATCTAAAACCAACCTATACCCTCAAAATCCATTCCAAAATAACCCTCAACTAATCCTTAAAACCCAAAACCATTTCTAAAACCCAAGCCCAACACTTCAAAGCCCACAAATCATTAACCATATCCAATTCATTATCCAACCCACAACCCAAACCCATAAACCACAACCCACATCAACCAATCACTCTTTTATCATCAAAAGATGACACATGTCATCACCCCATCTCACCTCCCTCATCCAACCATCTACCCCATTAATTCTCTTTAAACCTCATCTACCGACACATCAACCCATCACCTTTTCTCTCAAATCAAACACATCAACCCACACCCCTAACCTATACCTCCCCTAATCTACCCTCATCATTCCCTACAAAACCTACATCTACAACCTAAACCTACACCATCCTCTCAAGTCAAACACTCAACCTCTCCCATCAACCTATCTCAACCCTTCATTTCCAAACCACTTTGACACATGGCATCATCTCCCTCACCCTCCCAAAATATCATTAACCACCTCTTTAAATCCTCCATTCTTTTAAACTAAATACCATTTAATCTCAACCACCATCTTAAACTCACCTCACCAAACACTCCACCCAAATGGGTTGGGTAGGATCCAAACCATTTGGGTCAAAACTCACCCATTTAACCCCCATTCCCTAAATACCCTCCAATCTCCTCTAAATTATACCCACTTCTCTTTAAAATTCATAATCATTCTATCCTTTTTCTTCACTTCATCCCATTTTATCCCTAAAATAACTCCTCAACATCTATAAATACCCTCATCCTCTTCCCAAAAATGGCCCCCAACTTTCACTACAAAAATTCTCTCCTCCCACTCTTACAAACAAAAATACTACCAATTCTCTCCCCCAAGTCTCACAAATTTTTTTTTATTATACTCCACTCATCTCTCTCATCATCTCTTCTCTACTCCTTCAACCATACAAGAATTGTATTTCATAAAATACTAAGGACTCAAGAAGAAGAAAAGAAGAAAGAAGAAAGAAGATACAAGGTGGGTTCAAGGCAATCCCCCCCTCTCTTTTCTACACCTTCTCCTCCTCCCTCTTCTATCACCCCTCTCCCCTTCATTTTATTTTTTAGGATGAATGGACCCCAAGGCTAAAGGTCTATAAGGGTCATTTCCATCAATGGAATGACCCTATGATCAAACCGAAAATGAACCCCTATCTAGGGTACAAATGCACCCACGTGGCACATTTTTTTTCACATCTTTTTAAATAAAAAAAGACCGAATTGAGTTGAGGTTACCACTATTTAGTGGGAAGAAAATGGTGCCTAACACCTTCCCTTTTCTCCAACCGAGTCGCTTACCCCGTATCTCAAAGATTTGATCCGTACCTTATCCATCGAGAGTCACTAAACGCCAAAATATCACTTTTTCAAAAAATGTACATCGGGTGACCATTCACACCCACTCACAAAAATGAATGGTGGCGACTCCAAACCATTGTAGATGTGGTCATTGTAATGACGAAATCACGTGTCTACACTTTGAACACAATTTAATAACCTCAACTTTGAAATGTGACCCGTTATCGGAGATCAACTCCGAAGGTACCCCGTATCGACTGATGATGTTTGTTTGGATGAACTTTGCAACTCGAGACGTAGTGAGGACAACATAAGAGGCAGCTTCGACCCATTTGGTAAAATAATCGATGGCAACTAGAATGTATTCATGCCTGTTTGATGCCTTAGGCGATATTTTACCAATAATGTCAATTCCCCAGACTGAGAATGGCCATGGGGAAGTCAGACCCACTAATTGAGATGGTGGCACATGTATAAGGTTCGCATGTATTTGGCACTTATGACAGGTTTTGACCATGTGATGACAATTTGTTTCCATCGTGGGCCAGTAGTATCCTTGTCTCATAATCTTTTTAGCTAACATTTTCCCGCTCATGTGAGGGACACATTCTCCTGAATGTAGTTCAATCATTATTTGTTCAGCTTGATCTTCATCAACACACGACAAATGAATCCCATCATAAGACCTTTTGTACAAACTTCCTGCGCACAGGATGAATTGAGATGCTAATCTTAGTAGGATTTGTCATTCCTTCCTCGATGCTTCTTCCGGGAATTCTCGTTTTTTCAACACTTTCTTTATGTCTGTGTACCATGACTTTCCATCGGGTAGTTGAGTAGCAATGTTGATCTGATGACAGTATGTGGGTTTGTCTTTGACTTCAACCGTGATCGGCCTTAATTCCATGCCAGGGGGTAAATGGATCATTGAAGATAAAGTTGCTAAGGAGTCAGCAAATCTGTTATCCTCCCTTGACAAGTGTTGGAACAGGATAGCTTTAAACTTATTGATTAAGTTTAACAAATACTCATGGTAAGGTTTCAACTTTTCATCCCTAGTCTTCCATTCTTCCAATGACTGATGTATGACAAAGGCCGAATCCCAAAAAATTTCAATTTTTGTAATACCCAGGTTCAAAGCAGCTTCGAGCCCCGCGATGCACACCTCATACTCAGCCATGTTATTAGTGTTCGAAAAGGCTAATTTAATAGCAATAGGAATGTGGCATCCTTCCGGAGAAAACAGGACTGCCCCTATTCCATACCCATTTTGATTGGCGGCTCTATCAAAGTACAACTGCCATGTTTGATTCTGCAGTTCTTCTTTAACGTGCAAGATGTTCTCCTTAGAGAATTGATCAACGGACTTTATTCCTTCTACTAGAGGGTGCTCTGCCAAGTATTCTGCTACAGCTCTCCCCATGATAGATTTCTGCGTAACATGTGTGATGTTAAACTCTGATAGCAACAATAACCATCGCGCAGTTCTACCTGTCAACGCCGGCTTCTCGAAAAGATACTTGAGAGGATCCATTCGAGATAACAGGATAATTGAATGAGACAGCATATAGTGCCGAAGTCTCTGAGTAGCCCATACCAGTGCTAAGCAAGTTTTTTCAAGAGTCGAATATTTTCGTTCATACTCTAACATCTTTTTACTGATGTAGTATATAGCCCTCTCTTTATGAGTATCTTTGTCATACTGTGCAAGCATGCATCCCATAGCTTCTTCTGTGACTGATAGATAAAGAAGAAGTGGTTCACCCGGTATAGGTGGAACCAAAATAGGTGGGTTTAAGAGATACTCCTTGACTTGGTCGAAAGCCTTTTGACATTGCTCATTCCAAATTGTTGGTTCATTCTTCTTGAGAAGCTTGAAAATAGGTTCACAGATGTTGGTGAGTTGAGCAATGAATCTACTAACATACTGGATTCTGCCTAGAAAACCTCGAATCTACTTTTCAGTTTCAGGCGGCGGCATATCTTGGATAGCTTTAATCTTCACAGGGTCTACTTCGATCTCTCTTTGACTAACCATAAATCCCAACAGTTTTCCAGAAGTTACTCCAAATACACATTTCTGTGGGTTGAGGCGGGGTTGGTACTTTTGAATCCTTGTGAGAAATTTTTCTAACGCAGTAACATGCCCTAGTCGTTCTTTGGATTTTACTATCATATCATCTACATAGACTTCGACCTCTTTGTGTATCATGTCATGTAGTAAAGTCGTGGCTGCTCTTTGACAGGTAGCTCCTGTGTTTTTCAAACCAAAAGGCATGACCTTATAGCAGAAGGTCCCCGACTGTGTGATGAATGAAGTTTTTTGCATATCTCGAGGGTCCATTTTTATCTGATTGTACCCTGAAAATCCATCCATGAAGGATAACAACGTGTGTCCTGCTATACTGTCCACTAGAACATCTATGTGTGGTAAAGGAAAACTATCCTTTGGGCTTGCTTTGTTTAGGTCTCTAAAATCCACACACATCCTGACTTTTTCATCATTTTTCGGTACTAGAACGACATTAGCAATCCACTCAGGGTATTCTACTACTTCCAAAAATCCAGCGTTAATCTGCTTCGTAACTTCTTCTTTGATTTTCAAAGTCCATTCCGGCTTCATACGTCGAAGTTTCTGTTTGATTGGTCGAGCATCAAGATATAACGGAATCCGATGTTGGATAATATCTGTGCTTACCCCCGGCATATCCTCGTAAGACCACGCGAACACGTCTTTGAACTTTCTGAGCAAGTGTACTATCCCTTTGCGTTCATCGGGAGATAAAGTGACCCCTATCAGAATTTCTTGAGGACTTTCTTTTGTTCCGAGGTTGATAACCTCTACTTCCTCTATTAGAGGTTGAGCCTGACGTTCCTCTTCTTGTTCAAGTAATTTGATTATTTCAGGGGGAGGTTCTTCGTCAGAAGATTCTCCCTCCGAAGCCAGATTATTAGTCAAATTATTATTGTGCTCGGGGTAATCAAAAATTTCTTTCATTTCATTAAAAAGAGATGGGGTAACATGACTCATTGCAGACTTGACAGACTCAGCAGAAACAACTAACTTACTCGACTCAACAAAAATAAATGACTCAACTGGCATGTCAGACTGAACAGGACTAATGGGACCGACAGACCCAGCCTTGACATGCAATACAGGACTGATTACATGATAATTTGATAGAGCCCCAACAACGGGTTTGATTATAGACTGAGGATTTGGGATCCCTTTCTCAACTGACAACACTAAAACACTATGGTCTTCAATGAATAGCTGATCGATGTTGAGGGAGTCCAGATCGAGCTGCCAGTCTTCAACTTTTTTCTCTTTAACTTCTGTGCTTGCTTCCTTTTCAGGCCATTCCATGCCAAAGAAGATTTCAAACCCCGGCAGTCGAGTACCAGTGATGTGATCAATGAAAAGCTCTAGGAACCCACAGTAACGGAAGTCTTCTCCTTCTTTTACAAAATAACCATTGAGGGTCTTTCGATAGGACTTTATTTTGATGAGATCTGCGGTACGCTTTTGCCTTTTAGCAATGGCCTTATCCCGTTTTGTCTTCCAGTATTGGGCCCAATCTTCCTTAGTAGGTTTATATCCTAGTCCAAATGTGTCGATGACCTCTTTAATCACTAGTGCTTCCTTAATACCTTGCTGCTTGCGACCTAAGCCCATACCAGGGAAGAATCTCATTTTCTTGAATATATTGGCCATGTAGAAATTAGAGGTATTTTTCATTGGAAAATATTCTTTCATGGCTTGATCCCATTGGACTGAACATATCTTTTCAAATTCGAACCCACTGAGCTCTGCTCCCTGTTGTTCTGGTTGAATCTCATGCAACGGCTCATCCTTAGCCTCAGTATTATTTACGATCCCTACAATTTCAACGTCTCCATGAAGAGTAATTACTAGCCCATCCTTGATAAACTTGACCTTCTGGTGTAGCGTAAAAGGGATGGCTTTGATTTGGTGTAACCATGGTCTCCCTAACAGTAAATTGAAAGAAGACTGGATGTCAATAACCTGAAATTCCACAGGAAAGTCAGCTATGCCTGTGGACAATCGAAGGTGCAAGATTCCTAGTACATCCTTCTTGGTATTATCATAGGCCCTAACACCTTGATTAGTGGGCTTGAGATCTTCAGTCTTAAACCCGAGACAAGTAGTAGTTTTTAGTAGGCAAACGTTCAGTGCACTCCCGTTATCAATCAAAACCAGAGGTACCCTCATCCCGTTACAGTCAACTGTAATGTGCAACGGCTTAGTGTGGCTTGCCCCTTCTTTTGGGAGATCTGAGTCCGAGAAGGATAGGATATTCTCTACGTAAGTTGCCCCTACT
Organism: Akebia trifoliata; assembly: GCF_017979445.1. Taxonomy (NCBI): domain Eukaryota; kingdom Viridiplantae; phylum Streptophyta; class Magnoliopsida; order Ranunculales; family Lardizabalaceae; genus Akebia; species Akebia trifoliata. The sequence goes on from NC_141388.1 coordinate 18,407,565, forward strand.
ATACTGGCCAGCTGATCTTGAGAAGTATCAAGGGAGACTTGGGCTGTGTTTAGTGCTTTGAGAACAGCCTCCCTATGAGCAGTGGAAGCCATGAGTAAACCCCATACTGAGATATTGGCCCCTGATTTTTCAACTGTTTGATCACGGAGTTATCCTTTTCGATGCTTTCCTTGGTGGGATCCTCTTCTTCTTTTCTTGCCAGGGCTGCAGGATTATCAACACAGAATTCTTACGGCTTAAAAACTCTTCCCCCTCGAGTCATATGTCTAGCTTCATCACAAGAAAGGGAGAAATGCTCATCTTCTTCAGTCAACAAGTATGGATCTTCGTCTGTCAAAGGTACATGATTTTTCAGATTCATTTGAGCCAACAGGTAACTAGTGAATGCGGGGCTATCGTAACGGGACGGGGATAAGCAATATGTATCATCTGAGGTTAAGTCAAATGGTTCATAGTTCGTAGTGAAAACCTCATCAGTGAAGGCTATCCCGACAAGGGGGTAACTAGGTGGTTTAACTTGGATTGGATGGATGAGAGAAACAGGGTCGAATAGTAATGGGGTGTGAGAAACCATGTTCAGGGTTGGTGGAGGTTGATAAGTAGGTAGTGGATTAGTGGTGACATTTAGTGGGCTAGGGATGGTGACCTTTTTGTTGTCAATAAGATTTTGAATGGCATGGCGCAAGGTGATACATCGATCCGTATGATGGCCAGGATTTTGATGGAACTCGCAGAACAAGTTAGCATTGTGTCCAGCTGGCAAGGTCGGGGTTGGATAGGGGTAAGAAGCCCTTTTTTCATCAATTTGTGAAGCGCTACAGTGAGACTCATCTCTAGATTGGTGAACTGACGCGGAGTTCGAGGTTGACTTGGGTGAACCTGGTTATTAGTCCGGGTTGGGGGTTGAGCTGGGGTAACTGAGGTATTGGCAATGTAAGTATGGTTGATATTGGGTTTGGGAACATATGGTTTCTTAGGCTTATTATCTGAGGGGTTAGAAAGAATCCCAGAGGCTAATGCATCCTCGAGTTGGCTTCCAGCTTGTAACAACGATTCAAAAGTAGGGAGATATTGGGCCACTAAGTGCTGAGCATATCCTTGAGAGAGATTTTTTAGGATAATCGCTACTTGTTCCTTCTCCGAAGGTCTATCCCACATTTGAAAAGCCTTGGCCCTCCAGCGACCAATGAAATCAGTGAATGTCTCCCCATTTTTCTGTTTAGTTGCTTCCAAATCCCTTCTCGAGGTCTCAATTTCAATACTATATTTATACTGATGCCAAAAGGCCTTTGACATGTTTTTCCATGTACCCACAGTAACTGGATCTTGAGACATTAACCAACGTAGTGCTGATCCTGATAAAGTTCTTTGGAACAACAATGTCATCTGTTCGTCGCTGAGCCCCATAGTGCGCATGTTGGTAACATACACCTTAAGATGTGTTTTCGCACACCCTGTCCCACTGAACTTGTCCATCTCAGGCATCACAAAATTCTCTAGCAAATGGATTCTAAGGATGCGATTCAAAGCTTCATTGTCTGCTGTAATTTCATCAATACCCTTTATACTCTTCATCGCTAACTCCAATTGAGACATTCTATTAGATAACGCCGGATTTTCATCAACATACTCTTCGTCTCCGTCTAGCTTGAAGACTTCACGTGGACGTTTCTCTTCAACCTTTTTCCCCTTTGGGTCATCTAGGGGAATTCCCGTTGATTCCGAGGTCTGTTCTAACATTTTCACTTTGCCTTTTATATTGCTGATATCATTGGCAAAGGCTACCAAGATCTTACAGATCTCTGTGATCTCAGATTCTGAAGCTATCTCTACTTGTTAACTTGGTTCTGTGGTTCTTTCTAACCGACTGGACTTACGACTCCAACTAGGAGGTGGACGCTTGAGTTTTGGCGCAATGATAATCCTATATGACCCCATCAAAGATAGATTTAGTCAATTTCAGTATTACCCCCTTGATAACATTTTAGAAAATCATTTCATTGAGGTTTGTGCACCAATCCATTAATTAATCCATTCACACAATCAGTATTCGAAAAGGAAATAAATATTTATTAAAAAAAAGAAAGATAGTTTTATTAAAATGATTAACTATGTTCTTATTAAAAACATCTTTCAACAATTTTGACTTGAACTATTTTTACATGGACGCTTGGCTTTGTCTTGATGGTCGTCAGGATTGCTGTCAGGCTTGACCCTCTTGGCTCTAACAACTGGCTCTTTGAATTCTGTTGGTCCGTCTGGATACCCTAAGGTGCGCTTGTTCCAAGCTTTCTCAATGAGGTGTACTAACTTTTCAGTCAAAGGTTCGGGGGGAAAGAAAGCTTTGTGCTGGGGTAATGATAACTCTATAGGTACGTCGTACTGTTCTGGGATCAGATTAGGACGGTAAAAAGAGGTTTCTTCTAAACCAATCAGACGGACATAGTAGGATCCTTTGGTTCCTAGAACAGGGGGATCAGTCATCCATCAAGGGCACCTAAAATCGATATGACAGGCAAGGCGAGAGTCTAACCATTTGCTCCAAGCTTTGACTGAGTTGTGACGCACTAACAGGTTTCTTTTGGAAAAGTGTTCTGGTCCATATTCGAGGTTTGAAGGAACATCTACGATTTTGAGACGGTCACAAAGCCACATATAGAGTAAGTAGGGGCTTCCTTTGAAGCTTTCCCGCTCACCATTTTTTATGGCATCTAAACCTAAGAAAGTTTCAGCTAGGATGAGAGGTACCGGGTTGGCTTTCCTTGAGAGTTGAGAGGCTATATCTATGAAGGACTCAGGGATAGTTTGGCCATCACTATTGGAGGTCAGTATGTATTGGGCTAGGATTCCTAAGCATAATCGATAATCTCTAGTGGCTCGCCAGGCTTCAGGTTTTACATTGATAGGGTGACTGCGGGAGCGATACGGGCCCAGTAAAGATACTAAGTTCAATCTCCCGTCATGGACTAAGGCCTTTGCTTCTTCCTTGGAAATATTCAGTCTTGTGGCGAGTTCACCAGAATATCCGGTCTTCAATGAGGGCCTGACTAGAGGTCCTGAAGTGGATATCCTCATGATGCCACAATAATCCTCGTGAGTGGGGCACAAGTGCATATACCCCATATGGAATATATGGAGATAGGGGTTCCATCGCTTAGCCATAGCATATAAAAGGTTCCAGTCTATTTTAAACTCATGGAAATAGATAGCACACCTCAACATGAATCTCCAAAAATTGATCTTCTCTACAGGGTGTATCCCTACGACGGTTGTTTTGACTAACTGATCGATTGGTTATCGCCTACGACTAGCATCCTGGTTTGACACAAAAGGGTAATTTAGTACTATTCCAAGGTCCATGTAAAATATCAATATTTTCCTTCTAGAAAATCTTGTTCTTATAGAAAATATTTTTCAGAAATTATTTTTTCTCGAAAAATATTTCTTCTAGAGAACACTTCTTTTGGAAAATAATCTTTTTTGGAAAATATTTTCTTTCTATAAACTATTTGTCTTCTTTTGAAAATTTGATTTCCATTTTCAATTTAAATGGCTCGGCCCACCATGATTGTTGGATCGGGATGGACTGGGTCATTATTGTAAAAGAATGGATTCTTTATTGGGTCGGTGCACTCATTTTAATTTCCAAAAATAACATTTTTGATTCTAGAGAAGAATCAAACACTTTGATCTCACCATTCACATCACTCACATACATTCATCAATCAACAGGCTCCATTCAAATAACAACCCGGGAACACCCAAGATAAGTTCGAGTCGTGAACTACGGGGAACGTTTCTAGACTTTAAGCTTACTACGTGCAATGCATTTTTATCTGGCCACCCTTGCTCAAGTACACCTATATACCTTTCGATACGTGGTGACTTGGTTTGATATACCGTATAGGTGATAATCTAAAATCTCAATTCACTTCTCTGAAATAAAAAACAGTCAGTTTGATCTCCAGTTGAGAGGTGGCACACAATGCTGAGCAAGGGCCCACTTAAATACCTCTCGTCTAGAATAGACGTAGTCTATCCCCCTCGTACAGTAGGGTACAGCAGGGCAAGATCTTGCTTAGGCACCAAGAAGTGCAATTGATATACTTAGATTATCTTTTATACCTACGGGTACGAGTCAAGAGTTGTAGCTTTCATAAATGGTTTGGCATCCCACGAGGGGACCGACCACGTACTAGTACTACGTTGGCAATCGGGACATGTGATTGTGTGGCTTACAATAGGTCAAAGGTTCAGGCCGCTCCAGCCTGGGTGCATCAATATATCTCTCAGAATCACCTGATCAGACGATATTGATGCCCCAGTTTGATATACCCTAAGGTACGTGACTGGAGTTGTGGTTTTCATGAATGACTTCGCATCTCCGAAGAGACCGGGCCACGCACTAGTGCCACGTTGACTATATGGGACGTGTAAGTGCGCAAAACAGTAAACGTGCATGTGGTACGTGCAAAACAGGGTGGAGTGTGCCAGGGGCCTTTTCCAAACAACAGGGGCCCATGGGCCTGATCATATAATATCAACATGGATTTCATAGAAATATTAATCAAGATAATGCGAAAATAAATCACATCGAAATTAGGATTAAAGTAATAAAATCACATTTGTTAATCATGGCATGTTAGATATACAATCAATGGGGATCACATAGAGACTAATAATCATAAACAAACACCCAATTTTTAATCCAAACCACAAGGATTTTTTTATGGTTCAATCGGGATCACCTTTGGCGACCCGAAATAATTCGAGGTCCCAATGAGTATTAGATTGAAGATAGCATGACCATTGTCGAGATAAGGTGCGATGAACACATTTTGTTGGTTTTTTTTTTTTTTTTTTTGAAAAATAGACGTGGCAAACCTTTGGAGAACATAGGTTAACTTAAAGAACTCAAGGTTCCAAATTTAGCTAAGGGTCACTAAACCAACATGTTTCATCATATTGGTAATCCAATGTCACAAATTTCTAGCTTAAATAGAAAAGTTAGAATTTAAAAGTGAAATTCACATTTTTTCTTTGATCCAATATTTTGAAAATGAGTGATTACAAAATCTCAAATCAAAAATAAAAATTAGTGATTTTCTTGAAGATTTTCTTTTAAAATTTCTTAAAATTTTAGTTTCCTTAAGCCTATGACATTGGATAATGATTTCAAGCGACACATGATGAGTCCAACGACTCTTACTAACAAAGAAACCTTACTATGTTAGTTAGGCTAGCCCCATCCATAATTTGTTAAATAAAACATTTTATAAAGCAAACACTTGTTTCGTTGCTGCCAGCACACAGATTTTCAAAAATTTTAAATATTTTTGTTACCAACACCACAACACCTCAACCTCTGTGTGTAACTCTCATGTTTCCATCCACTCCGATTCGTATAACCAAATACTTGTAATCTCGGAAAGTTTCAACCGCATGCACAAAGTTTTCATGCAAAGTTCCAAAGTCAGGATGATCAACAAATCGAATCATAAGCTTCAGAGGTGAGTGAGCCGATCTAAACATTCCACTTCTCAGTGTGCAATTTTTCTGGAAGAACTACACTGTAGCCCTGCCCAGAAACAAGCTCTCCAGCAGCCTCATTCGAATTTGCAATTGAATTAAAAGTGGTGGAGAGAAGATGGCCTTAAATGGCTTTGAGGTGAAGTTGAGCGGTTGAATCCATGGAAATTTCCTACGAAAATCTTCAACTGTTCTTCATTTTTTTTTTAAATCGAAAATTCTTTTGTAAATCGATTGGAATAAAACTTTCGACTGGGCTTGAGAGGCTAAATCAAATGATTTCTGATTGAATGAATCTGTGGAGGGCCATCGATTTGAAGCTCCATACCTCTCCATTGGAGGAAGCCGATCAAGTTGATCAATTATCGACTGGATTAAAAGAACAAAACCGATCGGTCTCTGATTTGGTTCGATTAAAAAAGATGAGACTTCGTTATCTGATTTGGTCGGTTTTCTTCTTAAACGGCTGGTTTAGATTGGTTTTTGATTTGGTTCGATGAACCCCAGTCATTTAAGAAGATGATGTAGGTTAAAACAATTGATTGTTTTGATGATTTTTGCTGGTTGAACAGAGAGATTTTTGCTGGTCTCTATATGAACCAGCGTCTTCTCTTGGAGAAGATGATGTGGGCATAGGAAAAATTATATTTTACTTATTACACACCACCCCATATTCTTAGACGCTGTCATTAAGTGGGTGTGTAAACCGAAAACCAATCATTATTGTTAATGACACACCAACCCACATATGTTGCTGACAGAACCTCAAAATGAAAACAGTTTTTTCCCTTTTTTTTTTGCTAAATTTTTTCTTTTTTTTAATTTCCCTCTTGTTGTCAATGGACAGCACTATTTTCCTAACCCACAAAAAAATTAAAAAATAATTTTATTTGAAGAAACTAATTACACACTCTCTTTTTTTTAAAAAAAATTAAAAAAAAAAAAAAAACTAAAAAACAAAACATTGTCCAATGATCAATGGCACGTACCCCTAAAAAATAAAATAAAAAAAAACTTCACACGTAAAAATTTAATGTCAATGGTCCACCAATCATCATATTATCTTCAATAAAATCAACCATTCCGCAACCCTTCATTATTCAGGATCACATTAGATGACCCTTGATTAACCCACAAGAATAGTATATCGGAACCACATATTTAAAGCCCAAACACATGCTAAATAATCGAAAGAAAATAAAATAAAATAGAATAAAAGAATAACAAAAACAAAGATGCAAATAATGAATAAACAAATAAATAAAGAACAAATAAATTTAAAAAAAAAATCTAGGTTATTTTAGCGATACTCTCATACTTGGGGTTTTTCAAATTTGATCCTCAATGTCCCCAGTGGAGTCGTCACTGAAAGCGCCCTCGATCCGCGGGGTGCACGGATCCGCATTTGACCCTTGAGGTTTGGGAGTCGCCACCTAGTTATTACGGCCTAGGAACCGATCAATAACTCTAAATAGATAAAGAACTAATCTAAAATAGAAAAAACTGAATTCGGGGATCATGTTACAGGGTTGGAAGGTGTTAGGCACCAACCCCGCCCGGCCAAAGCTGGTCTCTACTAACTTCCCAAATAGGTTACATTGCTAAAAAGAAAACCTAGATAATAATAAAATAAAAAATAAGAAGTTATACCTTTCCAATAGCAAAGACTTTGTTCCCTCAGATCCGACAAAAATAGCTCCTTGTACCGTACTCCCTTACTTCGTTCTATCTTCGGATTTGATTTCGGATCTCAGAGGTAAGGTATCTCCTTATTTTTGGATTTGGATTCTTCGAGTTTATTATGGATTTTGAAGCATTTTTGGAGGGCTTTTAGGTGTTCTTTAGGCTAAAATCGAAGGAGGGATGTTAGGTAAGGAGTTGGGGCTCCAAAACTAGGGTTTATGGGAGGCTAGGGGGGCTTTTAGACCTACTTCTCTTAAGGTTTATGAATTGATACGAAAATAGGGTGTGAGCACCTCTATTTATAGATTTTTTAGGGGTTGATTTTGATAGAGTTAGTGTTTAATTAGAGTTCTTTTAATTAGACTTGTGTTTTAGTTAGACTTGTTTTAGGTATAATTGTGTTTTAATTAGAATTGTTTTAGGTAGAATTATTTTTTAGTTAGAACTCTATTAGATAGAGTTATTATTTAATTAGAATTCTAATATGACTTTTGGTCTTATTTGATTGACTTTTAATATTTTGACTTTAGTCTCACTTGATTGACTTTTAATATTTTGACTTCAGTCTTGCTTAATTGACTTTAATTTTGACTTTAGTCTCACTTGATTGACTTTAATACTTTGAATTTAGTCTTGCTTGATTTACTTTTAATTTTTGGAGACCCCTCCTCCATTATTTCTTTAATTCTTTGGACCCCCAAATGGGGGGGTCCTTAAAGAAATATCTCACGAACCCTCAACAATTTTACTTGAAAGCCCGATTGATTAATTTTTTAATTCAAAATTTTAAATTAATTTCATCAATGTTTCACTTTAATTATTTAATATTTTTTTATTAATTTCGAATTTTTTTATTATAAAAATTGTGAAATTACCGTTTTGCCCCCGGAGAGAACTTTTCACGTTTCAAGTCGGTTTTTAATGTTCTAGGATGTTTTAGAATCAATTTTTCGTAAGGAATTCAATGGAAATATTAGTTTGTGTCATTTATGAAATTTTTTGTGTGAAATGGTCATGAACTTAATGAGGGGCATTTTCGTAATTTTATCAAATTCTGTTAAAATTGGCGAAATGATTTATTTGGTTTCGATTTGTTGTTTTATGTGTTTGAGAGAGTTTTCCTAAGCGTAACGTAGGCTCTAGGGTTGTTTTGATGTTAGGGGTATTTTGGTAATTGGTAATTTTTAGTGATTTTTATCGTGAAGCTTCTTTTTGGGTCCGCAAGATGATGATTTCTATGTTTCTGGAGTCGTATTTTCTTAGCGTAGCGTGGTTTCTAAGGTTTTGTCAGTTCGAGATACCTCATCCAAATTTCTGAAACACATCTGGTAACAAAATAAAGCAATGGAATACACATCCATCATTGGGAATCAATGCGATCGGATTGACGAGTTGATTAATCAGGCGAGTGCAAAAATGGGGTGTCTACAGCACCCATCTGATGTTATGTAAATAAATATTGGTGTGACACTGACAATTCTCACAAAACCAATATTAGGAATTGTTCCCTGTCTATTAACAGTATATAAGGTTGCCAGTGAAACCCAGAACGCATCTGATTCTTTTACATATACGGGTTTGCAACGCCTTGAACCCATGGCGATTGCTTCAAAGAAGACAGAAACTTGTTGCGAAAATCCGATTTATTCTAGAGCTTTTTTATTTAAAAAAAAAACAAATCTTCAGTTTTGAATTCTCTTTTTTCTAAAAACATTCTTGATGGAAAAAAAAATTCAGCAATATTAATTTTCGTGTATTCGATCACACTGAGATCTCCTCAAATATCCACTTCGTTTGAGATTCAAAAATATAGAATCGATGAAATCTAAAAAACGTGGACATCAACGTTTCTTATGAAGATGCAGAAAAAAATCCAGCAAGTTTAGATCGATAGGAGGAAGAAGAGAAAAAGAGAAAGAAACAGAAGAAAAGAAAACAAAAACAAAATCATAAATCGGAGCCGATCACAACTTTCGAATAAAATAAAAAAAAACACAGTTTCCATGATCTGAACGAATCAGAAAAAAAAACATAATAAATAAAAAGAAAACAGAGGTTGACAAGATCGCCATTGAAACCAAGGTTCAAGCTTCGATATGAATCGTTTTGGAACGTTTTTACGTTTGAGACTTTGAATGTAACGATCTGAAGCGATGAATCTTGAAATATTCTTCAATGGCAAGAAATCAGATCGTTCTTCTCTGGATGAAATCATTTTAAACCCGGATCGATTTTGAAAGGGATGAACGGTTCTGATCATGAGAGATTGATGAGTTTGCATGGAGTTTTGAATTGATTTAAATCAATTTTAATCGATTAAACAGAGAGGCCGAATCGGTCTCTGTTAAAACATTCAAGCCAAAGTGAACCAGCGCCTTTAAGAAGATGACATTGGTATTTTTTTTTTTTTTAAATCAATTTTTCTTGTTTACGCACCAGCCTAACATTGCTATGGACAGAACCTAAAAACAAAATTTTTTTTCTTTTTAAATTTTTTTTTGTTACAAACCCAGCCCCAATGTTGCTGTAGATGTACCCTTTAAAAAAAATTAAAAAAAAATATGGAACATTTAAAAAGCATTAGCTTTCTTTGTTACACATCAACTCTCCCAGCCCATTATTATTGTTGATAGAACCTAAAAAAAATAAAAATAAAACGTCGAAGGATACATCACCCCAAAAACGAAAAAGAGAAGAAAAAAAAAATAGCCAAACCTATGTGATTCATTAATCATCACTCCGTCCTGAATTAAACTTCTTGATCCTTTTAATTATTTAAGGTCGTTCTAAATAACCCTCAATTGAACCATAATAATAAAATCAAACGAACATGCAAGGGCAGAAAATTCAGGATCCAAACACATGATCAAACATTGAACAATAGGATTAGAAAGAAAACTAAAAAAGACAAATAAATAAACAGATAAACTAACCAAACAAATCTAGATCGTTTTAGCAATACTCCCGTACTTAGGGTTTTTCAAGCTTGATCCTTAATGTTCCCCAGTGGAGTCGCCACTGAAAGTGCCCTCGATCCGCGGGGTGCGTGGATCTGCTTTTGACCCTTGAGGTTTGGGAGTCGCCACCTAGTTATTACGGTCTAGGAACCGATCAATGACTCTAAGCGGATAAAAAAACTAATCTAGAACCGAAAGAAACTGAATTCGGGGATCATGTTACGGGGTTGGAAGGTGTTAGGCACCAACCCTGCCCTGCCAAAGCCGGTCTTTACTAACTTCCCAAATAAATTACATTGTTAAAAAACCTAGATAATAATAAAACAAAAAAAAAATAAAGAGATTATACCTTTCCGATAGCAAAGACTTTGTTCCCTCAGATCCGACAAAAATTACTCCTTGTACCGTACTTTCTCCGGATTTGATTTCTGATCTCCGAGGCAAGGTATCTCCTTTTTTTGATTTGGACTCTTCGAGTTTATTATGGATTTTGGAGTGTTTTTGGAGGGCTTTTAGGTGTTCTTTAGGCTAAAATCAAAGGAGGGATGTCAGATAAGGAGTTGGGACTCCAAAACTAGGGTTTATGGGAGGCTAGGGGGGCTTTTTGACCTACTTCTCTTAGGGTTTTTGATTTGATACGAAAATAGGGTGTGAGCACCCCTATTTATAGATTTTTTTAGGAGTTGATTTTGATAGAGTTAGTGTTTAATTAGAGTTCTTTTAATTAGAGTTGTGTTTTAGTTAGACTTGTTTTAGGTAGAGTTGTGTTTTAATTAGAATTGTTTTAGGTGGAGTTGTGTTTTAGTTAGAACTCTATTTGATTGAGTTATTATTTAATTAGAACTCTATTATGACTTTTGGTCTTATTTGATTGACTTTTAATATTTTGACTTTAGTCTTAATTGATTGACTTTTAATATCTTGACTTTAGTCTTGCTTAATTGACTTTAATTTTGACTTTAGTCTTGCTTGATTGACTTTAATATCTTGACTTTAGTCTTGCTTGATTGGCTTTAAATTTTTGGAACACCCCCCTCTATTATATCTTTAATTCTTTGGACCCTCAAATGGAGGGGTCCTTAAAGAAATATTTCACGAACCCTCAACAATTTTCCATGAGAGCCCGATTGATCGATTTTTTTAGTTCAAAATTTTAAATTAATTTCATTAATGTTTCAATTTAATTATTTAATGTTTTATTTATTAATTTCAAAATTTTTAATTATGAAAATTATGAAATTACCGTTTTACCCCCAGAGAGGACTTTTCACGTTTTAAGTCGATTTTTAATGTTCTAGGATGTTTTAGAATCGATTTTTCGTAAGGACTTCAATGGAAATATTATTTTTTCATTTATGACTTTTTTGTGTGAAATGGTTGTGAACTTTATGAGGGGTATTTTCATAATTTTGTCGAATTCTGTGAAAATTGGTGAAATGATTTATTTGGTTCCAATTTGTTGTTTTATGTGTTCGAAAGGATTTTCCTAATCGTAACGTAGGCTCTAGGGTTGTTTTGAAGTTAGGGGTATTTTGGTAATTTGGTAATTTTTTAGTGATTTTTATCGTGAAACTTCTTTTTGGGTCTACAAGATGATGATTTCTATGTTTCTGGAGTTGTATTTTTCTAGCGTAGCGTGGTTTCTAAGGTTTTGTCAGTTCGAGATACCTTATCCGGATTTCTGAAACACATCTGGTAACGAAATAAAGCAATGGAATACACATCCATCATTGGGAATCATTACGATCAGGTTGACGAGTTGATTAATCAGGTGAGTACAAAAATGGGGTGTCTACAAGGAGACTCTCCTCTTAAAGTAAAAGACAACTTGATCTAGGACCCTATATGCTCTTCTACTTCTCTCTTCTGCTTTTTGAATGCTTGTTGATCTTCTGATTCAGTAAGCAACCGATGGTCCCAAGCGGTAGCTATGTGTTCTACCAAGTGCACAGTCAGCTCCTTAATAAGATGTCGATTCCTCGGGAGCATTGGGATTCATGAAGGGAATCCTATCTGTCTAGGTATCATCTTTCGGCAATAACAAGATGTATTCAATAGACCAGTGAGCACTACATGATCAGACCCTTTCGAAGCAAGTACGGTGCCTTCATCCATTCTTGATCCCAATCTATTCTAATTTACATCTTGTGTAGTCAAATTTAAGAGCCAGTCCCTCCAGTCTTCCATGGATGCAAAGTCCACTAATGTTTCTTTTCCTACAAATTTTTTCTATTTACTTTCCTTCATTTGTGGGAATTCTGCAATGCGAAGTCGGATAGATAACCATAGATAAAGCAAATGTGGACTTCCTCGAAATCTTGCCCCTTTTGGTGCTGTAGACACCCCATTTTTGCACTTGCCTGATTAATCAACTCGTTAACCCGATCGCAACGGTTCCCAATGATGAATGATTATTCCAACGCTTTATTTTGTTACCAGACATGTTTCAAAAATCCGGATGAGGTATCTCGAACTGATAAAACTGTAGAAACCACGCTACGCTAGGAAAATATGACCCTAGAAACATAGAAATCATCATTTTTCAGACAAAAAGAAGCTTCACGATAAAAATCACTAAAAAATGACTAAATTATCAAAATACCCCTAACCTTAAAATATCTCTAGAGCCTACATTATGCTTAGGAAAACCCTTTCGAACACATAAAACAACAAATCGAAACCAAATAAATAATCTTGCCAATTTTCATAGAATTTGATAAAATTACGAAAATACCCCTCACGACCATTCCACACAAAAACAAAATTTCATAAATGACACAAACCAATATTTCCATTGAATTTCTTACGAAAAATCGATTCTAAAACTTCCTAGAACATCAAAAACCGACTTAAAACACGAAAAGTCCTCTCCGAGGGTAAAACGATAATTTCACAATTTCATAATTAAAATTTTTGAAATTAATAAATAAAATATTAAATAATTAAAGTGAAACATTAGTAAAATTAATTTAAAATTTTAAACTAAAAAAATCGATCAATCAGGGACTCAAGCAAAATTGTTGAGGGTTGCCAAGATATTTATTCAAGGACCCCTCCATTTGGGGGTCCAAAGAATTAAAGATATAATAGAGGGGGGTTCTCCAAAAAATTAAAGTCAATCAAGCAAGACTAAAGTCAAGGTATTAAAGTCAATCAAATAAGACTAAAGTCAAAATTAAAGTCAATTAAGTAAAACTAAAGTCAAGATATTAATGTCAATCAATTAAGACTAAAGTCAAAATCTTAAAGTCAATCAAATAAGACCAAAAGTCAAAACCTTAATAGAGTTCTAATTAAATAATAACTCTATTTAATAGAATTCTAAATAAAATATAATTATACCTAAAATAATTCTAATTAAAATACAGCTCTAACTAAAAAAATTTTAATTAAACACTAATTCTATCTAAATCAACCCTTAAAAAAATCTATAAATAGGGGTCCTCACACCCTATTTTCGTATCAACTCTAAAACCCTAAGAGAAGTAGGTCAAAAAGCCTCCAAAGCCTCCTATAAACCCTAATTTTGAAGCCTCAACTCCTTACCTAACATCCATACTTCGATTTTAGCTTGGAAAACACTTAGAAGCCCTTCAAAAACACCTTAAAATCCATAACAAATTCGAAGAATCCAGATCCAAGAAAGAGATACCTTGCCTTGGAGATCATAAATTAGATCCGGAGACAGAACGAAACAAGGAGTACGGTACAAGGAGTGATTTTATCAGATCTGAGGGAATAGAACCTTTGCGTATCGAAGGTAAAATTTATTTTATTTTTTTTTTATCTAAGTTTTTTGTTAGCAATGTAGTGTTACTTGGGATAAGTAGAGACCGGCATTGGCCGGGCGGGGTTGGTGCCTAATACCTTCCAATCCCGTAATGTGATCCTCGGATTCAATTTTTCTTCAATAGATTAGTTTCTTTATCTGTTTAGAGTCAATATACAGTTCCTAGACCGTAATAACTAGGTGGCGACTCCCAAACCTCAAAGGTCAAAAGTGGATCTGTGCACCCCACGGATCGAGGGCACTTTCAGGTGCATTCTCATTTGATAATCCATCAAAAATCTCGACAAGTATTGTGGGAACAGGGTTAGATTTATTTTTAAGTTGTCTGGCAATATCTACGAAGAAGCCCGACATCAATGACCCGTCCTAAATGATACCAAGAAATATGTTGATAGCACCCCCAGATATAGAGTAAAGTCTCTAGCCTTCCTGTGAGGTTCCGGAGTGAATTCCCCAAGATTTTCGTGTTCAGGAGTTCGGTGTACTTCTAGAAGTCTTCGCATGTTCAGTAAAACGTGATCTGTGAATCTATTTACTTTTTTTGACTTAACTCATAATCCTTTCGAGAGTTCTTTTGTGAATTTGGATTTCGATGGAAGATAAATCATTAAACCTAATGTGCTTATCCCCATAATATTACAATAATCTTCTTGAGTTGGACAAAGTATGACTGAACCAAAATGGAATACGTGGTAATTTGCGTCCTAGAAATTAGCTGCGGCACATAAGAGGTTCCAATTGATAGTCACTGACTTGAGAGAGAATACGCTTTGAAGTCCATATGCACTAAAATTGTACTTCTCGACAGTGGTGAACGCATCTAAAGCTCTTTCCATCAATAATTGTACATCATTATGATCCATATAACCAAAAAAACTAACTCTCATTGCTGACACATTAAAAAACAAGCCATGTCTATTTTGTTGGTACGATCTTTAATGTGATTCAACTATTTTGATTTAAAGAAAGGTCCAATCTATTGAATAGAATTGGTCAGAAAAAAAAGTTCAGTTATCACATTCAGACCAATTCTACCCAATGGATTCAAAAATAATATATCACCTCATTGACATTTAATTGAATCAATTAACTCGATCGGCTGGTATATTGATTCGAAAAATCAACTGACCAATTGGGTTAATGGATTGGAAAATGATTGGCCAACATAACTTTTCAACTACATTTATTGGGTTGGACCGATATTGCGGGTTCAATTTGAGCGGTGTGGATCGGTCCATCCACTTACCTTTTGGTTAGATTAAAGAAAGGCAACCCGGGAACACTTATGGTCGATTCGATTCATGGCCTATTGGGACCGCACCTAAGTTCTAAGGTTTCTATATGATTGAGGCTAGGTTAAGACAAAGCTTAGGTTACTTCAGCCAGAAATACCGATATACTATCCTAGTTTTACCTGTTCAAGCAATACGTGGTGCTCCAGTTTGATATATCTAAAGGTACTGTACTGAAGTTGTAGCGTTCACGAGCGTTACCCGTGTCCCGAAGGACCAGATTAGCTTAGATCTGACAACTGGGTTTATAAGGACATGACATGATGCAAATATGAGTATGCATGGTCATGAGTGTGTACAAAGGGACAAAGTGCGCCTGGGGTATTTTTTGTAAATATCCAACCATACAAATCAAATACATTCAATCATCAATCCAATCAATAGAGATAAATAATTAAATATATCTAATCACATGCCAATGAATGAAAGGATAAAATCTAACCTAATTTAAGATTCTCATTGAATCAACTGGGTTGACTCGAGAAAAAAATCAACCTAAGGATAATTTTGGATCGGGTTAAGTTTGACCCAAAATGTCCTTAGTGGAGTCACCACTGAAATCGCCTCGACCCCCGTCGACTCGCTAAATAACGGATAGGGGATCGATCTATGTATCTCAAGAATTTTAAAAGAATAGGGAGTTGCCACCTAGTTTAGGTCTAGGAACCAAAATTAACTCCAAATGGATATGGGTCAGTCCTCGGATCAGAGATGTGGATACGTGATTTATTCAATTTTGAATATATCATCCACTTTGGAAGATTTTGGAGTCACTACCATTCATATTTGAAATGGGTGTGAATGGTTATCCAAATTACATTTTTTTGAAAAATATGTCATTTTGGCATTTTGGTGACTCTCGTACGGATATGGCTTATTTGGTCTAACTTTTGATTTTAGGTAAGGGGGCTCATTTTATAGAGTAGGAAAGGTGTTAGGCACCCTACTCCATCCACCATAGTGATAACCTCGGATTCGGTCTATTCTTAAGAATAAAAATAAAATAAAAAGAAATCGAAAAAATCCAAAATATGCCCTCAAGTATGAGGGACTTTAATATTGATTCAAACCATTGACGACACTCTTATTGAAAAAAAAGGCCTTTTGATGGTTCAAGCCATTGGTGGTATATGTGTAGGTGTAGAAAGGGGAAAAAGTAGTAGAGGGAAGTGGGGAGGAGAAAAGGGGGGTAATTCTTGTCCCAAACCCACTTTGAACTTGATTTGATCTTCTTTATCCTCTCAAAATATGAGTCTTCTTTTCTTGATCTTGATATGATAATGACTTAGTCTTTTGATGGTTGATGGTTGAGTTGATAAGTTGGAAGAATTGAGGGATTGAGTACGATAATGAAAAAGAGTTAATAGTTGAGATTAGAGGGTTGAGTATGATAGTGAGAGAGAGAGATTTTTTTCTTATGAGACTTGGGGGTTTTTCTCAAATTTTCATTAGGTAGTGAGAGTTGAGAATGAGGGGTTTTTTTTATAGAGTTTTGGAATTATTTTTAGGAGTAAGATGGGGTGAAATGTTGAGAGAATAGAGAATAGCATGAGTTTTGAGGGTGGGGGTATGAAATTAGGAGTTGTAAGAGGGGTAATTATGTAATTGAGGTAAATGGGTTGTGTTTTGAGTCAAATGATTTGGATCTTACCCAAACCATTTGGGTGAAGTGTTTGGTGAGGTGAGATGATAGGTGTTTAAGAGGGTGATTGTAATTGAGTGGTGTTTGGTTTAAGAGAATGAATGGTGTAAGAGGGTGGTTGGGAGGGTGAGGGAGATGGTGACATGTGGCAAGATGTGTGAAGATTAGATATTTAAATTTAATTGATGGGAGAGAAAGAGTGTTTGATTTGAGAGAAAGGGTATAGGTTTAGGTTGTAGAGATGGGTTTGTAGGTAATGATAAGGGTAGATTAGGGGAAAGTGATGGTTGGTTAGTAGGGAGTGATGATAGTTGGTTAGGGGGGGTGTGGGTTGATATGATTTTTTAGAGAAAAAGTAATGAGGTAGTTAAGTTTTTAGAGAAGGAGATGGGAGTTGGTGGTTTGATGAGGGAGGCGAGGACATGTGTCATTTTTGATA
Organism: Akebia trifoliata; assembly: GCF_017979445.1. NCBI lineage: Eukaryota > Viridiplantae > Streptophyta > Magnoliopsida > Ranunculales > Lardizabalaceae > Akebia > Akebia trifoliata. The sequence continues at coordinate 18,424,897 of NC_141388.1, forward strand.
AAAAAGTGATGATTGGTTTGATGTGGGTAGTAGTTTATGGGTTAGGGTTGTGGGTTGGATATAAATTGGATATGGGTTTGGGCTTAATAGTATTGGGCTTGAGTTTTAGGAGGGTTGAAAGTATTTTGAGATGGGGTAGGGTTTGTTTTAAGGCAGGGTTGGGTATGTTGGAGATATTTGGAGGTTTAAATTATGTGGAGTTAGGTTTAGGTTAAGGGGTAAGGTGAGGGATTGTTTTTAGAGAGTTGAAGGTTGGTGGGTTGTAGATGGGCTTGGGGGGTACTTTTAATTTCGGAGATGGAGCGGTGAGGATAGAGTAAATGATAGGTATCCCAAGTCTCATTTATTTATTTTATTCATTTTTTTGAGGTTTTTGAAAATATTGGATTTGATCAAAATGCCACATGTTGGCAAGTCGGGCTTTTTAGGCCTGTTGACGGGTTTTATTGAAAATCGGATATTTTTGGGTTTGGGGGTGGAGCGGTCAAGCCCTTTTGGTGGACCCACTAAACCACTAGGATGTCTTAAGGGCCTCGGTTTGATCAAAATGCCATGTTTGAGTGATTCGGGATTTTAAGGCCCGTTGGCCAATTTTATTGAAAGATTGTTGTTTTTGGGACCTTTCGAGTGGGGGCCCGTTCAAATTGGGGTGTCTATACGAGAGATGGGTAAAGGGTCAGGTTATTAGTTTCGGAAGGTGTTAGGCACCAAACTCGCCTGATCAAGACGATCAGTCTCTATAGCGATCTAAAAAATATCTTATGGTCAACATTCAAATACTAAGAGTCAAACTAGGGTCCAATCATCATCAAATTGCATCGAATTTACTAAGAAAATATTATGGCTAAAATAATTACATGGATTCTCGAATTTCGTATAATGGAATCTCACAATTGATGAGGCATACGTGCCATCAAAATTTAACGAATCGATTCAGTCACGTTTAGGAGAATGTGAAATCAATTTTTAATGCCCTGTACACAAAATTAATGAACTGGCTCATTGAAGACATTTTTTATCAAAGAAATTCGATTCTTTTTTTTTAATTGCCACGTACACTAAATTAGTGAGTTGACCCACGCATTATTAATTAAAGAAAATTAATTTTTAGAATCGCCACGTACATTAAAATCAATGAGTCGACTCACATGTTTTTAACCAAAGAAATTCGATTTTTGAATTGTCACGTGCATTAAAATTAGTAAGTTAATCTACAAATTTTTTTATCAAATAAATCTATCAACATTTATCAAAGAAACTCGATTTTTGAAATGCCACGTGTATTAAAAATCAATGAGTCGACTCACAATTTTTTATCAAAGAAACTCGATTTTTGAAATGCCACGTGTATTAAAATCAACGAGTTGACTCAAAGATTTTTTTTTTATCAAAGAAACTCGATTTTTGAAATGCCACGTGTATCAAAATTAGTGAGTTAACCCACACATTCATTAATCAAAATTTTTGATTTTTAGAATTGTCATGTGTATTAAAAATCATTGAGTCGACCCACATGCCCAATTTCATAAAAAATGTCGATTTGAAATTTTCAATACACACAAAAATCAGTGAGTCAACTCGTTGATTTTTATTGGAAAAATCAATTTTTAATTTTTCATGTACAAAAAAAAAAATTGATTTGATTAATATTAACATTGATGAGTTGACCCAAGAACCTCAAAAATCGACGAATCGACCCAATAAATATCAACAATGAGCCGGTCCATCATCTTAATATTTGTAAGTTAACTAATCAATTCAGAAAAGAAAGATGAGTCAATCGATTCATTAATAGGTTGGAATCGTAAGATTGCCATGGCACCACTCATACCCCAATAATCGGTGTATTGATTCAAGTACATTAAAAATGCGATCAAGAATAAATAAATAAAATAAACAAAACAAAGGCATACAAAAAAATTCTCTTAACCTATCAATATATAAAAGAATAGAACATAAACAAATTAATAATATACTTATTCTCTTACCCTATTGATATGTGAAAATAAACGAAAAAAATCATAGAAACGCATCTAAAAAAATATTTTAACCCGATGAATATGCGAAGATAAATAAATGAGAAAAACATTGAACAATATACAACGTAAGCAAATTTCTTTTAATCCTATCAATATGCAACGAAAATAAATCAAAACAAAAACAAAATATATAAAAAAAAAAACAAAAAAAGAAAAAAATACTTACTTATAGAATAAAACAATATCAAATGGATTCCTTCAGGTCCAACTGGGAGACTCACGAGTACTTGCTACTACGGATACACAAGAAATGAAAATAGAGAAAGGGAGGTCCGTATGGGCGTTGCAATGGTACTACAACAATATCTTGAAAGAGTACGGGCTGAGCAGCGAAGACAGGGTTGCAATAGTATGTGAAGGCAGCAAATTGTGAGGAAGGCTACTGAACGTTGTGGGCACTATGGAGAGAAGGTATTTAATGAAGATGATGAAGGGGCAACAAGAGCATGTGTTGCAGGGGGCTGGACAGAGCATGAAAGAGGCTAGATAGTGTAGTTGCAGATAGAGAGATAAGATCAAAGGATGTTGAAGAAGAAAAGGGTCTGAAAGAATTGGAGAAAAGGAGATGGGATGCAACCACGGCTACAATATGTCGTAGGTGCTAAAACGGACTTGAGTGTAGCAAAAATGCTGTGTTACGTGGTGAAGAAGGCGATGGTTGAGAGAGAGGTATTGTTAGGCAGCAAGGATTTGAAGTGGAAAGTCTGTGTTGCAGGGAGAATTAAAAAGGAGGCTGGGCAGCAACGGTATGAGGAAGAGTTCAAGGGAAGTAGGAAGGTGGTTGGTTTGCTGGTTTGGGGAATGCTGCTTGGAGAAGATAGCTAGATACAGAGGTAGGGGGGCTATAATCGTTGGAGTTCAATGGGCTGGAGAGTAATTAAAGGTTAAAAGGGAGGTGGCTGGAACAAGTTAAAAAATGTGAGAGGTGATCGAGAGTAGGTGTAGAACAGAGAACAAGTTGCAGTTCTCTTATTTTTTTTCCTTCAATGGCAGCCAAGCCGAAAACCACCCCCTCATGGTTACCTCCCTCTTTCTTTTGTGGTAGTTCTCTTCACTAAAAACGTGAGAGTGGGAAGAAATGGGAGAGAGTAGTTATGGAGAGAATGGGGCCATTCTCGTTGGAGAAGATGAAGTGGGTCTACCTACGTTTTTGTTTCTCCCCTCTTTATTAATTTTTTTTATTTAAATTTTTTTTTAATTTTTTGAAGAATGGGGTGGGGGGAGGTAATGATCCAGTGCTACTCGCCTTAATGGTAGCCTACTGTTGTTGTGTTATGATTGGTTAATGTTTTATTTGAGTTTGAATTTTGGATTCGTCAAATTTTTTTAATTTCGATTTCGGTTGGTTTAATTTCAATTTGGCTCGTTTTGAACTTCGATTTGAGTTTTAATTGTTTAATTTGAGTTTAATTTTTAATTTAAATTTTGAACGGGTTGATTAATTTAAATTTAAATTTTAAATTGACTTTAAATTTCAATTGGTCTGTTAATTGAATTTTCATTTGATCGAATGTATTTTAATTTGTTGACTGCACTTTGATTGCTCGATTTGATTGATTGGTTTTAAAGTTTTAATTCAATTTTGCATTTTGATTGGTTGAATGATTTTTAACTTGATTTTTAATTTGATTTTGATTTTGATAATCTGTTTCTTGATTTTTAAATTAAATGTAATTTTTATTTTGTATTTTAATTGAAATTTAATATGATTTCGGATTTTAAATTGATTTTAAAATTTGAATTTTAATTGGATCTTAGTTAAATTTTAGTTTAATTTTTAATTTGAATTTTGATTTTTGGTTTGAATTTGATTTGAATTTTAAATTGATTTCTTGGTTGAATTTTATTTTGATTTTCGATTTGAATTTTATTTTCCTAGGGATCAGGGTCTTTATTTTACAGTTGGATATTGAGGGGCATTTTGATCATTTTTATGAATTTTTATAGTTTTTTACGAATTTCTCTATTTTCATCGATTTGGGTCCCGTTAAACTCGAAATCACATTTCTGAGTGCAATGGAGGTACTTTCAAGATTTTTCGGGAGTCCGACATTTATGAGGGGCATTTTCATCATTTTGATGATTTTTTTTACATATTTTTACGAATTTCTCTATTTTCATCGATTTTGGTCCCGTTAGACTCGAAATCATCTTCTGAGCACAATGGAGGTACTTTTGAGACTTTTCGGAGATCCGAGATTTATGAAGGGTATTTTCATCATTTTTGTGATTTTTACAGATTTTTACGGATTTTAGCATGAGGTTTGTTTTAGTCCCTGTGTGGTTATTTCTAAGTCTCAAATACATATTTTCCAAGCGTAGCGAGATCTCTAACTTATCGAACTGTGTAGCGAACCTATGCGTATGTGCTTGCTAAGTTGGGCGTAAGATGTAGAGATCCTAAAAGTGCGTAAATTTCTATGTCAAGTCGTGATGAGTAGGGGGGATTAAAAAATTAGAAACAGAAGGAATCAAGCAATACTCACAAGCCTTCGAGTTATTTTATGCTCATCATTAGGAATCCACAACTACCAGGTGACGAATTGTCGAATTAGGTAAATACAAAAATGGGGTGTATACAGTAACGTTTTGAGAAGAATGTATTGGGAGATAATCATTTGAGTGAGTAAACTTTGAGAGGATGTTTGTTGATAGATTTATATCTGAGACTACTCAAGAAATCAAATACTAGGAGTTTTTGAGATTAGTGCAAGATAATCTATCAATTACAGACTATGATATGATGTTCACTAGGTTGTCACGATATGCACCCGAGCTTATCCTGATAGATCTACAGAAGATCGTAGATTCTTTAAAGTACTATAACCCTACTTAAGGGCTAAAAAGTCGATGATTGAGACTACCAATTATAGAGATATGATGAGTCGAGCTTAGAGGGTAGAGCGAGGGGATATGAAATTATAGACCTCTAGGGGGAAAATTAGTTGACCTTAGACTTCTATTCCTCCCAAATCAGGTCCAACCAAGAGGGTGATGTATTCGAGGCCAATCTCCTCCGGATCAGTATATCCACAATATAGAACTCCTCCACTACCGAATTGTAGAGTTCCCCTATCACTGAGTTATAGAGCAACTGGAACTGCAATGATGCCAACAGGGCAAAAGGAACCAACAAGGCAGGTTCAAAGCATGTAGGCTCCAGTTTACCTATTGCCTATACAACAAAAACCTACGAAGACAGGATTGTTGACATGTTACGCATGTCGTTAGGTGAGACATATCAGGAGAGAGTGCCCTCTATCACAGTCGTGAGTAAGAATTGTGACCAAGGAGAAAGTACCTGTCTCCGACGAAGTTTTGAAAGGTATGGATTCTAAATATAATATTAGAAAGTGAAGTTCTATTCAATACTGGTTCCTTTAGATCACATAATTCTGTTGAGATTTTGCAAATTTGCTAGAACTAGAAACTATTGACATGGGTCGAGTAATGAAATCATCTATACCATAGGGATACTATGATTGATAAAAACTTATTGAAGTAGTATGGGGCAAAGAATGTTGATAAAATAGGCATGGTAAGGTAGAGTAGAAAATAGAATATTGAATTGAATATAAAGATAGTGGTGTATTATGAATGAAGATTTTAATGCAATTTACAAATCTAGTGTTAGTAAATATTTATATTATAGTAGGGATATATTAAATGCAGATGTTGTTTATTATTTTATTAAGAAGTATTAAAGGGTGTGCAAATAGAAGTGGTGTGTTTACGGTAAATATATGCATTGAGGAGTAATATTCATGGTAATTATAAGTAAAATATAATAGACGGTGTAATTGGTGAGAGAAATAAAGATAAAAAATAAATAAGATGTGAAAGAATTGTTGTTGGTAGATATTAGTGGGGAAATGATATAAAGAGAGTTGATTGTTGTCTGAGGGTTATACAAATAATGGATTAATTGAAGTATAAGTTTAAATTAGAGTGATTAATAAATGAATGTGTTGGGTTGACGCAATATAGGTGACATAATGTTATGAGTTATAAATGAGATTGACTTGGGACTACGAATAGATGATAATCGAAAATAGGTGTTGTTTGTTATACATGTTGTGTTAGTGGAATGGGAACAAAGCTTGATAAGGTATGATTTCAATTTCGAGGATGAAATTTTTATTAAGGGAGGAGAATGTAAAATCTCAAGTTTTTGATTCGTATCTCGAGAAAAAAATAAATAGTGAAATTTGTAGAAAAGTTTTGAAAGCGAGACTTAGGGTAAAACTTTAGGATGTTTCTGATCATTTTTAATGGAATTTGACCTCAAGATTGGACTCAAAATGATCAAAAAATATACTTTAGCCAGTAAGCACGCTCAAATGCGAAACCGAATAGAAAAGTTGCAAAATCCTTGATTACCGAGTCGGATAGGTTAAAATAATGACTTTTTGCTAGAAAAATAATTGTTAAGATTCAACCATACCATTGGGTTCGAAACAAAAAAATTTTAAACTTGAACTATTTACTTGTCAATTTTGAAGCCCAAAAGGTCGAATTATTGTCAAAAATGAAAATGACGTCAATTTTAAAGTCTCATCGAGTGAAAAATGTAAATTTTTGTTAGAATCAAAATTTGTAGAAATTGACCACACCATTAGATCTGGAACAAAAAATTATACAAAATAGAGTATTCACTCGTTACTTTTGGAGCCTGGATGGTCAAGTTATATCAAATGAAACAATAGGCAAAATACCGAAATTGTCTAAAAATTTTAAATAAATAAATTTTTAAAATCTTTTTTACTATTCATCTTCATTTTAAACAACCCAAAACTAGCCAATGGATTTTTTTTTTTTAATTTAAGTTTTTTTTTTCAAATTTTCAAACACAGATCTCTCGCGAACGGGCCGTCGTTGACTTCTACCGTAAAAAAGAAAAAGGTTCGCAGCCTCGACATCTACAAAATCCACCCAACTTCTTTTCATTTCATCTTCTCTTACACATTGTATCATAAAAACTCAGTTATATATATTTACGGGGATTTCTTAACTTCGACCTCTGATTTCATCTATTTCAGAGTCAAACCGTCATCCATCACAGAAGGGAGAAAGGAAGATGGCATCGAGATCATCAAAACCACTGGGCCAGATTCAGAAATTAGCTGTTTTGAAGTTTGATCTACATCAATTTCTGTGTTGATCATCTCGATTTTTTTGCACGCACTTCAATTTTTTCGCACAAAGATTGTAAGGACTCTCAATCTCTATCGGTAACCGTAGATTTATGAAAATTACGTTTACCATTTTATCAAAAATTTGTTATATATTTCTAAAATATAGAATTCTTTTTAATTTTTTGAAATTCACGACAGAACTTGCATATTTGATATGTTTAATTATATTTTATGACAAATTATATGTTGGTAGGATATTTCACCGAGTTATTTCCATCAGTTGGGTTAGGTGCACCGCTCAGACCCCGTTTTGATCTAAGTTTTGTAATTTTTCAATGTTATTGATAAAAATGAATTTCATAGTTGGAAAAATGATTTAATATTCAATGAACTCATATTGAATTGATGAATATCAGAAAATGGATATTTTGTTTAAGAGATTGAAAATTGTAAAAATCGAAAAAAAAGGTATGAAACGGTAAAATGTCAGAGTCACATCTGAGGGGTGATGTCTGCATTTTACATTGTTGTGTTGTGTGTAGGATGATGAACGGATATCCAGGGATAATTACTGGTTGCATGTTTATTTACTTTTTGTTAGCACAAGGTGCTGTTTACTATTCCGTTCCGTTATTTATTTTAGCCCAGGTGGCCACAGTTGCATGGTAAGAAACTGGATATGTAATCTCAACCTTATATTGTTAATTTTTCTTTTGTTTAAATGAAAATATATATATATATGTAGCTATTTTGTGAGTTGTTAAAGAGTTTGTGAATGCCTGAAATGATAGTGCGTCATATCATCTAGAGTGGTATACTATCTTGGGATGTACGGTAGAGACCCCCAAGCTCATACGTGGTATGGGATGAGTATGAGAGTGGAGTCACAACTGGAACCAAGTTTATTCCTCTCTATCTTTATTAATGAACTTGTAATGTAAAGGTGGTCGTACACGAATGGTTTGTATATTTGGGAATCACATGAACGCTTGATAGGCATAGATGACGATGATTAGTCAGTGATTACTAATAATTTATAGTAGTCAAACGTTCTGACACATTAAAAAGAGACCCCATGGATTACGGTCATGTCAAATGGCCAGCTTGAGCTAGATAAATGATCCCGCAAGTGTGGTAAACAATGACCAACCACAAAATTAGGAACTAATACTTTATTATAAACATCATGTCCCGATTGGGAGCGATCTAGTCATGAATCTCAACTCTCTAAATCCACTACTTCACCATTATGTATTATGTATTTATTGCCTTATTTTGATATATAAAATGAAATGTATGTTTAATATTTTCATTTGGTTCAATTAGATTTTTATAAAAAGAAAATGTTATAGTAAGTATTGTTGATTGATGAAATGTGAGGTTTAAAATGTTTAGTTGCTCACCCCCTAGCTATATGTACTAATTAATGTTAGTTTATTCTGTAAAACTTTGCATATTTAAAATGAGTCAGTATGTTTATTCGTTCATGTTAGGGGAGGTTATTGGCATAATTTGTTTGCTTCCGTACTGGTAACCATTGTTACTCACCATTTCCTTCTCCATTTTTTTTAATTTCAGATCAGAGCTTGACAAGACAGGTATAGAGCACGAGTAAGGATCATCTAGTAGGTCAGATAGACAATCAGAGTTCGTCACCTGGTGAGTATTTGGCTAAACACCCTAGTGGTGTCGATTTGACTAGAAGTATTATAGATTTTGTACTAAGCGTTAAACTTTTTTTATAGTGAGGAATATTTGTATAATCTTGTATTTTGGTTATCCTTCCTCACTCTGATCTATCATATATTATTAGATGTATATAGACTTCTGCTAGTATTATATTTTGTATGTATATATGTAGGATTATGTATGTCGTCTATCAGGTGCAGGTTGAACGCCTTGGAATGCTAACATAAATAGAGGAGACCATGCTGAAATTTTGAGGCGCCACCTTGTGCCTCAGTATCTGACATGGGACTTTGTGTTGGCATTGGACGGGACGTCACACTTTGAGTTAGAAAGTTGGATTGTCAAAGGGTTGGAGAAATGAGTGAAAATTTTTATAGAGTTTGAGGTAGAGAAATGAGGGCTTTTAAGCATGAATTGTTCATAGAAAATAAGGTTGTTTATAGAGTTTTTGGAGATCTTTTAGGGATAAAGTGGTCCAATCCTAAAAAAAAAAAGAATGAACATGAATTTTTGATTATTTTTTTAGGATTTTTCATTTATATGAGGATAAAGATGACATTTGTGAAGAAACCTAAAAAATATTATTTGATCTTTCATTTTTTGATAAATAGAAGTAAGAAACAAAAAACACTTTTGAGATGGTAAATAAGAGAGTGATATGTGTAAAAGTGAAGTGGTAGGTAAAAAGTAGACCTTGGTTCATTTGTAAATAACTAATAAAGTAAGGGTGAATATATGTTCTTGAAATAGATTAATGGGAAAATCAAAGTACTTTTGGGAGGGTGAGTAGGAGAGTGACATGTATAAAGGTGAAGTAGTAGATGAAAAGTAGACCTTGGTTCATTTGTAAATAACTCATAAAGCAAGGGTGGATGTATATTTTTAAAATGGACTAATAGGAGAGCTTATGTATATACTTAAAGATTCCCACCTTTTGAGGATATGATTGGAAGTTTTCTCAATTTTATGGACTATTATCAAAGACCAAAAAACCTTTTTGGTTTGACCATCCTTTTTGGGAAGAGTGTTCTTGGATTTGTTGACTCTCCAATTAGATTGAATCATTGGGTATTGGGAGCTTATGAGAGATCAACATGTGTCATCCTTTGAGGGGGTGTGAGGGAATGGGCTTAGAATGGACTTAGTATTGGGCTTAGGAGATGGATTTGGTTTATGGATAATAGGTATTAGGGCCATGGACTTTATTTATGGATAATGGGTTTGGAGATGGGTTAAGAAATTAGAGTGGGTTAGGGACAAGGTTGAGCATGACATGATGCATGTATGCATGTATGCGTGAAGATGATGCCACTTAGCAACACGGGTCCGTTGAGAGGGTTGAGTTATAAATTGAAAACAATTTGAAAAAAAATTATTTTTTCTTATAGGGTTCGTGCAAATTGGGGTGTCTACAGCTACCCCTCTTTGTAGGAGTTGTTTGCAAAGAAATGCAAAGAATAGACTGGACACTTATTTGCACGAACATGAAATGATTCATCGAAAGATGTCTAGAAACGTCGAATATGTTGATGATATTTTGTCAAGTGTGGCTACCCAAACACGGGGTCAGACAGGGTTAGTCCTTTTTAAATCTTTGACTTTGTGGCATGTAGCTCGTTCGAAATCTTGGATAAATTTTTTTGGTTATCTTTGAAAATGTTGATGTTTCAAATCATGCAATGCAATTTTTGAAATTATTTTTTTTCTTTTCCCTTCGTTGATTTTGAATTTCGAACTTATTTTTCCCTTTTCATGGAAGTTACAGGATCGTCTTGAGGGGTGGTTGTTCCTAAAAAAGGCTTGCTTTGAAGATTTATGACGACCTGATATTTGAGTATTTAATGAGTCATCCTACTTTGGATGTGGAGAGAATCATCATTGATCAGGCTGCTCAAATCAAAGCCTTCGAGGATAAAGTTGATGCCTACTATGTTTTGCATGGAAATGTTTGAGTGATTATTTGCCCGTTGTCCCCTTTTGTACTTTGCTTTCAAAAAGAGCCATGTAGTGCTGTTTGAAATGAATGAAATGAAAAATAAGTTTTTTACGTAATGGCCTCAGATATATCTATTATTTTTGAAAAGTCTTGATTTTGAGAAAGTCTTAGATTCTTTGTCACTGGCCAAACATAATACTTTTGATGATGCATTTATTTTTATTTTAGCTTTTAAAATATTGTCTTTGTCGAATAAATTGTGACAGACCAGTATTTGATAACTCTAAGCTTTGACGATTATGGTGTTTTTGCCAAATGTCGAAGATGCAAGTGTTAGTTAATCCTTAGCATCTTTAGAGTCATCCCCAAGATTAAGAATTTTTACTAAGCTATCTTCGCTGTATCTACTGGAATATTGAGGGCTTTAAGATTTTTGCCGTTCACAGTTTATACTCTTGCGGGCCAGGAGTTATTATATATATATTTTTTATTTATTTATTATTTATTATTTATTATTCCCATTTTTGCCCTGGTGCCAGTTACAATTTTCACCAGACCTGGTTTCCACATTTGTGCTCACTGACGCCTTTTTCAAATTTTTATCGTGCCGATGATTTTGATCTTGTCATAAATTGATTTTTTTTACTCACGGTGCCTTTGTGGGTTTTCACCTTGCCCTTTCAGTCTATGCTCATTTTATAGATTTTCACTTCGAACCCCTTCTCGGTTTCTCTATGCCCTTCGTGGCTTGGTGACTCAAGTTGAGCTACGAGATCAAACACTCTACCCTTCTAGTGACGCTCTTTCTTGAGTAATATATTTGAACTCCCCTCTCGAATTCGTCCGATGATTTTCATAGTGGGGTGACTCAAGTTGAGCTTCGAGATCAATGACTCTACACTTCGAGTCGTTATTTTTTTTCAAATACTCGATTTGACCTTCCATCTTAGGTCTTCCAATGACTTTGGCGACTTGAAATCCAAAATTAAGTAACAAGATCAACCATACCTTGATGATATTTCCCATGATATGCTTTCACCGTGACTAAGTTACCTTGAATCATCCCCTGATCTGAGAGGACTTTAAGTGGGACGAAACGTAGGCTTAAGCTAGGGTTGTAAAATGATAAGAAAGGCTGAATCTGAATTTATTGAAGGATGGAATGAAAACAGGATTTGTCTATTTTTGTTCTAAAAATATGATTTATGTTTCCTTCCGGTGTTTCGTGAACTTGTTAAGGAAGGAGATTTGTGTCGAGCTTAAGATCAAACATTCGAGATTTTTGATATTTTGATTTTTTTTTTTGTATTTATAGTTATTCACAGTTTATCCTCATGCGGGTCAGGAGTATACTTTAGTATTTTTGTTTTGACTTTTGATTTTTTTTTTTTATATTTTGTATTTTGTTACTTTTCTCGATAATTGTGACTTACCTTGGTCTTGGCTTAAAAAATGAAAGTAATGGCTCAAAAAAAAAAAATAACTAAGGGTGGATAATTGTTCAGGTAGTAGAAAGATGGCATATCTTCATTTCAACGCATGATTTTAGGCGTAGTATTTCTTGACGGTGTTGACGTTGATCGATTGTGGAAAGACTTCCCCGTCTATTTCGATGAGGATTAACGCTCCCCCAGACAATACCTTTTGGACGACGAATGGCCCCTCGTAATTTGTAAGAAACTTTCCACTTGCGTTTTCTTGTATTGGTAGAATCTTCTTCAGAACTAGATTTCCTGGTACAAATTCTCAAGGTTGAATTTTTTTGTTATAAGCTCGTGCTATGCTCCGTTGATAAGTTTGACCGTGACAAATTGCTGAAAGACGTTTCTCTTCTATTAAGTTCAACTGATCGAACCGAGCTTGGACCCATTCTACTTCATCTACTTTAACTTCTCTCAAGATCCGAAAGAAGGTAATTTCTACCTCAACAGGTAAGACTACTTCCATTCCATTGACCAACGAATAAGACGTTACCCCAGTCAAAGTTTGGATTGATGTTCGATAAGCGTGTAGAGCGATTGGTAACATCTCGTGCCAATCTTTTTAAGTAATAACCATTTTTTTGATGATCTTCTTGATGTTTTTGTTGGCGGCTTCGACTGTTCCGTTCATCTTTGGTATGTAAATGAATGAGTTATGATAGGTGATCTGAAAATCTTTGCACATTTTTGACATGTCTTTGTTTTTGAAGTTCTTGGCATTATCGATTACTATCCTGCTTAGGAGGCCGTACCGACATATGATGTCATTTTTCACGAATTTTAAGATGTTGCCCATTGGGGCAGGATGTGGCTTTTACCCATTTTGTAAAGTATTCTATGGTGACTAAGATGAAGTGATGCCCATTAGAAGCTTGAGGATTGATTTTCCAGATGACATTCAAGCCCCAGAGTGAGAAGGGCCAAGGAGAAGTCATGTGATGTAATTCTGAAGGAGGCGCATTGATCTTGTTGGCGTAAATTTGACAAAAATGGCATTTTCGAACATGTTGGTACATGTCGTTCTCCATAGTTATCCAGTAGTAATCCATTATCATTATCTTCTTTGTGAGCATATGTCCATTCATATGAGGTCTGTAGACTCCACCATGTATAGTTTTGATTAGAAGTTGAGCTTCTATTTCAATTACGCATCTAAGGAGGACCTTATGGTGCGACTTTTTGTACAAGACTCCATTACTAAAAAAGAACTGTCCTGCCAATCTCTGAATGGTCTTTTGATCATTTGTTGTGGTATCCGGTGGAAAAGTGTAACACCCCAAATTTTTAATTCGTATCTCGAGGAAAAATAAAAAGTGGAATTTTAAGAAAATCTTGAAAGTAGGACTTAGGGTAAAATTGTGCGACCTTTTCTGATCATTTTTAATGGAATCTGACCTCACCATTAGATTCAAAATGATCGAAAAACATAGTTTAGCCTATAAGCACGTTCAAATGCGAGTCCAAATATAAAAGTTGCAAAATCCTCGATTACCGGGTCGGACCAGGCTAAAACAGTGACTTTTTGTTAGAGGAATAATTTTTAAGATTCGATTATACCATTGGATTTGTAATGAAAAATTATTGAATATGGACTATTTATATGCCATTTTTGGAGATCAGGAAGTCGAATTATCGTCAAAAATGAAAACGACGTAAAGTTAAGGGGTCACCTCAGGCCAAAAATGTAAATTTTTGTTAGAGACATAATTTGTAGAAATTGACTACACCATTAGATCAGGAACGAAAAATTAGGCGAAATGGACTATTCATTTGTCAGTTTTGGAGTCCGGATGATCAAGTTATCATCGATCAAAACAATAGCCAAAATACCGATTTCGTCCCGAGACCTTATATAAATAAGTTTTTATTTTTTTTTTCTTACTATTCATCTTCCCCAACGCGTCAAAATCAGCCACATTTTTTTTAAAAAAAATTTGTTTTTCTCTCGTTCTTCCAACGTCGATTCGTCGCAAACGGTCCACTTTCGACGATCGCCGCAGAAGAGAAAAAGATCCGCAGCTTCGACATCTACCAAACCCACCCAAGATCCATTCATTTCATCTCCTTTTTCACCCGATATCGTCGAAAATCAGCCGTACGTATATACGGAAATTTCGAAACTTTGACCTCAGATTTCGTCCGTTTCGGGGTCAAATCGCTTTCCGACGCAGAAGGGAGAAACGTCCCCAGCCTCATTATCTACATAGCCCAACCAAGTTCCTTCCGTTTTCTTGTCTTTTTCACCTCGTATAGTCAAAAATCAGCCGTATTTTTATACGGAGATTTTCGTAACTTCGACCTCGGTTTTCATCGATTTCGGGGTCAAACCGTCTTTCGCCGTAGAAGGGAGAAGAGACGAGTACATCGAGATCTTCGAAACCATCAAGTCGATTTCAAAAATCAGCCGCTTCGAAGTTTGGTCCGTCTCGATTTTCGCGTCGATCGTCTCGATTTCCGCGCACGTGCTTCAATTCCGTCGCCTAGTGATTGTAAGGAACTCTCAATTTCTATTAGTAATCGTAGATTGTGAAAATTGCATTTAGGATTTTATTAAAAATTTGTGGTGAGTTTCCAAAACATAGAATTCTTATGTTATTTAAAATTTCACGCCAGAAATTACATGTTTGATATGTTTAATTGTATTTTTAACAAATTATACGTGAGTAGGATATTTTATCGGGTTATTTCTGCCAGTTGGGTCATGTGCACCGCTCGGACCTTGTTTTAATATAAGTTTTGTATTTTTTTCGAGATTTTTGATAGAAATGAATTTCATAGTTAGAAAAACGATTTACTATTCAATTAACTCATGTTGAGTTGATGAATATCAGAAAATGGATGTTTTATTGAAGAGATTGAAAATTGTAAAAATCAGAAAAAGGGAAAAAAGGGTATGAAACGGTAAAATGTCAGAGTCACACCCGAGGGGTGATGTCTGCATTTTACGTTGTTGTGTTGTGTGCAGGTTGGTGAACAGATATCCAGGAATAATATTGTTGGTTGCATGTTTATTTAAATTTCTGTTAGCGCGAGGCGCTCCGTTATGTTATTTATTTTAGGCCGGGTGGCCACACTTGCATGGTAGGAAACTGGATATCTATTCTCAACCTTGTATTGTTAATTTCTTTTTTGTTTTCAAATGAAAATAATATATATATGTAGCTATTTTGTGAGCTGTTAAAGAGTTTGTGAATGCCTGAAGGGATAGTGCATCATATCATCCGGAGTGGTGTACTATCCTGGGATGTACGGTAGGGACCACCAAGCTCATACGTGGTATGGGACGCGTATGAGAGTGGAGTCACAACTGGAATCCGGGTTTATTCCTCTCTATCTTTACCAGTGAACTTGTAATGTAAAGGTGGTCGTATACGAATGGTTTGTATATTTGGGAATCACATGTACGCCTGATAGGCATAGACGAAGATGATTGGTCAGTGATCACTAACAATCTATAGTAGTCGAACGTTCTGACACATCGAAAAGAGACCCATTGCTTACGGTCATGTCAAACGGCCAGCCTGAGCCGGATAAATGGTCAACCAAACGTGGTAAGGGCAGCGACAGGCCACAAAATCAGGAACTAAAAGCCAGAGAGAAATTGTAACATCATGTCCCGACTGGGAGCGATCCAGTCGTGAATCCCAACACTCTAATTCCAATACTCCACCATTGTGTATTATGTATCTGCTGCTTTACTTTGATATATAAAATGAAATACATGTTTAATGTTTCCATTTGATCAATTAGATTTGTACATAAAGAAAATGGTATAGTGAGTACTGTTGATTGATGTAATGTCAGTTTTAAAATGTTTAGTTACTCATCCCTGGTTATATGTACCAGTTAATCGTAGTTTATTATGTAAAACTTTGATTATTTTAAAATGATTCAGTATGCTTATTCGTTCATGCTAGGAGGGGTTATTGGCAGAAATTGTTTGTTTCCCTACTGGGTAACCATTGTTACTCACCCTTTCCTTCTCTATTTTTTTCGTTTCAGATTCAGAGCTTGGCGAGGTAAGTATAGAGTACGAATGAGGATCATCTGGTTGGTCAGATAGACAACCAGAGTTCGTCACCTGGTAAGTACTAGGGCTATACCCCCTAGTGGTGTCAATTCCCCTAGGTAGTTTTATGGATTCTGTCTTGAGTGTTAGGAATTCTGTTAGAGTGAGAAATTTTGTATAATCTTGTATTCTGGTTATTCTTCCGCACTCTGATCTTTCGTACGTTATTAGACGTGTATAAGCTTCCGCTAGTATTATATTTTGTATATGTATGCAGGATTGTATGTTGTTTATCAGGTGCAGGTTGAACGCCTTGGAATGCTAACATAAATAGAGGAGACCATGCCGAAATTTCGAGGTGCCACTTAGTACCTCGAGATCTGACATGGGGATTTGTGTTAGCGTTCGGCGGGGCGCCACAAAAAGTTTGATCCTTCCAAAAATCCTTGATGTCTGCATACCATGGTTTTTCTTTAGGGTCTTTAATTTCCACAAGCAAACAATATGCTGGTTCATCTTGAATGTCGATCTTAAGAGGTTCAACAATGGTGTCTTTGGAGATGTTGACCATTGAAGCAAGAGTAGCCAGTGCATTTGCAAACTGGTTCTTAGCCATCGACATATAAATAAATGAAATTCGAGTGAAATTTGAGTTTAGACCCTCGAGATACTCATGATAAGGAACTAGTCTTTGCTTTCGGGTTTTCCATTCTCTTGTTGTTTTGTAAATTACCAGACTTTAGCCTCCAAATACATCTATTTGATCTACTTCAAGGTCAATTGATGCTTTCAACCCTACAATGCATGTTTCATACTCAACTTCATTGTTTGAACATTGGAAGCTTAGTCTGCCTACAGTGGGAATATGAGTTTCATCGAGTTTGACTAGGATTGAATCAATTCTGTTTCCCTTTTGAGTTACCACTCCATCGAAGTACATTTTCTAGCTAGAGTTTTCATCTTCGCTTTTGACTTCAACAAACAAAATGGTTTCATCAGGAAAATTTATCTTTAGTGGTTTATAGTCAGGTAGAGGATGCTCTGCTAAGTAGTCAGCAATGGTTTATCCTTTAATGGCTTTTTGAGTGACATAGGTGATGTCGAACTTAGATAATAGTAGTTGCCATTTTATAATACGTCCTGTTACTGTCGATTTTTCGAAGAGATATTTCAAAGGGTTCATCCGAGTAATGAGCATAGTCAAATAACTGAGCAAGTAGTGGCGTAGTCATTGTGATGCCTAGACAAGGGCACAACACTTCTTTTCGAGAGTCTAATAGTTCACCTCATAATTTGTGAACTTCTTGCTAAGGTAATAGATGACTCACTTTTTTTTACCAGTTTCATCATGCTGCCCCAATACACAGTCCATGAAATTTTCTTACATGGAGAGATACATCAATAGAGGTCAACCTGGTGTAGGGGGAACCAAGAATTAAGCAAGTATTTCTTGATCTTGTCGAAGGCTTCTTGATAGTCTTCATTCCATTCTTTCGGCTCAATCTTTTTTAGTAGTTTGAGTATTGACTCATAGATCGACGTGAGTTGTGCGATAAACCGGTTAATGTACTAAATTCTCTCTAGGAATCCCCTGATTTCTTTCTTCGATTTGAATGGCTTCATACTTGTAATGTACTTAGTCTTGGCTAGATCAATTACGATGCCACTTCTACTGATAATGAACTCTAACAGCTTTCCTAACGTTGCCCCAAATACCCACTTTGTCGGATTAAGCCTTAAATTGTACTTCTTTAATCGATCAAACAATTTCTTCAAGTTCACCAGATGGTCTTTGTCGAGATTCGATTTAGCTATCATGTCGTTTACATATACTTTTATCTCTTTGTAAATCATGTCATGGAATAAGGCAGTCATGGCTTGCTGGTAAGTTGCTCCAACATTCTTGAGATCGAATGGCATGACATTATAGTAAAAGGTGTCCCAAGGTGTGATGAACGCAGTCTTCTCTTGGTCTTCTTCTGCCATTTTTATCTGATTGTAACCCGAGAAGCCATCCATGAATGAGAACATACTATGCCTAGTTGTATTATCGACCAGGGTGTCGATGTGTGGTAATGGAAAGCCGTCCTTAGGATTGGCCCTGTTCAGATCTTGCTAGTCTACACACATGCGTACTTTTTCATCCTTATTTTGTACAGGAACGACGTTAGTAAGTCACTCAGGGTAGGTGGATACCGCGAGAAATTCTACTTGGAACTATTTCATTACTTCGTCCTTGACCTTAAGTGTTAATTCTGATTTCAATTTTTATAATTTTTGTTTGATTGTCCTACTTCCCGGTGTGATAGGTAACTTGTGAACGACTAGATCTATGTATAAACCGGGCATATCTTGATATAACCATGTGAAGACATCTTGGTATTGTTGTAAGAACTTTATCATCACTTCTTTCTGCTCACTTGTTAATAAGGCTCCAATTTTAACGATCCGTGGGTCATCTTCGGTGCCTAGGTTAACTGAGTTTATACCCTCTATATTTAACTGAACAACCTTCTCGTGACATTCCATGAGTTCTTTGATTTCTTGTGGAGGATATTGAATTTCTTCCTCTAACTCTTCTTCAATCGTTATGAGATCAAAGTCAAGCTTGAGGTCAAAATCGTATTCATCTCTTTCGTACTTCATTCTATCACAAGGCCCATTCAACTGAGGTAATTCTTTAAAAACCTTTGGTATTTTGAAGATTTATAAATTTTTTGAAAATTTGAAAACATTTGATTTTTTTGAATCTTGTAAAGTTTTTGATTTTTTTTGGGTTTTTTTAATTATTTGAACTTTTGAAATTAGATAAAGAGAAATCATGAAAATTCATTAGCAACGAAGGTGAGGCCCCTAAAATAGTCTTGTTTTGAGGATGAGGGCTCATTATGGCTCTCAGGTAAATGAGATTTTGCTAATGGCATTTTCTTTGGAGGTCGTACGGATTCTGGACCCCATCACGGCCTCATAAGTGATTGGGTATTCTTCTCAATTCTTAAAGACTTTTCCCTCCTCTACAGGGTAGATAGGTCGGGAAAGTGACTCCCTTGATGGTTCAGATATGACCATCACTTTTGGGTGACTATTGTTAGAGCTGGGTACAGACATCTGGAGGGTGGGTGGAATTACAACAGATCCCCAATCGATCTTGAAAGGGAATAATGATTCGTTTTCTTCGCATATTGCGACTACCACCTCGAACGGGTTCTGAAAGTGCCCTCGATCCGCGAGGTGCGCAGATTCACTTTTGATTTTTGAGGTTTGGGAGTCGCCACCTGGTTATTACGGTCTAGGAATTGAACATTGACTCTAAAAGATAAATAATACTAATCTACGAAAGAAAAATACGGGTTCGGGGATCACGTTACGGGGTTGGAAGGTGTTAGGCACCAACCCCGCTCGGCAAACGCCAGTTTCTACTAATTCTCAAATAAAACTACCTAGCTAACAAGACCTAAATAATAATAAATAAATAAAAATAGTCACCTATTTCGAATGTAACGGTTTTGTTCCCTCAGATCTGCTAGAACAACTCCTTTTACGGTACTCCTCACTTCGTTCTGTCACTGGATTTGCTTCAGATCTCCAAGACAAGGTACTTCCTTCTTAGATCTGAATTTTTCAAATTTGTTTATGGATTTTTGAGTGTTTTTGAAAGGCTTCTAGGTATTTTTTGAGCTAAAGTTGGGGTATGGGTGTTAGGTAAAGAGTTAGGACTTCAAAATTAGGGTTTATGGGAGGCTAGGGAAGTTTTTTGACCTATTTTTCTTTAGGTTTATTTTTTGGTACGAAAATAGGTTGTAAGGACTCCTATTTATAGATTTTTTAAGTGCTTGTTTAGATAGAGTTAGTATTTTATTAGAATTGTTTTAGGTAGAATTAGTGTTTAATTATCATTCTTTTAGGTAGAGTTATATTTTAATTAGGATTGTTTGAAATAAAGTTATTATTTAATTAGGATTGTTTGAAGATTTTGACTTTCAGTCTCACTTGATTGACTTTAAGATTTTGACTTTAGTCTTACTTGATTGACTTTAATATCTTGACTTTAGTCTTACTTGATTGACTTTAATTTTAACTTCAGTCTTACTTGATTGACTTTAATTTCTTGACTTTAGTCTTACTTGATTGACTTTTAGATCTTGACTTTAATCTTACTTGATTGACTTTAATTTTGACTTTAGTCTTACTTTACATTAATTTTGATTTAATTATTAATTTCATAATTTTTAATTATTAAAATTGTAAAATTACTATTTTACCCTCGGAGAGGACTTTTTGCATTTTAAGTCGGTTTTTTATGTTTTAGGATGTTTTGGAATCAATTTTTCATAAGAAATTCAATGGGAATATTGGTTTGTATTATTTATGAATTTTTTTATGCGAAATGGTCATGAACTTTTTGAGGGGCATTTTTGTAATTTTATCAAATTTTTTGAAATTTGGCGAAATGATTTATTTGATTTTGATTTGTTATTTTATGTATTCGAATGGGTTTTTCTAAGCGTAATGTAAGCTCTAGGATTTTTTTGAGATTAGGGGTATTTTGGAAATTTGATCATTTTTTAGTAATTTTTATCGTAAAGCTTCTTTTGTTTGTAAGATGATAATTTCTATATTTTTGGAGTTATATTTTCCTAGCGAAGCGTGGTTTCTAAGGTTTTGTTAGTTTGAGATACCTCATCCAAATTTTTGAAACATATCTAGAAACAAAATAAAGCATTGAATAATCATCCATCATTGGGAACCATTGCAATCGGGTTGACGAGTTGATTAATCAGGCGAGTGCAAAAATGAGGTATCTACAGATGCCTCTCTTTGACAGAGGGTTGAAGCAAACTACGTCGCAAATCTATTTTGGTAGATAGTGCGATATCTGAATGCCAAAGCTAGTGACAGTTCATTTTGCAACCTGATTTAACAATTTATCAGGATATTCGGATCCTTGAAGATAAAACTCTCCCCGAACTAGAAAGTTGTTAGGTCCTTCAGCGCGAACTCTCACTAACGGTGTCAAATCCTTGAATTTTATTCCCCATGACTAAAATGTCCAAGTGTATGCATTTGAAATCTAAGATAAATCTCAAAGGGTCTGAGCAAAATTCGAGTAAAACAGAGTAAAATCTGAGCAAAACATAAAATGTAAGAAAACCTAAGAAAAAATTTGACTTTAAACAAAACTTGAAAATTTTTTGAGGTTTGAGAAAAACCAAAACAAAAGTTGAGAAAAAGTTGAATGTTATACTGTACTTACCCTGGGTGACAGAGTAATGAACTTATTTTTTTGGGATGTTCTCCTCTACCTACTCAGAGTGAAAGAGTAATTAACTAAGCTTTTTGGGAGTCCTACTTTACTTGCTTAAGGTGAAAGAGTAATGAACTAATTTTTTTCGGAAGTTCTACTCTTCTTATTTGGAGTGAAAGAGTAATGAACAAATTTTTTTGGGCATCCTATTCTACCTGCCCCGGGTGAAAGAGTAATGAACTAATTTTTTTGGGAAGTTCTACTCTACCTACTCGGAGTGAAAGAGTAATGAACTAATTTTTTTGGGAGTCCTACTCTACCTACCCAGGGTAAAAGAGTAATGAACTAATTTTTTTTGGAAGTTCTACTCTACCTACTCGGAGTGAAAGAGTAATGAACTAAGCTTTTTGGGAGTCCTACTCTGCCTGCTCAGGGTGAAAGAGTACTGAACTAATTTTTTTTGGGAAGTTCTACTCTACCTACTCGGAGTGAAAGAGTAATGAACTAAACTTTTGGGAGTCCTACTCTACCTGCCCAGAGTGAAAGAGTAATGAACTAATTTTTTTTGTGAAGTTCTACTCTACATACTCGGTGTGAAGGAGTAATGAACTAAGCTTTTGGGAGTCCTACTCTACTTATCCTAGGTGAAAGAATAATGAACTTATTTTTTTGGGAAGTTCTACTCTACCTACACGGAGTGAAAGAGTAATGAACTAAGCTTTTTAAGAGTCCTAGTCTACCAGCCCAGGGTGAAAGAGTAATGAACTAATTTTTTTCAGAAGTTCTACTCTTCTTATACGGAGTGAAAGAGTAATGAACTAATTTTTTTTGGAGTCCTACTCTACCTGCCCAGGGTGAAAGAATAATGAAATAATTTTTTTAGAAAGTTCTACTCTACCTACTTGGAGTGAAAGAGTAAAGAACTAAGCATTTTGGGAGTTCTACTCTATTTGGCCAGTGTGAATGAGAAATAAACTAAAGTTTGAAAGAGTAATGAACTAAACCAAACTTGAAAAAAGTTTGAGGATTGAGAAAAACCTTAACAAAATTTGAGAACAAGTTGAATGTTATTATACTCTACCTGCCCAGGGTAAAAGTGTAATGAAGTAATTTTTTTCGGAAGTTCTACTCTACATACTCGGAGTGAAAGAGTAATAAACTAAACTTTTGGGTAACCTACACTACCAGCTCAGGGTAAAAATGTAATGAACTAATTTTTTTTGGGAAGTTCTACTCTACTTACTCCGAGTGAAAGAGTAATGAACTAAGATTTTTTGGGAGTCCTACTCTATCTGCACAGGGTGAAAGTGTACTGAACTAATTTTTTTTAGGAAGTTCTATTCTACCTACTCGGAGTGAAAGAGTAATGAACTAAACTTGAAGGAGTCCTACTCAACCTGCTCAGGGTGGAGAAGTAATGAACTAATTTTTTTTGTGACGTTCTACTCTACACAGTCGGAGTGAAAGAGTAATGAACTAAACTTTTGGGAGTCCTACTCTACTTATCTAAGGTGAAAGAGTAATGAACTTATTTTTCTGGGAAGTTCTACTTTACCTACTCGGAGTAAAAGAGCAATGAATTAAGCTTTTCAGAGTCCTATTCTACCTGCTCAAGGTGAAGGAGTAATGAACTAATTTTTTTTTGGCACTTCTAATCTACCTACTCGGAGTGAAAGAGTAATGAACTTAGCTTTTTGGGAGTCTTACTCTACCTGCTCGGGGTGAATGAGCACTGAACTAATTTTTTTTTGGAAGTTCTACTCTACCTACTCCGAGTGAAAGAGTAATGAACTAAGCTTTTTGGGAGTCCTACTCCACCTGCCTGGGGTGAAAGAGTAATGAACTAATTTTTTTGGGAGTCCTATTCTACCTGCCCAGGGTGAAAGAGTAATGATCTAATTTTTTTAGAAAGTTCTACTCTACCTACTCGGAGAGAAGGAGTAATGAACTAAGCTTTTTGGGAGTTCTACTCTACTTGCCTAGTATGGAAGACTAATGAACTAAAGTTTGAACGAGTAATGAACTAAACAAAACTTGAAAAAAATTTGAGGATAGATAAAAACCTGAACAAAAGTTGAGAAAAAGTTGAATGTTATACTCTACCTGCCTAGGGTGAAAGAGTAATGAAGTAATTTTTTTTGGAAGTTCTACCCTACCTACTCGGAGTGAAAGAGTAATGAACTAAGCTTTTTGGGAGTCCTACTCTACCTGCAAAGGGTGAAAAAATAATTAATTAATTTTTTTGGGAAGTTCTACTCTACATACTCGGAGTAAAAGAGTAATGAACTAAACTTTTGGGAGATCTACATTACCAGTTCAGGGAGAAAGAGTACTGAACTAATTTTTTTTGGGGAGTTCTACTCTACCAACTCCGAGTGAAAGGGTAATGAATTAAGCTTTTAGGAGTCCTACTGTACTTGCCCAGGGTGAAAGAGTAATGAACTAATTTTTTTGTGAAGTTCTACTCTGCCTACTCGGAGTGAAAGAGTAATGAACTAATTTTTTTTTGGAGTCTTACTCTACATACAAAGTGTGAAAAAGTAATAAACTAATTTTTTTGGGAAGTTCTACTCTAGCTACTTGGAATGAAAGTGTAATGAACAAAGATTTTTGGAAGTCCAACTCTACCTACTCAGGGTGAAAGAGTAAAGAACAAATTTTTTTTTGAAGGTGTACTCTACCTACTCAGAGTGAAAGAGTAATGAACTAAGCTTTTTGGGAGTCCTACTCTACCTGCTTATGGTGAAAGAGTACTGAACTAATTTTTTTTGGGAGGTTCTACTCTTCCTATTCGGAGTGAAACTATAATGAACTAAACTTTTGGGATTCCTACTCTACCTGCCTAGGGTGAAAGAGTAATGAACTAATTTTTTTTTGTGAAGTTCTACTCTACATACTCGGAGTGAAAGAGTAATGAACTAAGCTTTTGGGAGTCCTACTCTACTTATCCTGGGTGTAAGAGTAATGAACTTATTTTTTTGGGATGTTTTACTCGACCTACTCGAAGTGAAAGAGTAATGAACTAAGCTTTTTGGGAGTCCTACTTTACCTGCCTATGGTGAAAGAGTAATGAACTAATCTTTTTTGGAAGTTCTACTCTTCTTATTCGGAATGAAAGAGTAATGAACAAATTTTTTTGGGAGTCCTTTTCTACCTGTCCAGGGTAAAAGAGTAATGAACTACTTTTTTTGGAAAGTTCTACTCTACCTACTTGGAGTGAAAGAGTAATGAACTAAGATTTTTGGGAAGTTCTACTCTACTTGCCCAGTGTAAAAGAGTAATGAACTAAAGTTTAAAAGAGTAATGAATTAAAAAAAACTTGAAAAAAACTTGAGGTTTGAGAAAAACCTGAACAAAAGTTGAGAAAAAGTAGAATGTTATACTCTACCTACCCAGGGTGAAAAAAAGGCACGAACTAATTTTTTTGGGAAGTTGTACTCTATCTACTTGGAGTGAAAGAGTAATGAACAAAGCTTTTGGGAGTCCTACTCTACATGCTCAGGGTGAAAAAGTAATGAACTAATTTTTTTTGGGAAATACTACTCTACCTACTTGGAGTGAAAGAGTAATGAACTAAGCTTTTGGGATCCTACTCTACCTGCCCAGGGTGAAAGGGTAATGAACTATTTTTTTTTGGAAGTTCAACTCCACCTACTCGGAGTTAAAGAGTAATGAACTAATTTTTTTGGGAATCCTACTCTACCTACCCAGGGTGAAAGAGTAATGAACTAATTTTTTGGGAAGATCTACTCTACCTACTCGGAGTGAAAAAGTAATGAACTAAGCTTTTTGGGATTCCTACTCTACCTGCTCAGGGTGAAAAAGTACTGAATTAAATTTTTTTTGGAAGTTCTACTCTACCTATTCGGAGTGAAAGGGTAATGAACTAAACTTTTGGGGTTCCTACTCTACCTTTCCAAAGCGAAAGAGTAATGAATTAATTTTTTTTGTGAAGTTCTACTCTACATACTCGGAGTGAAAAAGTAATGAACTAAGTTTTTTGGAGTCCTACTCTACTTATCTTAGGTGAAAGAGTAATGAACTTATTTTTTTGGGAAGTTCTACTCTACCTACTCGAAGTGAAAGAGTAATGAACTAAGCTTTTTAGGAGTACTACTCAACCTGCCTAGGGTGAGAGAGTAATGAACTAAATTTTTTTGAATATTCTACTCTTTATATTCGGAGTGAAAGAGTAATGAACGAATTTTTTTGGAAGTCCTATTCTACCTACCCAGGGTGAAAGAGTAATGAACTAATTTTTTTGGAAAGTTCTACTCTACCTACTCGGAGTGAAAGATTAATGAATTAAGCTTATAGGGAGTTCTACTCTATTTGCCCAGTGTGAAAGTGTAATGAACTAATGTTTGAAAGAGTAATGAACTAAACAAAACTTGAAAAAAATTTGATGTTTCAGAACAACATGAACAAAAGTTGAGAAAAAGTAGAATGTTATACTCTACCTGCCCAGGGTGAAAGAGTAATGAACTATTTTTTTTTAGGAAGTTCTACTCTACCTACTCCGAGTGAAAGAGTAAAGAACTAACCATTTTGGGAGTTCTACTCTATTTGGCCAGTGTGAATGAGAAATAAACTAAAGTTTGAAAGAGTAATGAACTAATGTTTTGGGAAGATCTACTCTACCTACTCGGAGTGAAAAAGTAATGAACTAAGCTTTTTGGGATTCCTACTCTACCTGCTCAGGGTGAAAAAGTACTGAACTAATTTTTTTTTTGAAGTTCTACTCTACCTATTCGGAGTGAAAGGGTAATGAACTAAACTTTTGGGGGTCCTACTCCACCTGTCCAATGCGAAAGAGTAATGAATTAATTTTTTTTGTGAAGTTCTACTCTACATACTCGGAGTGAAAAAGTAATGAACTAAGCTTTTGTGAGTCTTACTCTACTTGCCCAGGGTGAAAGAGTAATGAACTAATTTTTTTTGGGAAGTTCTACTCGACCTGCTCGGAGTGAAAGAGTAATCAACTAAGCTTTTGGCAGTCATACTGTACCTGCCCAGGGTGAAAGAGTAATGAACTAATTTTTTTTTTGAAAGTTCGACTCTACTTAGAGTGAAAGAGTAATGAACTAATTTTTTTTGGGAGTCCTACTCTACCTGCCCAGGGTGAAAGAGTAATGAACTAATTTTTTTGGGAAGTTCTACTCTACCTACTCGGAGTGAAAGAGTAATGAACTAAGCTTCTAGGGAATTCTAATCTATTTGCCCAGTGTGAAAGAGTAATGAACTAAAGTTTGAAAGAGTAATGAACTAAACAAAACTTGAAAAAAATTTGATGTTTCAGAACAACCTGAACAAAAGTTGAGAAAAAGTAGAATGTTATACTCTACCTGCCCAGGGTGAAAGAGTAATGAACTAATTTTTTTTAGGAAGTTCTACTCTACCTATTCCGAGTGAAAGAGTAATGAACTAAGCTTTTGGGAGTCTTACTCTACTTTCCCAGGGTGAAAGAGTAATGAACTAATTTTTTTTGGAAAGTTCTACTCGACCTGCTCGGAGTGAAAGAGTAATCAACTAAGCTTTTGGCAGTCATACTCTACCTGCCCAGGGTGAAAGAGTAATGAACTAATTTTTTTTTGAAAGTTCGACTCTACTTAGAGTGAAAGAGTAATGAACTAATTTTTTTTGGGAGTCCTACTCTACCTGCCCAGGGTGAAAAAATAAAGAACTAATTTTTTTCAGAAGTTCTACTCTACCTTCTCAGAGTGAAAGAATAATGAACTAAGCTTTTTGGGAGTTCTGCTCTACTTGCCCAGTGTAAAAGAATAAGAAACTTATTTTTTTGGGAAATTCTACTCTACCTACTCGGAGTGAAAGAGTAATGAACTAAGCTTTTTGGGAGTTCTACTCTACTTGCCTAGTGTAAAAGAGTAATGAACTTATTTTTTTGGGAAGTTCTACTCTTCCTACTCGAAGTGAAAGAGTAATGAACTAAGCTTTTTGGGATTTCTACTCTACTTGCCTAGGGAGAAAGAGTAATGAACTAATCTTTTTTGGAAGTTCTACTCTTCTTATTCGGAGTGAAAGAGTAATGAACTAATTTTTTTGGGAGTCCTTTTCTACGTGCCCAGGGTAAAAGAGTAATGAACTACTTTTTTTGGGAAGTTCTACTCTACCTACTTGGAGTGAAAGAGTAATGAACTAAGATTTTTGGGAAGTTCTACTCTACTTGCCCAGTGTAAAAGAGTAATGAACTAAAGTTTCAAAGAGTATTGAACTAAACAAAACTTGAAAAAAACTTGAGGTTTGAGAAAAACCTGAACAAAAGTTGAGAAAAAGTAGAATGTTATACTCTACCTACCCAGGGTGAAAAAGAGTAACGAACTAATTTTTTTGGGAAGTTGTACTCTATCTACTTGGAGTGAAAGAGTAATGAACTAAGCTTTTGGGAGTCCTACTCTACATGCTCAGGGTGAAAGAGTAATGAACTAATTTTTTTTTGGGAAGTACTACTCTACCTACTTAGAATGAAAGAGTAATGAACTAAGCTTTTGGGATCCTACTCTACCTGCCCAGGGTGAAATGGTAATGAACTATTTTTTATTGGGAAGTTCTACTCTACCTACTCGGAGTTAAAGAGTAATGAACTAATTTTTTTGGGAATCCTACTCTACCTACACAGGGTGAAAGAGTAATGAACTAATTTTTTGGGAAGATCTACTCTACCTACTCGGAGTGAAAAAGTAATGAACTAAGCTTTTTGAGATTCCTACTCTACCTGCTCTAGGTGAAAACGCACTGAACTAATTTTTTTTTGGAAGTTCTACTCTACCTATTCGGAGTGAAAGGGTAATGAACTAAACTTTTGGGAGTCCTACTCCACCTGTCCAAAGCGAAAGAGTAATGAATTAATTTTTTTTGTGAAGATCTACTCAACATACTCGGAGTGAAAAAGTAATGAACTAAGCTTTTTGGAGTCCTACTCTACTTATCTTAGGTGAAAGAGTATTGAACTTATTTTTTTGGGAAGTTCTACTCTACCTACTCGAAGTGAAAGAGTAATGAACTAAGCTTTTGGGAGTCTTACTCTACTTGCCCAGGGTGAAAGAGTAATGAATTAATTTTTTTTGGGAAGTTCTACTCGACCTGCTCGGAGTGAAAGAGTAATCAACTAAGCTTTTGGCAGTCATACTGTACCTGCCCAAGGTGAAAGAGTAAGGAACTAATTTTTTTTTTGAAAGTTCGACTCTACCTACTAAGAGTGAAAGAGTAATGAACTAAGTTTTTTTGGGAGTCCTACTCTACCTGCCTAGGGTGAAAAAGTAAAGAACTAATTTTTTTCGGAAGTTCCACTCTACCTTCTCGGAGTGAAAGAATAATGAACTAAGCTTTTTGGGAGTTCTGCTCTACTTGCCCAGTGTAAAAGAATAAGAAACTTATTTTTTTGGGAAATTCTACTCTACCTACTCGGAGTGAAAGAGTAATGAACTAAGCTTTTTGGGAGTTCTACTCTACTTGCCTAGTGTAAAAGAGTAATGAACTTATTTTTTTGGGAAGTTCTACTCTTCCTACTTGAAGTGAAAGAGTAATGAACTAAGCTTTTTGGGATTTCTACTCTACTTGCCTAGGGTGAAAGAGTAATGAACTAATCTTTTTTGGAAGTTCTACTCTTCTTATTCGGAGTGAAAGAGTAATGAACTAATTTTTTTGGGAGTCCTTTTCTACGTGCCCAGGGTAAAAGAGTAATGAACTACTTTTTTTGGGAAGTTCTACTCTACCTACTTGGAGTGAAAGAGTAATGAACTAAGATTTTTGGGAAGTTCTACTCTACTTGCCCAGTGCAAAAGAGTAATGAACTAAAGTTTGAAAGAGTAATGAACTAAACAAAACTTGAAAAAAACTTGAGGTTTGAAAAAACCTGAACAAAAGTTGAGAAAAAGTAGAATGTTATACTCTACCTACCCAGGGTGAAAAAGAGTAACGAACTAATTTTTTTGGGAAGTTGTACTCTATCTACTTGGAATGAAAGAGTAATGATCTAAGCTTTTGGGAGTCCTACTCTACATGCTCAGGGTGAAAAAGTAATGAACTAATTTTTTTTGGGAATCCTACTCTACCTACTTAGGGTGAAAGAGTTATGAACTAATTTTTTGGGAAGATCTACTCTACCTACTCGGAGTGAAAAAGTAATGAACTAAACTTTTTGGGATTCCTACTCTACCTGCTCAGGGTGTAAAAGCACTGAATTAATTTTTTTTTGGAAGTTCTACTCTACCTATTCAGAGTGAAAGGGTAATGAACTAAACTTTTGGGGCTCCTACTCTACCTTTCCAAAGCGAAAGAGTAATGAATTAATTTTTTTTGTGAAGTTCTACTCTACATACTTGGAGTAAAAAAGTAATGAACTAAGTTTTTTGGAGTCCTACTCTACTTATCTTAGGTGAAAGAGTAATGAACTTATTTTTTTGGGAAGTTCTACTCTACCTACTCGAAGTGAAAGAGTAATGAACTAAGCTTTTTAGGAGTACTACTCAACCTGCCTAGGGTGAAAGAGTAATGAACTAAATTTTTTTGAATGTTCTACTCTTCATATTCGGAGTGAAAGAGTAATGAACGAATTTTTTTGGAAGTCCTATTCTACCTACCCAGGGTGAAAGAGTAATGAACTAATTTTTTTGGAAAGTTCTACTCTACCTACGCGGAGTGAAAGAGTAATGAATTAAACTTCTAGGGAGTTCTACTCTATTTGCCCAGTGTGAAAGAGTAATGAACTAAAGTTTGAAAGAGTAATGAACTAAACAAAACTTGAATAAAATTTGATGTTTCAGAACAACCTGAACAAAAGTTGAGAAAAAGTAGAATGTTATACTCTACCTGCCCAGGGTGAAAGAGTAATGAACTAATTTTTTTTAGGAAGTTCTACTCTACCTACTCCGACTGAAAGAGTAATGAACTAAGCTTTGGGGGGTCTTACTCTACTTGCCCATGGTGAAAGAGTAATGAACTAATTTTTTTTGGGAAGTTCTACTCGACCTGCTCGGAGTGAAAGAGTAATCAACTAAGCTTTTGGCAGCCATACTGTACCTGCCCAGGGTGAAAGAGTAATGAACTAATTTTTTTTTTGAAAGTTCGACTCTACCTAATCAGAGTGAAAGAGTAATGAACTAAGTTTTTTTGGGAGTCCTACTCTACCTGCCCAGGGTGAAAAAGTAAAGAACTAATTTTTTTCGGAAGTTCTACTCTACCTTCTCGGAGTGAAAGAATAATGAACTAAGCTTTTTGGGAGTTCTGCTCTACTTGCCTAGTGTAAAAGAATAAGAAACTTATTTTTTTGGGAAATTCTACTCTACCTTCTCGGAGTGAAAGAGTAATGAACTAAGCTTTTTGGGAGTTCTACTCTACTTGCCTAGTGTAAAAGAGTAATGAACTTATTTTTTTGGGAAGTTCTACTCTTCCTACTCGAAGTGAAAGAGTAATGAACTAAGCTTTTTGGGATTTCTACTCTACTTGCCTTGGGTGAAAGAGTAATAAACTAATCTTTTTTGAAAGTTTTACTCTTCTTATTCGGAGTGAAAGAGTAATGAACTAATTTTTTTGGGAGTCCTTTTCTACCTGCCCAGGGTAAAAGAGTAATGAACTACTTTTTTTGGGAAGTTCTACTCTACCTACTTGGAGTGAAAGAGTAATTAACTAAGATTTTTGGGAAGTTCTACTCTACTTGCCCAGTGTAAAAGAGTAATGAACTAAAGTTTGAAAGTGTAATGAACTAAACAAAACTTGAAAAAAACTTGAGGTTTGAGAAAAACCTGAACAAAAGTTGAGAAAAAGTAGAATGTTATACTCTACCTACCTACGGTGAAAAAGAGTAACGAACTAATTTTTTTGGGAAGTTGTACTCTATTTACTTGGAGTGAAAGAGTAATGAACTAAGCTTTTGGGAGTCCTACTCTACATGCTCAGGGTGAAAGAATAATGAACTAATTTTTTTTGGGAAGTACTACTCTACCTACTTAGAGTGAAAGAGTAATGAACTAAGCTTTTGGGATCCTACTCTACCAGCCCAGGGTGAAAGGGTAATGAACTATTTTTTTTGGAAGTTCTACTCTACCTACTCGGAGTTAAAGAGTAATGAACTAATTTTTTTGGGAATCCTACTCTACCTACACAGGGTGAAAGAGTAATGAACTAATTTTTTGGGAAGATCTACTCTACCTACATGGAGTGAAAAAGTAATGAACTAAGCTTTTTGGGATTCCTACTCTACCTGCTCAGGGTGAAAAAGCACTGAACTAATTTTTTTTTTAAGTTCTACTCTACCTATTCGGAATGAAAGGGTAATGAACTAAACTTTTGGGGATCCTACTCCACCTGTCCAAAGCGAAAGAGTAATGAATTAATTTTTTTTGTGAAGTTCTACTCTACATACTCGGAGTGAAAAAGTAATGAACTAAGCTTTTTGGAGTCCTACTCTACTTATCTTAGGTGATAGAGTAATGAACTTATTTTTTTGGGAAGTTCTACTCTACCTACTCGAAGTGAAAGAGTAATGAACTAAGCTTTTTAGGAGTACAACTCAACCTGCCTAGGGTGAAAGAGTAATGAACTAAATATTTTTGAATGTTCTACTATTCATATTCGGAGTGAAAGAGTAATGAATGAATTTTTTTGGAAGTCCTATTCTACCTGCCCAAGGTGAAAGAGTAATGAACTAATTTTTTTGGGAAGTTCTACTCTACCTACTCGGAGAGAAAGAGTAATGAACTAAGCTTCTAGGGAATTCTACTCTATTTCCCCAGTGTGAAAAGGTAATGAACTAAAGTTTGAAAGAGTAATGAACTAAACAAAACTTGAAAAAAATTTGATGTTTCAGAACAACCTGAACAGAAGTTGAGAAAAAGTAGAATGTTATACTCTACCTGCCAAGGGTGAAAGTGTAATGATCTAATTTTTTTTAGGAAGTTCTACTCTACCTACTCCGAGTGAAAGAGTAATGAACTAAGCTTTTGGGAGTCTTACTCTACTTGCCCAGGGTGAAAGAGTAATGAACTAATTTTTTTTGGGAAGTTCTACTCGACCTGCTCGGAGTGAAAGAGTAATCAACTAAGCTTTTGGCAGTCATACTGTACCTGCCCAGGGTGAAAGAGTAATGAATTAATTTTTTTTTTGAAAGTACGACTCTACCTACTCAGAGTGAAAGAGTAATGAACTAATTTTTTTTGGGAGTCCTACTCTACCTGCCCAGGGTGAAAAAGTAAAGAACTAATTTTTTTTGGAAGTTCTACTTTACCTTCTCGAAGTGAAATAATAATGAACTAAGCTTTTTGGGAGTTCTGCTCTACTTGCCCAGTGTAAAAGAATAAGAAACTTATTTTTTTGGGAAATTCTACTCTACCT
Organism: Akebia trifoliata; assembly: GCF_017979445.1. Taxonomy (NCBI): domain Eukaryota; kingdom Viridiplantae; phylum Streptophyta; class Magnoliopsida; order Ranunculales; family Lardizabalaceae; genus Akebia; species Akebia trifoliata. The sequence continues at coordinate 18,457,780 of NC_141388.1, forward strand.
ACTCGGAGTGAAAGAGTAATGAACTAAGCTTTTGGGAGTTCTACTCTACTTGCCTAGTGTAAAAGAGTAATGAACTTATTTTTTGGGAAGTTCTACTCTTCCTACTCGAAGTGAAAGAGTAATGAACTAAGCTTTTTGGGATTTCTACTCTACCTGCCTAGGGTGAAAGAGTAATGAACTAATCTTTTTTGAAAGTTCTACTCTTCTTATTCGGAGTAAAAGACGAATGAACTAATTTTTTTGGGAGTCTTATTCTACCTGCCCAGGGTAAAAGAGTAATGAACTACGTTTTTTGGGAAGTTCTACTCTACCTACTTGGAGTGAAAGAGTAATGAACTAAGATTTTTGAGAAGTTCTACTCTACTTGCCCAGTGTAAAAGAGTAATGAACTAAAGTTTGAAAGAGTAATGAACTAAACAAAACTTGAAAAAAACTTGCGGTTCGAGAAAAACCTGAACAAAAGTAGACAAAAAGTAGAATGTTATACTCAACCTACCTAGGGTGAAAAAGAGTAACGAACTAATTTTTTTGGGAAGTTGTACTCTATCTACTTGGAGTGAAAGAGTAATGAACTAAGCTTTTGGGAGTCCTACTCTACATGCTCAGGGTGAAAGAGTAATGAACTAATTTTTTTTGGGAAGTACTACTCTACCTACTTAGAGTGAAAGAGTAATGAACTGAGCTTTTGGGATCCTACTCTACCTGCCCAGGGTGAAAGGGTAATGAACTATTTTTTTTGGAAGTTCTACTCTACCTACTCGGAGTTAAAGAGTAATGAACTAATTTTATTGGGAATCCTACTCTACCTACTCAGGGTGAAAGAGTAATGAACTAATTTTTTGGGAAGATCTACTCTACCTACTCGGAGTGAAAAAGTAATGAACTAAGCTTTTTGGGATTCCTACTCTACCTGCTCAGGGTGAAAAAGAACTGAACTAATTTTTTTTTGGAAGTTCTACTCTACCTATTCGGAGTGAAAGGGTAATGAACTAAACTTTTGGGGGTCCTACTCCACCTGTCCAAAGCGAAAGAGTAATGAATTAATTTTTTTTGTGAAGTTCTACTCTACATACTCGGAGTGAAAAAGTAATGAACTAAGCTTTTTGGAGTCCTACTCTACTTATCTTAGGTGAAAGAGTAATGAACTTATTTTTTTGGGAAGTTCTACTCTACCTACTCGAAGTGAAAGAGTAATGAACTAAGCTTTTTAGGAGTACAACTCAACCTGCCTAGGGTGAAAGAGTAATGAACTAAATATTTTTGAATGTTCTACTCTTCATATTCGGAGTGAAAGAGTAATGAACGAATTTATTTGGAAGTCCTATTCTACCTGCCCAGGGTGAAAGAGTAATGAACTAATTTTTTTGGGAAGTTCTACTCTACCTACTCGGAGTGAAAGAGTAATGAACTAAGCTTCTAGGGAATTCTACTCTATTTGCCCAGTGTGAAAGAGTAATGAACTAAAGTTTGAAAGAGTAATGAACTAAACAAAACTTGAAAAAAATTTGATGTTTCAGAACAACCTGAACAAAAGTTGAGAAAAAGTAGAATGTTATACTTTACCTGCCCAGGGTGAAAGAGTAATGAACTAATTTTTTTTAGGAAGTTCTACTCTACCTACTCCGAGTGAAAGAGTAATGAACTAAGCTTTTGGGAGTCTTACTCTACTTGACCAGGGTGAAAGAGTAATGAACTAATTTTTTTTGGAAAATTCTACTCGACCTGCTCGGAGTGAAAGAGTAATCAACTAAGCTTTTGGCAGTCATACTCTACCTGCCCAGGGTGAAAGAGTAATGAACTAATTTTTTTTTTGAAAGTTCGACTCTTCCTACTCAGAGTGAAAGAGTAATGAACTAATTTTTTTTAGGAGTCCTACTCTACCTGCCCATGGTGAAAAAGTAAAGAACTAATTTTTTTCGGAAGTTCTACTATACCTTCTCGGAGTGAAAGAATAATGAACTAAGCTTTTTGGGAGTTCTGCTCTACTTGCCCAGTGTAAAAGAATAAGAAACTTATATTTTTGGGAAATTCTACTCTACCTACTCGGAGTGAAAGAGTAATGAACTAAGCTTTTTGGGAGTTCTACTCTACTTGCCCAGTGTAAAAGAGTAATGAACTTATTCTTTTGGGTAGTTCTACTCTTCCTACTCGAAGTGAAACAGTAATGAACTAAGCTTTTTGGGATTTCTACTCTACCTGCCTAGGGTGAAAGAGTAATGAACTAATCTTTTTCGGAAGTTCTACTCTTCTTATTCGGAGTGAAAGAGTAATGAACCAATTTTTTTGGGATTCCTATTCTACCTGCCCAGGGTGAAAGAGTAAGGAACTAATTTTATTGGGAACTTCTACTCTACTTACTCGGAGTGAAAGAGTAATGAACTAAGCTTTTTAGGAGTAGTACTCTACTTCCCCAGTGTGAAAGAGTAATGAACTAAATTTTGAAAAAGTAATGCACTAAACAAAATTTGAAAAAAAATTTAGGTTTTAGAAAAACCTGAACAAAAGTTGAGAATAAGTGGAATGTTATGCTCTACCTGCTCAGGGTAAAAGAGTAATGAACTAAGTTTTTTTGGGGAAGATCTACTTTACCTACTCCGAGTGAAAGAGTAATGAACTAAGCTTTTGAGAGTCCTGCTCTACTTGCCCAGGGTGAAAGAGTAATGAACTAATTTTTTTGAGAAGTTCTAGTCTACCTACTCGTAGTGAAAGAGTAATGAACTAAGCTATTTGGGAGTCCTATTCTACCTGCCTAGGGTGAAAGAGTAATGAACTACTTTTTTTGGGAGTCCTATTCTACCTGCCCAGGGTGAAAGAGTAATGAACTAATTTTTTTAGGAAGTTCTACTCTACCTACTTAGAGTAAAAGAGAAATTAACTGAGCTTATTGGGAGTTCTACTCTAGTTGCCTAGTGTGAAAGAGTAATGAACTAAAGTTTCAGAGAGTAATGAACTAAACAAAACTTGAAAAAAATTTGATATTTGAGAAAACCAGAACAAAAGTTGAGAAAAAGTAGAATGTTATACTCTACCTGCCTAGGGTGAAAGGGTAATGAACTAATTTTTTTGGGTAGTTCTACTCTACCTTCTCCGAGTGTAAGAGTAATGAACTAAGCTTTTGAGAGTCCTACTCTACTTGCCCAGGGTGAAAGAGTAATGAACTAAATTTTTTGTGAAGTTCTACACTACCTACTCGGAGTGAAAGAGTAATGAACTAATTTTTTCGGGAATCGTACTATACCTACCTAGGGTGAAAGAGTAATGAACTAATTTTTTGGGAAGTTCTACTCTACCTACTAGGAGTAAAAGAGTAATAAACTAAGCTTTTTTGGAGTTCTACTCTACTTCCCTAGTGTGAAAGAGTAATGAACTAAACTTTGAAAAAGTAATGAACTAAAGAAAATTTGAAAAAAATTTGAGGATTGAGAAAAACCTGAACAAAGGTGAGAAAAAGTAGAATGTTATACTCTACCTGCCAGGGTGAAAGAGTAATGAACTAATTTTTTTTGGGTAGTTCTACTCTACCTACTCCGAGTGAAAGAGTAATGAACTAAGCTTTTGAGAGTCCTACTCTACTTGCCAAGGGAGAAAGAGTAATGAACTAATTTTTTTGAGAAGTTCTACTCTACTTACTCGGAGTGAAAGACTAATGAACTAATTTTTTTGGGAATCGTACTCAACCTACCTTGGGTGAAAGAGTGATGAACTAATTTTTTGGGAAGTTCTACTCTACCTACTCGGAGTGAAAGAGTAATGAACTAAGCTTTTTGGGATTCCTACTCTACTTGCTCAGGGTGACAGAGTACTGAACAAATTTTTTTTGGGAAGTTGTACTCTACCTACTCGTAGTGAAAGAGTAATGAACTAAACTTTTGGGAATGCTACTTTACCTGCCCAGGGTGAAAGAGTACTGAACTATGCTTTTTGGTAGTCCAACTCTACCTGCTCAAGGTGAAAGAGTAATGAACAAATGGTTTTTGGGAAGTTCTACTCAACCTACTCGGAGTGAAAGAGTAATCAACGAAGCTTTGGGAGTCCTACTTTACCTGCCCAGGGTGAAAGAGTAATGAACTAATTTTTTTTGGGAAGTTCTACTCTACTTACTCGGAGTGAAAGAGTAATTAACTAAGCTTTTGGGATCTTAATCTACCTGCCCTGGGAGAAAGGGTAATGAATTATTTTTTTCGGGAAGTTCTACTCTACCTACTCCGAGTGAAAGAGTAATGAACTAAGCTTTTGGGAGTCCTACTCTACTTGCTCAGGGTGAAAGAGTAATGAACTATTTTTTTTGGAAAGTTCTACTCTACCTACTCGGAGTGAAAGAGTAATGAACTAATTTTTTTTGGGAGTCCTACTCTACCTGCCCAGGGTGAAAAAGTAATGAACTAATTTTTTTTGTGAAGTTCTGCTTTACATACTCGGAGTGAAAGTGTAATGAACTAATCTTTTGGGAGTCCTACTCTACTTATCCTGGGTGAAAGAATAATGAACTAATATTTTTGGGAAGGTCTACTCAACCTACTCGAAGTAAAAGAGTAATGAACTAACTTTTTGGGAGTTCTACTCTACTTGCCCAGTGTAAAAGAGTAATGAACTTATTTTTTTGAGAAGTTCTACTCTACCTACTCGAAGTGAAAGAGTAATGAACTAAGATTTTTGGATGTTCTACTCTACCTGCCTAGGGTGAAAGAGTAATGAACTAATTTTTTTCTGAAGTTCTACTCTTCTTATTCGGAGTGAAAGAGTAAAGAATTCATTATTTTTGTAGTCCTATTCTACCTGCCCAAGGTGAAAGAGTAGTGAAATAAATTTTTTTTGGTAAGTCCTACTCTACCTACTCGGAGTGAAAGAGTAATGAACTAAGCTTTTTGGGAGTTCTACTCTACTTCCCTAGTGTGAAAGAGTAATGAACTAAAGTTTGAAAAAGTAATGAACTAAAAAAAATTTGAAAAAAATTTGAGGTTTGAGAAAAACCTGAACAAAAAGTGAGAAAAAGTAAAATGTTATACTCTACCTGCCCATGGTGAAAGAGTAATGAACTAATTTTTTTTGGAAGTTCTACTCTATCTACTCCAAGTGAAAGAGTAATGAACTAAGCTTTTGAAAGTCCTGCTCTACTTGCCCAGGGTGAAAGAGTAATGAACTAATTTTTTTGAGAAGTTTTACTCTACCTACTCGGAATGAAAGAGTAATGAACTAAGCTTTTGGGAGTCCTACTCTACCTGCCTAGGGTGAAAGAGTAATGAACTAATTTTTTTTGAAAGTTCTACTCTTCTTATTCGGAGTGAAAGAGTAATGAACTAATTTTTTTGGGAGTTCTATTATACCTGCCCAGGATGAAAGAGTAATGAACTAATTTTTTTACGAAGTTCTACTGTACCTACTCGGAGTGAAAGAGTAATGAACTAAGCTTTTTGGGAGTTCTACTCTACTTGTCCAGTGTGAAAGAGTAATGAGCTAAACAAAACTTGAAAAAAATTTGAGGTTTGAGAATAACCTGAACAAAAGTTGAAGAATAGTAGAATGTTGTACTCTCCCTGCCCAGGGTGAAAGAGTAATGAACTAATTTTTTTTGGGAAGTTCTACTCTACCTACTCCGAGTGAAAGAGTAATGAACTAAGCTTTTGGGAGTCCTACTCTACCTGCCTAGGGTGAAAGAGTAATGAACTAAATTTTTTTGGAAGTTTTACTCTTCTTATTCTGAGTGATAGAGTAATGAACTAATTTTTTGAGAAGTTCTACTCTACCTACTCGGAGTGAAAGAGTAATGATCTAAGCTTTTTGGGAGTCCTACTCTACTTGCTCAAGGTGAAAGAGTACTGAACTAATTTTTTTGGGAAGTTCTACTCTACCTACTTGGAGTAAAAGACTAATGAACTAAGTTTTTTTGGAGTCCAGCTCTACCTACTCAGGATGAAAGAGTAATGAACTAATTTTTTTTGGGAAGTCCTACTCTTCCTACTCGGAGTGAAAGAGTAATGAACTAAGCTTTTGGAATCCTACTCTACCTGTCCAGAGAGAAATGCTAATGAACTATATTTTTTTGGGAATTTCTACTCTACCTACTCCGAGTGAAAGAGTAATGAACTAAGCTTTTGGAAGTCCTACTCTACTTGCCCAGGGTGAAAGAGTAATGAACTAATTTTTTTGGGAAGTTCTACTCTACCTACTCGAAGTGAAAGAGGAATGAACTAATTTGTTGTGGGAGTCTTACTCTACCTGACCAGGGTGAAATAGTAATGAACTAATTTTTTGGGAAGTTCTACTCTACCTACTCGGAGTGAAAGAGTATTGAACTAAGCTTTTTGGTAGTCCTACTCTACCTGGTTAGGGTGAAAGAATACTGAACTAATTTTTTTTGAGAAGTTCTACTCTACCTACTTGGAGTGAAAGAGTAATGAACTAAACTTTTGGGAGTCCTACTCTACCTGCCCAGGGTGAAAGAGTAATGAACTAATTTTTTTTGTGAAGTTCTACGCTACATATTCGGAGTGAAAGAGTAATGAACTAAGCTTTTGGGAGTCCTACTCTACTTATCCTGGGTGAAAGAGTAATGAACTTATTTTTTTGGGAAATTTTACTCTAGCTACTTGGAGTGAAAGAGTATTGAACTAAGCTTTTTGGGAGTCCTACTCTACCTGCCAATGGTGAAAGAGTAAGATCTCGTGAAACTATTTCCAAGTGGTTGGACTTAATTTTCTTTTTCAAATTTTTTGCATTCTTCAAACTTACTTCTTTTCTCTTGGCCAAGACTGCATTTGGTGGCGAAAACGTCATTAGGGACCGTCACTCGGGTGAGAGAGGGGCTAGGAAGTTTATGATTGAATGAGCGGATGAGAAGGACTAGGTCAAATGAGAGTTGAGTATTGGATACCTTGTTCAAAGTCTGAGGTGGTTGGTGGTAACATTTGAAACATATAACAAATTTTCGTTAAAACCTTATATGCAATTTTTACAATCTATGTTATAAATAAAAATTGAGAGTCCTTACTAATTTCTTGACAATAAAATTGAAGTACGTGCGTTGAAATAGAGATGATCAGCAAAAAAATAGAGATGGATCGGATGTCGAGGTGGCTAATTTTTGAATCTGGCCTGATGGTTTCAAAGATTTCGATGCTATTGTCTTTTTTCCCTTTTTCGGCGGAGGATGGTTTGCCTCGAAACTGATAAAATTTGTGGTTTAAAAGTCGAAACCCCCGTATCACATACGGTTAAGTTTCGATGAAATGAGACGAAAGAGAAGAGAAATTGAAAGGAAACTGGGTGGATTTTATAAAGGACGAGGCTACAGACGTTTTTCCCTTTTGGGTCGGAAGTCAACGACGACCCATTGCAACGAATTTATAGTTGAAAAATCGTGTAAAACTAATTTTTTTTAAAACAAGTCTCAGCTGGTTTTTGACGCATTTGAATGATGATGAATAGTAAATTCGTTTAAAAAATTATTTATAAAAATTTTTGGGATGAAATCGATATTTTACCTATTTTCCATTTGACGATAATTTGACTGTTTGGACTCCAAAAGTGATGAATGAATACTTTATTTTTTCTAATTTTTTGTTTCGGATCTAATGGTGTGGTAAAATTTTACAAATATATCTCTAAGAAAACTTTACTTTTTTGGTTCGTTGGGTCCTTACAATTGATGTCATTTTCATTTTTGACGATTATTTGACAAGTAAATAGTCCATTTTCTATAATTTTTCATTATGAACCCAATAGTGTGATCGAATTTTAAAATTTATTGCTCTAGCAAAAAGTCATTATTTTAGCTTGATCTGATTCAAAAATCGAGGATTTTGTAACTTTTCTATCGGACTCACATTTGAGATTGCTTATAGGCTAAAGTATGTTTTTCGATCATTTTAAATTTAATGGTTAGGTCAGATTTTATTAAAAGTGATCAAAACAAAATTCTAAAGTTTTACCCTAAGTCCCACTTTCAAGATTTTCTTAAAATTTCAATATTTATTTTTCCTCGAAATATGAATAAAAAACTTTGGGGTTTTACATTCTCCCCCCTTTAATAAAAGTTTTGTCCTTTAAATTAAAGTCATATCTTATCAAACTTCGTCGTCACCAGACAACATGAATAATAAACGATACCTACCCTCAATTATCATCTATTCTTGGTTCTAAGCCAATCTTATTTTCAATTTATAAACCTTATGTCACCTATATTGTGTCAACTCAAAACATTCATTAATTAAGCACTTCAATTCACATTATATCACTTCCCCACAAATATCTATCAACTACAATGCTCTCATATCTTATTTATTCTTTATATTTACTTCTCTCACTAATTACACCGTCTATTATATTTTACTCATACTTGCCATGAATATTACTCCTCAATGTATAGACTTACCGCAAACACATCACTACTATTTGCACACCATTTAATACTTCTTAATAAAATAATACACAACATCCACACTTAATATATCTCTACTATAATATAAATATCTACTAATACTAAATTCGCAAACTGTATTAAAATCTCGATTCCCAATACACCACTATCTTTATATTCAATGTACTATTCCATTTTCTACTCTACCTTACCGTATTTATTTCATTAACATTCTTTGCCCCATACTACTCAATAACTTTTTAACAATCATAGTCTATCTGTGGTGTAGATAATTTCATTACTGGACTCGTGTCAGTAGTTTCTAGTTCTAGCAAGTGTACAAAATCTCAACAGAATTATATGATCTAGAAGAATCAATATTGAATAAAATTCCAATTTCTAACATTATAATTAGAAATCATACCTTCCAAAATTTCGTCGAAAATAGATACTTTCTCCTAGGTCACAACCCTTGCTTGCGACTGTGATAAGGGACACTCTCTCCTGATATGTTCCACCTGACCACATGCGTAACATGTCAACAATCTTATCTTTGTAAGTTTCTGTAGAGTGGGCAATTGGTAGATTGGGGTCTGTAGGCATTGAACCTACCTTGTTGGTTCTTTGGCCTTATTGGCATCATTGGAACTCCAACTGTTCTATAACTCGGTGATGGGGGAACTCTACAACTCGGTGGTGGAGGAGTTTTATATTGTGGGTTCACTGATCCGGGGGAGATTGGCCTCGAATATATCAACCTCTTGACTGGGTTTGATCTCAAAGGAAGAGAGGTTTTGGGTTCACTGGGTTGTCCTTGGTACATCTATAATTCCATTTCATTTCGCTTTCAATCGCTAGTTCAATTTGTTTGTTGTGGTATAAGTATGCCATTGACCTTGATAAAACTCGATGGTCTTTTTGTTCCTTAAATTGGCCCATCTAACATTTTTCTGAGTCACGCATCTTTAATCAGTTGATGTCGACCCGAACATTGCTCCCTTTTATGTCCCAACTTACCACATTTGTAACATGCCACTACTCTTTCTTTTGACTGATTTAATATTATATGTTGTTGTTTCTTGTAAAACTCTTCCATCTCTTGAGCGAATATTTTTAGAGTCTATAGACACCCTATTTTTGCATTCGCCTGATTAATCAACTCGTCAACCCGATTGCAACGATTCCCAAATAATAGATGTTTATTCCAATGCTTTATTTTGTTACCAGATATGTTTCAGAAATCCGGATGAGGTATCTCGAATTGACAAAACTATAGAAACCATATTATGCTAGGAAAATATAACACCAAAAACATAGAAATCATCATTTTTTCAGACAAAAAGAAGCTTCACAATAAAAATCACTAAAAAATGACGAAATTACCAAAATACCCCTAATCTTAAAACAACCCTAGATCCTACGTTACACTTAGGAAAATCCTTTCAAACACATAAAACAACAAATCGAAACTAAACAAATCATTTCGTCGATTTTTACAAAATTTGACAAAATTACGAAAATGGCCTTCATAAAAATCACGACCATTTCACACAACAAATTTCATAAATGACACAAACCAATATTCTCATTGAATTCCTTACGAAAAATCAATTTGAAAACATCCCAGAACATCAAAAATTGACTTAAAATGCAAAAAGTCCTCTCTGAGGGTAAAACGATAATTTTACAATTTTAATAATTAAAATTTTCAAAATTAATAATTAAAATATTAATTAATGTAAAATGAAATTCTAATTAAAATTAAAGTCAATCAAGTAAGACTAAAGTCAAAATTAAAGTCAATCAAGTAAGGCTAAAGTCAATCTTAAAGTCAATCAAGTAAGACTAAAGTCAAGATCTTAAAGTCAATCAAGTAAGATCAAAGTCAAGATATTAAAGTCAATCAAGTAAGACTAAAAGTCAAAATTGTAATAGAATTCTAATTAAATAATAACTCTACCTAAAACAATTATAATTAAAATATAACTCTACTAAAACAAATATAATTAAATAATAACTCTATCTAAAGAAACACTTAAAAAATCTATAAATAGTGGTCCTTACAACCTATTTTCGTATCTAAAAAAAAATCCCAAGAGAATTAGGTCAAAAAACTTCCCTAGCGTCCCATAAACCCTAATTTTGAAGTCCCAACTCCTTACCTAACACCCATACCTCAACTTTAGCTCGAAATACATCTAGAAACCCTTCAAAAACACCCAGAAATCCATAAACAAATCCGAAGAATCTAGATCTAAGAAAGAGATACCTTGCCTCGGAGATCAGAAATCAAATCCGGAGACAGAACGAAGCGAGGAGTGCTGTACAAGACGTTACTCTATCAGATATGAGGGAACAAGATCGTTGTCTTCAGAAAGGTATCTATTTCTCATTATTTTTATTACTTAGGTCTTTTAGCAATGTAGTTTATTTGGGAATTAGTAGACCGGCGTTTGTCGGGCGGGGTTGGTGCCTTGTTAGTACCATGTTTTGTCAATTACAAGGGTGGTCGTGTGATGTCATGATGTAACTACTAGAAACATTATTGTGTATTCATAACTCAACGACAAATCCAAAATATATCAAAACCAATCAAGGTCAAGGGTCATCATCATCCATGGAGCATCAGAACAGGTATACCTCAAGGAGATTAGAAGCTGTCGGCAGGAGTAAAGGATCCACCTCCAGCCACCGACCGAATATTTTGAGATATCTTCTATCGGTGGCAGGAGCTTTAATCTGTCGGTCCCACCGATAGAATATTCATCGGTCCCACCGATGAAGATCTTGACGGTTCTACCGTTATCCACCGACAAATTAACATGGGATACCTTCTATCGGTGGCAGAAGAACAATCCTGTCGGTCCCACCGATATATTAGGCATCGGTTCCACCGAAGATCACTTTATCGGTCCAACCGCCATCCACCGTCAGAATTAATGAAGGAATTTTCATTCGGTGGCAGAAGCATACTTTTGGCGGTTCCACCGTAAAAGTACTCATCGGTCCCACCGATGAAGCTTGGAGGTTCCACCGTCAGTACTGCCGAAACGCTAAACGGTAAGATTTTCGACCGTTATGATTGGTCGGTGCCACCGTTGGAATTCAGGTGCCACTGATAGAAAGCCGTTAAGAGCTCTTCCTATAAAAGAAAAGCTCTAGGCCTCTTCTTGGGTTGATCAACAACTTCGAAGTTCAGCCCAAGCCAATAAGCATACTTTAAAAGGCTTAACGAAGGAAGAAGAGTCGTGAAGGGTAGTCGAAATCATGCATATCAAACTACCTCATCTTAGTTGATCAAGCTCTACTTACTCCACCCTCCAAGAGTTACATTCTAACATCGAGCGAGGCAAGAAGCCATTGTTGAAGGAAGTAATGAAGAACTGAAGAACAACACACTCACTTCAATCGTCATAACTGTGAGTTTGATTGTTCGTATCTTAAATTCTAAAAATATACTTGTAATAGTTCACTTGATTTCTTCTTCAAAATCAAGCACTTGATTGAGTTGCGGACTCAAGTTGAGTGACAAAGGTTACTGAGTTTCCTAAGTATAAAACTCAAGGAGTTTGAGTGGATGTGGTCCATTCAATCGTAGGGTTGCGGAATTAACCCGAAAAATTCTGTGTGCGGTTTAAGGTGAACCAAAAATCTCAAGTTTTAGTGGACACCAAAGAACCATCAATTTGGGTTCTCTTGGGAGTGGATGTAGGCACGGGTGCTGAACCACTATAAATCGTGTGTCTCATATCTTGTCTCAGATCCTCTTATCTTTATACTAATTTGGATGCACATCATGACTGATCATATCTTACATGAATATCTTGCTTCATGAATGCTTTAGTGAATGCTCCCTGATCAACTTACTCATTAAAAATTCATTCACATCCTAATATTCACATTCAGTAGAATTATAAAATAGTCCTATTCACCCCCCCTCTAGGTCACTATCTTGTCAAAGCTGGTAATTTCAATTGGTATCAGAGCGGGTTGCTCTATAAAGGTCTAACCACCCTGAGTGATCCGTGACCTTACACCATGTCTAGAGCCGACAAATGGTCCTCGACTCGTCCACCCGTGTTTGAAGGCATTAAGTATGCTTTCTGGAAGAATAAAATGATGATATACATCAACTCACTAAGTAGGGATGTGTGGGACATGATTGAGGAAGGTTGGGAACCTCCCGTTGACATCATCGAAGTAAATGGTGTCACTACTTCTGTTCCGAGACCATCAAGAAAATGGACAGAACAGGACAAAATAGACAGTAGCAACAATTACAAGGCTCTAAATGCCATTACGAGTGCCATTTTCGACGATGAATATCAACGGATATACACGTGTCAGTCGGCTAAGCAAGCATGGAAAATTTTAGAAGCCGCTCACAAAGGCACGAGTATAGTGAAAAAATCTAAACTTCAACTCCTCCGCACCCAATTTGAAATATCAAAATGGAGGAAAGGGAAACTGTCCAAGAGTTCTACGCACGTCTAAGTGACATCTGCAACTCTATGTTTTATGTAGGTGAAACTGTCCCTCAAGGTAGAATTTGTGCAAAAATCCTAAAATCCCTACCCAAGAGGTTTGCCTCTTAGGTCACCTCAATTGAGGAATACCGAGATGTGGAAAGAATGAGCGTTGAGGAACTTATGGGGTCTCTCACTACTTTCGAACTCCATCTCGAGGGGCCTCCCTCAAAAGGGAAGACTCAGGTCCTGAAGACATCCTCTTTAAAGTCTACAGCCAAGCGAACATCGCATATCGGATCTCAATCCTCCTCCCATGATCATAAGAAGATATTGATTGAAGAGGATAAAGAGACTGATTCGGATGAGGAAGACTTAGCCCTGTTAGCCTCTAAGTTTCAAAAATTCTTCAAAAGAAGAGGACCGGGTAACACTAGTAGACGTAATCATCCGGTAGATAGACATGCACCTATAGGTAGAACCATGTCTAAACCAAGGGAAGATACTGAGTGCTACACATGTGGCGGTCGTGGTCACTACTCAAATGTGTGCCCCTCTAAACCCAAATCCAAAGGTCCACCTAGACCTAAGAATAAGGGCACAACAATGGCTGCTAAGGCCACATGGGATGACTCTGAAGAATCTGGAGACGAAGAAGAACTAGGGTCTCTATCAGATAATGAAGATCAAGACACTCTTCGAATCCTTATGGCTTCTACCACTGTCAACATTCCAGATGGGGATGAACTTGAAGGAGATCTGGACTGTGAAAGTCAGAATCACTCCTTGGTCACTTCTTCGTCTGATGAAGAAGGAGAAGATGAGGACAGTGATGAAGTTGAACTCCAATCGGCATTTGACCAACTGTTCGTTAGTCATGTAAAACTGACCAAGAAACATAGTCGAGAAAAACTCCAAAAAGAACAGTGGCATGCCCAATATGAGGAAATGTGCAAGGAAAAACTCTCCTTAGGACTTGAATTAGAAGATATTAAGACTCAGCTCTCCACAACCTTAGAAAGACAGTCTAGCTTGCTCTCTACATCTGAGACAGTCCTGATTGAGAAAGAAGAGATGGTAAAAAATCTTCAACAACTCAAGAATCTCCTCTCGATAGCCAACTGTACAATAGCTCGTCTAAACTTAGAATTAGTTAATCTCCGTGATGAAAACAAAGTTCTTAAGTTTGACGTCAATAGACTGCAAAAACAAAAGACTAGACTTGAGTATAACTACACTCTTGGTAGCTTGGAGTTACAAAAACTTCTAGGAGTGCAAAAATCCTATGGAGATAAAGGAGGAATAGGCTATGACAGTTATACTTCTGCATCTCCTCCATCTCCACCTACGCTTGCACATGGAGAGTAATCAAACACTCAGAAAGACTCCAAAAAGATTATCACATGCAACTTCTGTGGTAGAACGGGCCACATGAAATTTGAATGTATCAAATACAAAACTATCTACCACGCAACCTCTCAGACCTCTATTGGTAAATCTTTATCGGTTGAACAGAAGAAGCATGATAAGGGAAAGAATCCGTTGGTGAATAAAGTTGAAAAAACAAAGAAAAAAAAGTCACCAAAATGGAAGGGAACAAAGAATTCATCTTCTCCCAAACAAAACAGCAATATTGGGGAACTCTTCAAACAGATTGCCTATCTAAATCTAAAAGCTAAAGCTCTTGCTGAATCCAGTATGGGTAATCAAAGTGGAAGAAGGTACCAAATGAAAAACTCTTCCTCAAAGTCACCCAAGAAGGGTAGGTCCCCTAAGAAAAGCTCACCTAGTAAGGAGGACTCTCCTACTAAATACAATCCCCCCAAGATGACTTTACAATGGAAAGTCAAAAATGGGGACAACAAGTGTCTTGTAATTCACACAGCCCTCAAAACTGGGAATCATTCGCGTTGGTATCTTGATAGTGGTTGCTCCCGACACATGACGGGTGACCGTAGTCAATTTAGCTACTTGGTTGATTTTGATGGAGGATCAGTTACTTTTGGTGATGGCAGCACCACTAGGATTATTCGGCGAGGAACTGTCAGCGGCCATGGATTGCCTACGGTGGAAAATGTATTGTGTGTAGATGGTTTGAAGCGTAACCTTCTTAGCATATCCCAAATTTGTGACAAGGATCACCGTGTGATCTTCAATCGTGAAGTGTGCGAGATCTCCACGTCGAATGGAAAAATTATCATGAGAGGCCTTCGCACTTCTGATAACTGTTATGTTATCGAAAATTCAAGAGAGACCACAGTTAGTAACATGGCTCAAATTGATGAAGTTTAGTTATGGCATCAACGTCTTGGTCACGTTCACTACAAGAACCTGTTTAGACTTGCCTCAAAAGGGTTAGTCAGAGGATTACCTAAATTGGGTAAACAAGCAAGAGATGTCTGTGGGGAATGTCAAATTGGTAAACAAATTCGAAGTACCCATAAAAAGACAACCACTCTCGCAACCTCGAAACCTCTTGCGCTCTTACACATAGACCTTGTAGGTCCCACTAAAGTACAAAGTCTAGGGGGAAAGAGACATTTCTTGGTGATCGTTGATGATTACTCTAGATTCACCTGGGTTGCGTTTCTAAGAGAGAAATCAGATACTTTCGATGAATTCAAAAAGATCATAACCGTATCCAAATAGAAAAGGAATCTGTTGTTGGTAGAATAAGAAGTGATCATGGTGGAGAGTTTGAGGATAGTCGATTCACACAATTTTGCGATGATCATGGAATTCGACATGAATTTTCCGCTCCGAAGACCCCTCAGCAAAATGGAGTTGCTGAGAGAAAAAATCGCGTTCTTCAAGAAATGGCCACAATCATGCTACACAGTAAACATCTTCCTAAAAGTCTGTGGGCCGAAGCTGTAAACATTGCCTGTCACATCATCAATAGAGTATATCTCCGAGCAGGCCTGAATAAAACAGCATATGAACTATGGAACAACAAAACTCTGAGTGTTAAGCACTTTAGGGTATTCGGGAGCAAGTGTTATATCCTTAAAGATAGGGAACATTTGGGAAAGTTTGATTCGAAAAGCGATCCAGCAATTTTTTTGGGATACTTCTAAAACAGTCGAGCCTTTCGAGTATTCAATCAGAGGACTTCCGCAATTCAAGAATCCATCAATGTGGTGATCGATGATCAACCCATTCAGGAGAATGGTCCCTCTGACACTGAAGGTGAGGACGAGGGAGTGTTCCCTCTTACATCCTTGCCAGCCCCAACGTCTCTAGTTCCAGAAACACTACCTGTTGTCAAAGGTCATCCCGCCAGTCAAATCCTTGGAGATCCTCACATCGGAGTAAAAACCCGACGGCAACTTGAGACGTTAAATAGTCATCTTTGCTTCACATCCAAGTTGGAACCCAAAAATATTGATGAAGCCCTCCATGATGAATACTGGGTCCAAGTCATGCAAGACAAACTTCTTCAATTTCATAGGAATCAGGTTTGGCAGCTCGTACCAAGGCCATCTGACAAGAATGTCATTGGGACTAAGTGGATTTATAAGAACAAATCGGATGAACTTGGCAATGTTGTCCGAAATAAAGCTCGTCTGGTTACACAGGGCTACTCTCAGATTGAGGGGATTGACTTTGATGAAACTTTTTCCCCGATGGCAAGACTTGAGTCAATTCGGATTTTGATGTCCATTGCATGTGTGTTGAAATTCAAACTATTCCAAATGGACGTTAAGAGTGCATTTCTCAATGGTTTCTTAGATGAGGAAGTATATGTTGAACAACCAAAAGGATTTGTTGATCCCAAACATCCTCACCAAGTATTCAGATTGAAAAAGGCTCTCTACGGTCTCAAACAGGCCCCCCGTGCCTGGTATGAAAGACTGACTAAGTTTCTGCTCAGTCATAAATTTGTTAGGGGGAGCGTTGATAAAACGCTATTTGTTCAAAGAATTGGTGGCGACACTCTCATTGCTCAAATCTATGTGGACGACATTGTGTTCGGATCCACCGCTGAAGGCTTGGCCAAAAAATTTGCTCACCTTATGCAATTCGAATTCGAAATGAGCATGGTTGGTGAACTCAGCTTCTTCCTGGGATTGCAAATTAAACAACTCGAGAATGGCCTGTTCATTTCTCAGACTAAATATGCGCAAGATTTGGTAGATCAATTTAGCTTAAAGTCTGGTAGAACACATCATA
This sequence comes from Akebia trifoliata, assembly GCF_017979445.1. Taxonomy (NCBI): domain Eukaryota; kingdom Viridiplantae; phylum Streptophyta; class Magnoliopsida; order Ranunculales; family Lardizabalaceae; genus Akebia; species Akebia trifoliata. The sequence continues at coordinate 18,474,775 of NC_141388.1, forward strand.
CTCCTATGAGCACCACTCTTAAACTTTTTAAAGATCCTTTAAATAAAAGTGTAGATGAGCATCTTTACAGGAGTATGATTGGCAGCCTTCTCTATCTTATAGCCAGTAGGCCCGATATCTCTTACAGTGTATGCACTTGTGCCCGTTTTCAAGCAGCTCCTAAGGAATCTCATCTCCTAGCTGTTAAGAGGATTATCAGATACGTCGCCGGTACCACGGAAAATGGCCTCTGGTATCCATTTGATTCCTCGTCCATCATTGCCGGGTACACCGACGCCGATTGGGCCGGCAACATAGATGATAGAAAATCCACCAGTAGTGGCTGTTTCTACATTGGGAACTGTTTAGTTGCCTGGCATAGTAAGAAACAAAGTTCCATATCTCTTTCAACTGCTGAGGCTGAGTACATTGCCGCTGGAAGCTGCTGTGCTCAACTTCTTTGGATGAAGCTGATGCTCGCGAACTATGGGATATCTCAAGATACGATGAGCCTCTTATGCGATAACACCAGTGCTATCAATATCTCAAAGAATCCGGTCCAACACTCTCGCACTAAACATATTGATATTCAGCATCACTTCATTCGTGAACTTGTTGAAGCACACACCATCTGCCTGGAATATATTCCGACTGAAAATCAACTTGCTGATATCTTCACCAAGCCCCTCGATTCCTTATGGTTTGACCACCTTCGGAAATCTATTGGGGTCTGCTCATTGTGAGCAGGGCCTATGTGCACTCGGGATGCCAAAATAAAAAAAATAAAAAATAAAAAAATATATAAAAATAAAAAAATAAATAAAAAAAATAAATATTAAAAAAAAAAAATGTATGAATTCTAGAGCAGATGTCGGTGGCAGAATGAGCATTTTGTCAGTTCCACCGCCAAATTACTCATCGACAGATATCGGTGGCACCGACTACTTCTGACGGTTTGACTGACAGAACGCGACTCTTCATTTTTCAAAAAAAAATTTCTCTTTCTTCCTTTCTCCTTTTATTCTCCCTTCGCGCCCTTTCACTTCCCTCACTGTTCCATTGTTTCACTTTCCCTCTTGCTTCGTCTTCTTCTTTCTTCTCTCTCTCTCTCTTGTTGCTTGCCACCATGATGCTTCTCCTAGCCCTGTTGTCCCTGCTCTCCGTTGGGCTCCTCAGTACCCTAATGGCGCGTCGTCGCCAAGCGCGACCTCCTCCAGCCCAACGAAATGTTCGAAGCAAGCGTGCTTCAACATCCACTGCCCCGCCGTCCTCCTCATCGTCCTCCTCTGCTAAGGCCGACGCCCCAGATGACGAGGAGGCTGATCTGCCTCCCCCACAGGGCTCACGCCATCCTCCTTCATCCGATGTCGGCATTGACGATGACCAATGCCAATATATCGAGCGCTTGCAATCCCTTCGCGACCGCCCCATCGTCTAAGAACGCCGCGTGGATCTCACCGTGGTGCACCCTTTTGGCCTTCCTGATCTACTACATCAGATGGGGTGGGAGGCATTTCTGGACCTTGGAGGTGATGTGTTTCCTTCGCGGGTCCGTCGCTTCTATGCCAGTATTGTGGACTCTCGTGACTTTCCTCCATCTCTGGATGTGGTGGCATTCGGCACGCCCACTCAGATCAGCACTCATGTTACGGCTGCCACCATTGCCTCCATATTGGGTATCACTTGTACCTATGTTAGCCATCCCAATCCCATTTCCGACCTAGGGTCTCGCCGGAACGCATATATGGATGTACTCTGTGGGCGCCGGGACATCCAGTGGGTCAAGGACAGTGCGATTCGTGGCACAGATCTTCTACCGAGGTATAGGCTTCTTCACAAACTGTTTACCTCGAATCTCTATCCGTGTGCTGGGAACAAGACCGACGTGGCCATGCATATGGCTGATACTCTGTACTGTGTTGCTACCAGTCAACTCATGTGTCTTGCCACCTATCTTCTTCATACGATTGTTGGTTTTGTACGGTCCGGACGGTCCTCCGGTAACCTTCCCTATGGCCACCTCATTTCCCAATTGGTTGTTTATTGTGGTCTTCCGGCGGACACCAGTCCAGTGATTCATGAAGACCGGTTCACGGCTGCAACTCTCTCCAAGATGCGGATTGTCCTTCCAGATGCACCTCCTCCACCTCGCTCTGGCCGTCGGCCTGCCACTCCACCCCCTTCGGACACACCCACTTCACCTCAGCCTCCCCCCTCCGATTTTGCGTCTCGGTTAGCTGCTTTGGAAGCCGACCAGCTCCATTTGGTCCAAGGGCAAATTCGTCTGGAGTCGCGCCTCAAGAAGATGAACCGTTATCTCAAGACTCTTATTCGGGCTTGTGTACCCGGGCATGCCACCTCCGATGACAGCTCTAGCAGTGGTTAGTTCTTTTTGTTACATTTTTCTGCTCTTTTGTTGTTTGGTTGCATTGGGTCAGGCTGTCTATACCATCTCCTGTATTTATCTATCTTTTGTACCTACTCAAGTTTCTAATGAATATGTGGTTATGATTATGCATGTTTCCTTTCTGGCATTACACTATTGTGCTTCTCTACTACTGTTGTTGGTTGCCTTGATTGTTGGCCTTGGGGCATTGCCCCCTTTGTCAACCCACTAAAAAAAAGGGGGAGAAGGAATCCCACCTGTGAACACTTGTTTGAATGCAGGAATATGTGATTACTGCAAGGAGTAAGGGGGAGATATCTGCGTGTCTTGTATTTGACAAGGTTTGTGCAATCCCCAAGAGCTCTCTTGCTATGAAGTAATTTATATCTTGTATGCGTTATAGTAATATGTATTGTGTAAAATCCTTTTGGGCTCTTCATGTAAGTGATTACTTTTTCCAAAGGGTCACAGTTGGCATTCTAGGATTGGTTTTGTCTTGTAATTGACAAAGGGGGAGATTGTCAGTACCATGTTTTGTCAATTACAAGGGTGGTCGTGTGATGTCATGATGTAACTACTAGAAACATTATTGTGTATTCATAACTCAACGAAAAATCCAAAATATATCAAAACCAATCAAGGTCAAGGGTCATCATCATCCGTGGAGCATCAGAACAGGTATACCTCAAGGGGATTAGAAACTGTCGGCAGGAGTAAAGGATCCACCGCCAGCCACCGACCGAATATTTTGAGATATCTTCTATCGGTGGCAGGAGCTTTAATCTGTCGGTCCCACCGATAGAATATTCATCGGTCCCATCGATGAAGATCTTGACGGTTCCACCGTTATCCACCGACAAATTAACATGGGATACCTTCTATCGGTGGCAGAAGAACAATCCTGTCGGTCCCACCGATATATTAGGCATCGATTCCACCGAAGATCACTTTATCGATCCCACCGCCATCCACCGTCAGAATTAATGAAGGAATTTTCATTCGGTGGCAGAAGCATACTTCTGGCGGTTCCACCGTAAAAGTACTCATCGGTCCCACCGATGAAGCTTGGAGGTTCTACCGTCAGTACTGGCGAAAATGCTAAACGGTAAGATTTTCGACCGTTATGATTGGTCGGTGCCACCGTTGGAATTCAGGTGCCACTGACAGAAAGCCGTTAAGAGCTCTTCCTATAAAAGAAAAGGTCTAGGCCTCTTCTTGGGTTGATCAACAACTTCGAAGTTCAACCCAAGCCAATAAGCATACTTTAAAAGGCTTAACGAAGGAAGAAGAGTCGTGAAGGGTAGTCAAAATCATGCATATCAAACTACCTCATCTTAGTTGATCAAGCTCTACTTATTCCACCCTTCAAGAGTTACATTCTAACATCGAGCGAGGCAAGAAGCCATTGTTGAAGGAAGTAATGAAGAACTGAAGAACAACACACTCACTTCAATCGTCATAACTGTGAGTTTGATTGTTCGTATCTTAAATTCTAAAAATATACTTGTAATAGTTCACTTGATTTCTTCTTCAAAATCAAGCACTTGATTGAGTTGCGGACTCAAGTTGAGTGACAAAGGTTACTGAGTTTCCTAAGTATAAAACTCAAGGAGTTTGAGTGGATGTGGTCCATTCAATCGTAGGGTTGCGGAATTAACCCGAAAAATTCTGTGTGCGGTTTAAGGTGAACCAAAAACCTCAAGTTTTAGTGGACACTAAAGAACCATCAATTTGAGTTCTCTTGGGAGTGGATGTAGGCACGGGTGCTGAACCACTATAAATCGTGTGTCTCATATCTTGTCTCAGATCCTCTTATCTTTATACCAATTTGGATGCACATCATGACTGATCATATCTTGCATGAATATCTTGCTTCATGAATGCTTTAGTGAATGCTCCCTGATCAACTTACTCATTAAAAATTCATTCACATCCTAATATTCACATTCAGTAGAATTATAAAATAGTCCTATTCACCCCCCCTCTAGGTCACTATCTTGTCAAAGCTGGTAATTTCATGCCTAACACCTTCCAACCCCGTAACGTGATCCCCGGATCGTTATTTTTCTTTCATAGATTAGTACTATTTGCCTTCTAGAGTCAGTATTCAGTTTCTAGACCGTAATAACTAGGTGACGACTCCCAAAGCTCAAAGGTCAAAAGCGGATCTGCGCACCCTGCGGATTGAGGGCGTTTTTAGAGTTTCATTTTCTATGTATGATTCTTTTTCCCGTGACTTTGCTAGTTTCGTAATTGTTTGCCTCGTATTGGATCCTAAATGTCTTTCTTCTACTAGACTTTAAGTCGATACTGTATTATCCCTATTTCTTCTTGTAGTCCTCCTTATGGTGGGATATTTACTCCTTGATCCTTTTGAAATTTATCCTTAAATTAGTGGTTGAGCCTTTCTTCTATCCTCTGTAATCTTTTTGTCAGTTGACCCACCATGATCATTTGTGCCTCAAACATCTCCGATTGTCTCCTTTCCATGTGAGCCTGACTCTGGGATAATTTAGAGACTGCTTCTATCAATCGTTCTATCTTCGTAAGTTTACTCAACCTAAGTAGACTTTCTCCACCAGTTTGACTCCTTGACAAGGGTCCAGTTGCACCTCTAGTTCCTAGCATCTTTCCTAATTTGCTAGTTTAGTAATCTTTTATTTATTAGAAGGAAGACACCTTTCAGAACAACACCAACATCATTCTCATGGAAACATTAACTACTAGTATAATAAGAAATCTAGTAATGAACACCATTTTCTTTACTAACAGAATGAACCTAGAATCTTCATCCCATCAAGAAGATGACACATTTCTCCATCATTATCATGCATATGTGAGTGTGTGCTTGTGTACAACATGATGCATGAGATTAAGGGAAAGAGGGCTTCAACCCCTACTTTTTCGATCGAACTTTAGTCCAACCTACTAGAGGTGGAAGAGGGTATGTATTACATCTTTAGGGATTTCTAAAAAAAAAACAAAAAAAGTAAAAGGTTAAAATTAGAAGATGCAAATTAAACCATAAACCTAGACTACACCTACCTTGTTCATTGATGCTTTCGAATGAGCATGACTCTTGAGATGGCTTTGAGAGTTGAGTGCTTGGGTTGAGAGTAAATAGTTAAAGAAAGTAGGATTTTGGTTGAGGGTTGAGGTTGGATAAGAGTTCTTTGAGTTAAAAAGTTGGGTTGAGAGAGTGTTGGAGAAGTGAGTGGAACATTTTATATAGTTTGGGGTAGAGAAATGGAGGCTTTTGAGCATGAATTATTCATAGAAAATGGGGTTATTTATAAAAATTTTGAAAAACTTTTGGGGCTAAAGTGGTCCAACCCTAAAAATAAAAAGAATGAACATGAAGTTTGGGTTATTTCTTTTGGATTTTTCATTTGTATGAGGGTAAAGATGACATTTGTGAAGAAACCTAAAAAACATTCTTTGATATTTGATTTTTTGGTAAACAAAGGTAAGAGTACAAAAAATGCTTTTGAGAGGGTGAATACAGGAGTGACATGTGTAAAGGTGAAATGGTAGGTAAAATGTAGACCTTAGTTCATTTGTAAATAACTCATAAAGTAAGGGTGGATGTATGTTTTTGAAATGGACTAATGGGAAAACAAAAGTATTTTTGAGAGGGTAAGTAGGAGAGTGACATGTGCAAATGTGAAGTAATAGATGAAAAGTAAACATTGGTTCATTTGTAAGATGGACTAATAGGAGAGCTTCATGTATGTATTTGAAGATTCTCACCTTTTGAGGGTATGATTGGAAGTTTTCTCAACTTTATGGATTATTACCAAAGACCAAAGAACCTTTTTGGTTTAACTATCCTTTTTGGGAAGGCATTATTAAATTTTCAAAAGGGGGAGTTGACTCTCCAATTAGATTGAATTATTGGGTATTGGGGGCTTATGAGATATCAACATGTATCATCCTTTGAGGGGTGTGAGAGAATATGCTTAGTATTGGGCTTAGGGGATAGACTTGGGCTATGGTTTTTAGGTTAGGAGATGGACTTGGTTTATAGATAATGGGTATTTGGGCTATGGACTTTATTTATGGATAATGGGTTTGGAGATGAGTTAAGAAATTAGAGTGGATTAGGGATAAGGTTGAGGATGACATGATACATGTATGCATGAAGATGATGCCACATGGCAATGCGGGTCCGTTGAGAGGCTTGAGATCTAAATTGAAATCAATTTGAAAAAAAAATAGTTTTTCTTAAAGGGTTCATGCAAATTGTGGTGTCTACACAAAAACAAGATTTTGATCTAGGAGGTTGAGTAGGTTCTTCTTAAGATCATGTAGATTATGAGTCTTAACTTATTAGACTACATATAAAATATACATTGCATTGCGACTTTGGTTGTATTACTTCTTAATCCATGAATGCACTTTCAAGATTTTTATGAGACTTGGTTTTATTACTTTGGATTATTAGTTGTTTCAAAAAGTTTTTTTTAGCTAATTTCATATAGTTTTCATTTCGATTTGATCAAAGGTTCTGTTATCCAACATGTTTATTATGAGATTCATTTTTGTTCTTAATTAATAGTCAGGCATTGACCTGCCTAACAATGCGTAGTAGATGTTGTTGCGATAGAAAAGCTCTTTGTTCTTAAATGAGGTTTATCCACTAAATTCTAGCTTGATCGGTTGCAAATAGAATGCATATGAAGACTGATGGTAAAGGAGAATGCAAAAACAAGGTTTTATCGAGGAAGCTGAGTAGGTTCTTCTTAAGATCATGTAGATTATGAGTCTTAACTTATTAGACTACATATAAAATATACTGCATTGCAAATGAGTCCTGAATTGAATTTGCTTGTACAGCAATTTCTTATGTAAATGACTGATCTTGCTAATGGATCTCGACCTTTCAATGAATGGACCCCGTTAGAGAATCTCGTTGAGTGATGATGAGTTTGACTAGATTATATGCTTTTAATTAGTTTCTTTTTAATGTTCTTTAAAATAGAATTTCTAGTTAGGGTGCCATAGCACTAAATTGTTTGTACATGCACATGACGAAATTTTAATCGATTTGATAATAATTCGTGCATGTTATGATGATTACTCATTCGAAAATTATTTAGGCATGCAACGATTGATTGATTTGGAAATTTTATGCATGAGATATAATTATCGATTTGAAAATTTCATGAACATTACATGTTTACTGATTTGGAAATTTATTTATGCATGTGATATTTTTATTGACTTGAAAATTAATTTGTGTGTAGTATTATTTTCCAAATTAGAAATTATTCATATGAAGATATGTTTAACAAATTTGAAATTATTCATGTGATGAGATGTTTTCACCGGTTTGAAAATTAGTTGCGTGTGTAATGATGTTTACCTACTTGGAAAATTATTTATGTAGAATGTTACTGATTAAAAATTCATTCATTTGGAAATCATCAAATTGAGTATGTGTGATGTGCTAATTGGATTTTTCATCTTTCATAGAACTTGCTATATGAACCTTAGGCATTAAACATGATTTAGGTTTTTTTAAGTTAATTATTCCTTCTGCGTGTGTGGAATTTGAAGAATTGGTGAGGTGCTTGTAATATAAAAAAAAAATCGTAGCCATGAGGATTTGGTTAAGAAATCTTGGATCATAATAAAAACCAATCATTAGGATATCTTGGGTTATAGTAAAGACCGAGCATCTCGATCAGGCAGGTTCGATGTCTAACACCATTCGAAACTCATAACCTGGCCCTTACCTTAGTCTTTTGCCTTTGGGACGATCCTAATCGATTTTGAAGTTATCTATGGTTCTTAGACTTAAACTAGGTGGTGATTCCCCATTTCCTAAAAATCCCCCAATTTCATACTTTTCATTTTTATTATAAAATGTATTGAGACACTTTTAGTGACGACTATACTGGAGAATTTAGGGTCAAACTTGGCCTGATCCTAAATTATCTTAGGTTGAATTTCACATGAGTCAATCTTGTCAACTCAATGAGAGTTTTAGACTAGGCAGAATTTTGTCCTTTCTTTTGTGGGTATGTGATGGGATGATGAATGCTTGATTATTTGTATGATTGGTTTTATAATGAGATTATATGGTTTGTCTAGTACTGAAAGCGCCCTCGATCCACGGGGTGCGCGGATCCACTTTTGATTTTTGAGGTTTGAAAGTCGCCACATAGTTATTAAGGTCTAGGAACCGAACACTGACTCTAAAAGATAAATAATACTAATCTACGAAAGAAAAATACGGGTCCGAGGATCATGTTACGGGGTTGGAAGGTGTTAGGCACCAACCCCGCTCGGTAAACACCGGTCTCTACTAATTCCCAAATAAACTACATTACTAAAAAGACCTAAGTAATAATAAAAAGATAAAAATAGTCATCTTTTTCAAATGCAACGATTTTGTTCCCTCAGATTTGATAGAACAACTCCTTGTATAGTGCTCTTCGCTTCGTTCTATCACTGGATTCGCTTCAGACCTCCAAGGCGAAGTACCTCTTTATTAGATCTGAATTTTTCTTATGTGTTTATGGATTTCTAAGTGTTTTTGAAGGGCTTCTAGGGATTTTTTGAGCTAAAGTTAAGGTATGGGTGTTAGGTAAGGAGTTAGGGCTTCAAAATTAGGGTTTATGGGAGGTTCCTTGACCTACTTTTCCTAGGGTTTATTTTTTATACGAAAATAAATTGTAGGAACCCCTATTTATAGATTTTTTTTTATATGTTTTTTAGTTAGTGTTAGATTAGAATTGTTTTAAATAGAGTTAGTGTCTAATTAGAATTATAGAGTTAGTGTTAAAGTTTAATTAGAATTGTTTTAAATAGAGTTATAATTTAATTAGAATTGTTTTAGGGTTTTGACTTTTAGTTTCACTTGATTGACTTGACTTTAGGATTTTGACTTGAGTCTTACTTGATTGACTTTAATTTTAATTAGGATTTCACTTTACATCAATTACTGTTTTAATTATTAATTTTCAAATTTTTAATTATTAAAATTGTAAAATTACCATTTTGCCCTCGTAGAGGACTTTTTACGTTTTAAATCGATTTTCGATGTTCCAGGATGTTTTGAAATCGATTTTTCGTAAGGAATTCGATGAAAATATTAGTTTGTGTCATTTATGAAAGTTTTTATGCGAAATGATCGTGAACTTTATGAGGGGCATTTTCATAATTTTATCGAATTTTGTAAAAATTGACTAAATGATTTATTTGATTTTGATTTGTTATTTTATGTGTTTGAAAGGGTTTTCCTAAGCGTACTGTAGGCTCTAGGGATATTTTGATGTTTGGCCTATTTTGGTAATTTGATCATTTTTTAATGATTTTTATTGTGAAGTTTTTTTTTTGTCTGTAAGATGATGATTTCTAGGCTTTTGGGATTATATTTTCTTAGTGTAGCGTGGTTTCTAAAGTTTCGTTAATTTGAGATACCTCATCCAAATGTCTAAAACACATCTAATAACAAAATAGAGCATTGGAATAATCATCTATCATTGGGAACCGTTGCAATCAAGTTAACGATTTGATTAATCAAGCGAGTGCAAAAATGGGGTGTTTACAGATGCCCCTCTTTGGCAGAGGGTTGAAGCAAACTAGATAGCAAATCTATTTCGGTAGATAGTGCGATATGTGAATGCTAAAGCTAGTGACAGTTCATTTTGCAGCCTGATTTAGCAATTCGTCGGGATGTTCGGATCCTTGAGGGTAAAACTTTCCCCGAACAAGTTTGTCAGGTCCTCGAGCTAGAACTCTCACTAACGATGTCAGATCCTCGAATTTTAGAAAATTATCCCTGACTAATACAAAAGTGCACATGTGTGCAATGGTGTGATGCTTACTGAGTAAAAATGTGTTAGGTCCTAGAGATATTCTCTCATTCACAATAATGATTCAAAATTGAAATATGCTTATGCAACGAAAACAATCATGGTAAGGTTTAATAATGAGGTAATTGGAGTCATAACATTGTAGGAACTTCGTTAAAGTTTTAGTCTCGTTTATCAGACTCGAGCCTATTGTAGCCACGCTTCTCGGGCTAAGGAACTTAAACAATCTTGTTAATTCATTCTATGATTCAAAAAAGTTGGAGTCTCGTTTCTCAGACTTGAACTTATTAGAGCCACGATTCTCGGGCTAAGTTTTACAAGAACTTAAACAATCCTATTAATTCATTCTATGATTCAAAAAAAGTTGGAGTCTCATTTTTCAGACTCGAACTTACTAAGCCACGTTTCTCGAGCTTAGATTTATAAGAACTTAAATAATCCTATTAATTCATTTTATGATTCAAAAAAAAGTTGGAGTCTCATTTTTTGGAATCGAAGTTACTAAGCCACGTTTCTCGGCTTAGATTTATAGGAATTTAAACAATCCTATTAATTCATTCTATGATTCAAACAAAGTTGGAGTCTCGTTTCTCGGACTCGAACTTACTAAGCTACGTTTCTCGAGCTTAGATTTATAGGAACTTAAATAATCCTATTAATTCATTCTATGATTTAAAAAAAAGTTGGAATCTCGTTTCTCAGACTCGAACTTACTAAGCCACGTTTCTCGGGCTTAGATTTATAAGAACTTAAACAATCCTATTAATTCATTTTATGATTCAAAAAAAAGTTGGAGTCTCATTTTTCAGACTTGAACTTACTAAGCCACATTTCTCGGGCTTAGATTTGTAGGACCTTAAACAATCCTATTAATTCATTTTATGATTCAAAATCAAGCTAAAAGTTTGAAATATCAGACTTTTATTGGCTTATCATGCATCTGGATTCGTAATTATCATTGGACTTCATCAGATTCTTAAGTTAGATTTTTCTTTTTATCATGTGATTAAGAACAAAACTTTGGAATTAAATTACTTTCACAAATGCCCCTAGTTTCAAGATTGGCTTTAACTGGAACTTGACTACGAGACTGATGGAATGGATTACGCTTGAAAAATATGAACTCTGATGTATGACATATAGAAGAACTGACATTCCCTTAAATTTAAGACTATTAAGATTATCATATGTGCAATAAGGGATTAATCATTTTCTTTTGAATTTCTTTTGAAAAATGCTTGAGTTGGCCTTAAAAAATCTTGATAAATATTAGAATAGAAGATCTTTCTCTTCAAAGTGGTTGATGATTCTACATCTTCCATTAGCGAACACTTGAATAAGTAAACATACTCTTGAAAATCTTAAAATGTTCAAGATGACTTATGATTTTTTCGACTTCAACATTGTCTTCGTCGGATGTAAGCTCTTGGCTGAAAAACGAATATTGTGGCTTAAATGGTTCTGTATTTCCTAGTTTCTGCACAAACTTCCTTCTAAACTTTTCTTTTTTATGGGACCTTTCCTCTCATTTGATGATGTCCTAATTTTTTCTTAGGTTGCCTTTTTAGGTTTTCAACCTAGTGGGTTTTTTTTTAATTTTTCTAAAGATGCCTTGATTTTTGCCTAGGTCGACTTTACAGGTTTTCAACCTCGTAGGCTTTATTTTTAATGGTTATGCCCTAACTTTTGCCTAAGTCGTCTTTTCGGATTTTCAACTTAACGGGCTTCTTTTTTTTCTCAATGATCTTGAATATTCAACTCGACAGTTTATTGGTTCCCTACACCATAACTAAGTCAATTAGCATTTAAGAGGACTTAATAGGTGGGCTTAGGACATGATTTAGAAAGAAAGGGTAAAAGGCTCGACTCTCCAAAATGCCCTTAGTTTAATATTTTCTTTTTTTTGTCATTCTTTTCTGTAAATTCTTTTGAGTTTTTTTTTCTAATGCCCCTAGTTTGGCATTCTCTTCTTTTGAATCTTTCAATAGGGGATTTTCCTTTTAGATGACACTTTTCTTAAGAGAATACATTTTTTTTGCGAGACGGAGCCTGAAGTAACTTCTTAGGTTGCCTACATACTCCAAATATTTCTTTTTCTTTTGGGATCAGGTCAAAACGTAGTTCATACTAGACTTCCCTCCCAAGGTTGGTCAGTGTGGTTTAGAAGGAAGAGGCTATTGATGATTTTTAAAGGCTGCAAGGGGCTAAAGAAAGTTATATTTTTATTGGTTAGACAGGAAAATGATTCGCCCAAAGAAAGCCTCTTTTGGTGAATGCTGCTTGACTTGGTCAAAGTTTCAGGAATTCGATATATGAATCGCTCTGTCGAGTAAGGTATTTTTTTGAAAAAGAGTAACTTTAGTTTTCTTCTGAGAATGAGTAATCTTCAGTCTTCTTCTACGAAATTGAGTGTGATTGCGTTCTTTGTATTCGACATTGACTCGTTCAATTTTTTCCAAACTTCAAAAGAAATCTCATATTCTTTTTCTAATGATAATTATTTTCTCTGAGTTTAAAACATGATGGATCCCTTCTTGTAGGTCTTGGCCCATTTGTGATGGTTTCAAATACATCATTCTTGATCGATAATATTTGATTTTGAAGTTCACCATCGACTTTATGCCTTGATCTATTTTAGTACAATCTATCCTCATGAGACCATGTAGGAATGTTGTTGAATTTCTCAAGTAAGTTTATTATTCTCTCATGTTCTCCTGAGGATAACGTATCACCCATTAGACTTTTTGAGTGTACTATTTAAATTCAATATTTATCAAATTTGATTAGTGAGCTTTAAGTCATTTCTCATGTTAAATTTTATGTTCACATTATTATTGCACACATGATAATCAAAAGCTTCTTTATTTATTAGAATAAAAAACATAAATTGACAAACCTGATTAAAGCCCAAAGTTAAAGATGACTAACTGAACTCAAAGATTGAGACAACTGAAGCTAAAAACAAACAAAGAAGATGATATCATTTTGAATGGAGGGACACAATTCTAGGGTCTATACCACTTCGGTTATCTTCGATGGATGACTTCAACTTGCTTGCTTTTACTATCACTTCATATTCTGATTCAAGCCTGTCATATGCTAGACAACCCGTTGCTTCAATAATCTCTTTGTTCTTTAGTTCTGCTATTGCCTTAAGGTAATTGAGCTCATTTTGGGATTAAACGAATGCATTGTTAAAACTAATTGAGTGAATGAAGGAAACTGGGTCAACTGATTCGAATTTGAATAGGGATATCAGGTTCAAAGTAGGGGGGGTTGATTTTGAAAGGTAGGTAAAGGATTAGTTTTAACATTGGGTACGGTAGGAGCGGGTATGGTGACTTTTCCTTATTCAATCAAGTCTTGGATAGCATGACGGAGAGTAATACACTTGTCAAGAACATGACTAGGCATCTGATGGAATTCACAGAATTGCCCATTATCCATATTTGAAGGAAGAGGATTAGGCAAAGGCTTAGGTTGTAAAGGTGTCAGCAATCCCCTTTTTATCAATTTTTTATAAACATAACTAAGGGACATTTCAAGATTGGTAAATTGTCTCCTAGGCTTGGCTTGTGAGGGCTGAGTAGCTTGAGGAGATAGTGCGAAAGAGTTGTTGGCCACTTGTAAGGAATTGACATTAGGTTTGAAATGTTTTGGTTTTGACTCAGATGGGTTACCAAAAAGTCCCAAAGAGTAGACATCCTCAACATGATTTGCAGTTTCAAGGAGGGATTGAAAAGTGAGAAAGTACTGAGGCATCAAGTATTTGGCATAATTTGGATTGAGAATCCTGAAGATGATCTTCACTTGGTCCTTCTCTTGAGGTCGGTCTCACAATTGAGCGGCTTTAGCTCTCTATCTAGTAATGAATTCAGTGAAAGTTTTCTCGGGCTTCTGTTTAGTAGTTTCTAGGTCTCTTCTTGTAACACCCCGGATTTTCAACTCATGTCTCGAGGAAATTAAATGGTGAGATTTAGAGGAAAATGTCGAAGGAGAGATTTAGAGTAAAATACTCGAATATTGCTATGATTAATTTTGAGGAAAACCGACTTCGCCATTAGATTCAAAAGGATCGGAATATATACATTAGCTTGTAAGCAAGTTCGAATTCGAGTTCGGAGGAAAAAATTAACAAATCCTCGAATTTCGCGTTACGTGGGATCCAAAATAATAGAATTTCGTTAGAGTGAGAATCAAAAAGATTTGATGATACCATTAGATCCGTAGTGAAAAATTATTCGAAATGGTATATTCGTTTGTCGTTTTCCGAGTTCGAATAGTTAAGTTACGATCGAAACTAGAAATGATGGGGAAATTACAAGTATACCCTCAGCCCTCTTATAAAAGAAAACTCACTTTCTTTTATTTCATTTCACTTCTTCACTCTTCTCCAAAGAACTCAACTCAGCCATTTTCTAGACCTAGGGTTTGAACCCATTCCTATCAAGATCTATCCCAATCAAGTCCGAGTTGAACCTCGACGAAAAAGGCAAAGTCGTCGGCGTTGTCGAGCTCTACGTCCTCACCCCATCCAACCTCCATTTCCTCTTCTTTTCTCTTGGTCTCCCACAAGAATGAGCAAGTGGGTTTTTGTATAATCACTTGGAACCTCATCCAAATCATAGGAGAGTCGTTGTTGGTCATTAGGAAGCGGGGAGAACACCTTCAAAGAGGGTTTCACAACCAACCACTTCGTTGGCACCCGAGTTCAACCACTTTCAGAACTTCGAGCCGCCTAACATTGATCCTTAGTGTTGATTCATCACCATTGGGGTCCACAAACAAGTAGGGGACTTTCAATTCCTATTGATAACTTTAGATTTCTCAAAATGTGCATTTAGGTTATTTTAACAAAACTTATTGTTTGCTTTTGAATCATAGACGGTTGTTGTTTGATTTCAAATTCATGATAGAAGTAGGTGTTTTATTTATGTTTTATCGAATTTTGATAACAAAATCGTGGGTGGGTCGAATGGTTCGAAGAGTGGAAGAAGAAATCGAGAAAGGGATCGAAAAACCCAAAAAAAATCGCGAGTGAGGTTCAAGCTGTAGGTGGGAAGGGTCGGTGCCACCGGCACCTATCGAAGGCATCCTGTCGGTCCCACCGACAGAATGAGGTTTCTGCCACAGACGAAACCAAATAACGCGAGAAAATTTTGTTTTGGCGGCAGGACCGTCGGTCCCACCGACATCTGCCGATGACCAATCTGTCGGTTCCACCGACAGAATCCTGGTTCAGCCACCGACAGACACAGTTTTGATCAGAACAGTGTTCTGACTCTTGGCTTAACCTCCTCACACCTTATACACTATTTGTCACCCTTTATTTCATTAAAAACATTTAAGTAAACTTTAAGTTCTTTAATGAAATTAAGGTTTTACCCCCCATTTCGGAACAATGGGAATGGTTTTAAGATCCAAATCTCAAAGGATCAAAATCCGAATTTTGGTTTAAAGAACAAAACGTAATTTTCGACGTTTTCGGCAAGTTTCCAAAATAAAATAACTTTCGCGTTTCTTTGAATTAAATTACAAAAACTATATGGTGTCGAATCTCATGATCGAGACTTTCATTTCGAAAAACCCGTTTTCAATTTCGAAAACTTTGAAAAGTTGAGTTTCTGACACTTAGCCAAATTTTCACCAGCTTTCTCTATTTTTAACAGCCTTGGTCCCGAGCATCGCTGGGACTTAACTTTTATAAACTTTGATGGTTTTTAATGGAAAGACCAAAAGAATGACTTTGAAATATTGAAAATAGATGGTCGATGTGAAAAGATGAAAAGTGAGAATGTCGAGAGAATGGGAAAAGGGAATGAACGGTAAAATGTCAGAATCACACCCGAGGGGTGATGTCTACATTTTACATTGTATGTTGTGTGTAGGTTGGTGAAAGGATATCTAGGTTATTAATGAAAGGGTTGCATATTTATTTTCGATTATGTTAGCGCGTGCGCTGAGTACTGTTGTTTATTTTAGGCCGGGTGGCCACAGTTGCATGGTAGGAATTAGATATCCATTCTCAACCCTGTTCTGTTAATTTCTCTTTTTTAAAAATGAAAAACTATATATATGCGTAACTATTTTGTGAGCTGTTAAAGGGTTTGTGAATGCCTGAAGGGATAGTGTATCACATCATCCGGAGGGGTGCACTATCCTGGGATGTACGGTAGGGACCACCAAACTCATAAGTGGTATGGGACGCGTATGAGAGTGGAGTCACAACTGGAATCCGGGTTCATTTCTTACTTATCTTTACCAGTGAACGTGTATTGTAAAGGTGGTCGTATACAAGTGGAGTGTCATTTGGGAATCACATGCATGCCTGATAGGCATAGACGAAGATGATTGGTCAGTGATCACTAATAATCTAGTAGTAGTCGAACGTTCTGACACATCGAAAAGAGACCCATTGCTTACGGTCACATCAAACGGCCAGCCTGAGCCGGATAAATGGTCCCGCAAGCGTGGTAGACACGACCAGCCACAAAATCAGGAACTACAATGTTATTGAGGAATATCATGTCCTGACTGGGAGCAATCCAGTCGTGAATCCCAACTCTTTAATTCCAATACTCCACCATTTGTAGTATGTATTTGTTGTTATATTTCGAATTATAAACTGAGAAGCATCTCATTTATTTCAATGTTGTCAATACTATTTACATAAAATGGAAAATGTATAATGAGTATGGACGATTGATGCTATGTGTAATTTTTAAACTGTTTAGTTGTTCATCCCTAGCTATATGTACCAGTTGATCGTACTTCATCTTATAAAATCTTGCATGTATTAAAATGTTCAGTATGCTTTATTCGATCATGCTTAGGAAGGGTTATTAGTAGGAATTGGTTGTGGACTTACTAGGTAACCATTGTTACTCACCCTTTCCTTCCTATTTTTTTTTAGTTTCAGCACTTGCAGCTATCGAGGCAGGCGTAGAGTCAGTAATTGAGGAGTATCTGATCGATCAGATCGACGATCAGAGTTTATTGCCTGGTGAGCACTAGGGCCACATCCCTTAGCATTGTCAGTTTCATCCAAGATGTGTGTAGTTTTTGGATTGAGAGTTTAGGCCTATGTTAGAGTGAGAATGTTTTGGTAAGCCTGTATATTGATAAATCTTCCGCACTCTGATCTACTTACATGTTAGATGTAATTAGTCTTCCGCTGTTATTTTCCTGTATCTACATTTTTATATACAGGTTTTGTTATAAATTGGTTTATCAGGTTTGAGTTCCGTGAAACGCTAACATAAACAGAGGAGACCATGCCGAAATTTCGAGGTGCCACCTATTACCTTGGGATTTGACCTTGGGATTTGTGTTAGCGTTTGGCGGGGTGTCACACTTCTTGTGAGTTCAATATCCGTGTTGATTGAATACCCAATAAACTCCTTTATCAATTCATGTCATGTTCTTACCCGAGATGAATCCAATGACATTAGCCAATGTAGGGCAGGACCTGTAAGGGTTCTTTGTAAAAGTTGTGCCATCTATTCTTCACTCAAACTTTGGGATTGCGTAATGCCAACATATACTTTTAAGTGAGTCCTAAGGCATCCAATCCCATCAAACTTCTCCATGTCTGGCATCGTAAACTTGTCTGGCAAACGGACTATGGGAAATATGTCATTGTCCCTAATCCAAGAGTAAGATCATCGGGGTCTTTGATGTTCTTCAAAGCAGTTTCAACCTGAGTTATTTGATGAGTTAAGATAGGGTCGATGTATAATTGATCATCTTTTTGATTTTTGACGAGGTCAAACACATCTTGAGGTTCTATAGCTTTATCTTTTTCTTTTTCAATCTTCAGGACTTAAATTTGTGTCTGGACAGAAGTGATAATTTTTGCTTAAAAAGATTTCAAAATCTAACGGAGTGTTGTTACATCCATTGTATTTGTTTCTTTTTGTGGCGAGGGCTGACTACTTGGATATAACAATGATATTCTGAAAAAATGACTTTTTTCACAAACCCAAAGTGGTACAGATGGTGGTTTAGAACGTTTGGGCCTAATTATTACTTGATTCGAAGTAAACCAAGGTTAACCATTGACTCTAAAGGTCGGACTCTTAACCACATGATTAAAGTTTTGATATAGAATAGCCCAAGTCCGGTGGGAAATATCGAATCCAAATACACTATAAGTCTATAGTGACCAAGAAAGTGAGAAATATTAGACGCGGGTCTACCCTTGATTGGGATTGAACCTTTGATTAGACAAATTAATTTGATCATAAAATCGAATCTTTTTTATATAAAGTGGTCTGGATCTTTAAAAGTGAAACCAATTAGTCCAACTGATTTGGTATTGATCAGTTTGATCCATTTGTCAATTGGGCCAACTGGTTTAATTGACTCAAATTGATCGGTACATTTCACCGATTAGATTGGGCCGATATAGTGGATTTAGTTTGAATGGTTTGGATCAGTCTACCCACTTACCTGTTGGTTGGATTAAATAGAGCAACCCGGGAACACCCATAGTCAGTTCAGGTCGTGACCTATAGGAAGGCTTCTAGACTCTAAGTTTACTATGTGCAATGCAATTTATCTGGTCACTCTTGTCCAAGTGCACTTATATACTTCTCGAACGTACTCAATCAGACGGTACGTGATGACTTGGTTTGATATACCATATAGGTGATAATCTAAAACTCTAACCCACTTCTCTGAAGTAAAAAACAGGCAATTTAATTCCTAGTTGAAAGGTGCCGCACAATACTGAGCAAGGACCCTTTTAAATATCTCTTTTGTAAAATAAACGTAGTTCATCCCTATCGTATAGTAGGGTACAACGGGGCAGGATCTTGCTTAGGCACTGATTTTTACTAAGAAGTGCATTTGGTGAACTTAGATTATCTTTGATATACCGTATAGGTACGAGTCTAGGATTGTAGCTTTCATAAATGATTTAGCATCCCACGAGGGGACTAACCACGTACTAGTACTACATTAGCAATCGGGACATGTGACTGTGCGGCTTACAATAGATCAAAGGCTTAGGTCGCTCCAACCTGAATGCATTGATATACCTTTCAGAGTTACCTGATCAAACGGTACGGATACCCCAGTTTGATATACCCTAAGGTACGTGACTGGAGTTGTGGTTTTCATGAATGATGTCGCATTTCCAAAGAGACCGGGCCACACACTAGTGCCACCTTGGTTATATTGGGACAGGCAAGCGTACAAAGCGATAAACGTATTAGTCGTATGTGCAAAAAAGGGTGGGGTGTGCCCGAGGCCTTTTCGAAACAAATGGGCCATATCAAACTATCACAATTAATCTCATTTTAATACTAATCAAAGTGTACAAAGTTCCTTAGGAACAAAATCAAAGCAAAAACATCAAAACATATCTAGAGAGATTATATCATGTTAAATTGGCATAAATCATAGCACAAGAATAATCAATCAGAGGGCAAGAATTTTTTCAAAAAAAGACAAAATTAAAGAAAAATTATATTTTTGAGATTCAATCAAAGATCACTTTGGGTGGCCCTAAATAGATCGAGATTCTCAAAGAATATTAAATTGAGGATATAATGATAGATGTTGAGATAAGGAGTGATGATATTTTTTTAAATGTTCTTTTTTATTTAAAGAAATAATGAAAAATTGAATTCAGTTTGAAAAAAATGTTCCCTTTTTTTTAAGAGAAAAATCAAATATTGTTTAAAATAAAAATTTTGAAACAAAGAAAATTTTTATTTTTTATTTTACGTTTTTTTAACGTTTTTTTTTTAAGATGTTTTTTTTTTTTTTTTTAAACATTTTTTTTTAAAAAAAGATTTTAAATATTTTTTTTTTTTAACGTTTTTTAATTTAAAATTTATTAAAACTTTTTTTTTTAATTTAATTTTTTTTTATCTTGTTAAAAACGTTTTTTTTATTTATTTCTTATATTCTTTTTAAATGTTTTTTTTAACATTTTTTTAAAAAGGTTTTCTTTTTTGCTTTTAACTTTTTTTTTTTAAACTTTTTTTTTCTTTTTTTTTAAATGTTTTTTTAAGTTAATTTTTTTTAAACGTTTTTTCTTTTTTTTTTTTTGAAAACGGTTTTTTTATAAAGTTTTTATTTATTTGTTTATTTTTTTAAACGTTTTTTTTTTAGTTTTTTAAAATCATTTTTTTTTGTTTTTATTTTTGAACTTTTTATTTATTTATTTATTTTTAATTTTTTTTTTTAATTTTTTTAAAAACGTTTTCTTCTTTCTTTTTAATGTTCTTTTTTAAAACGTTTTATTTATTTATTTAATTTTTTAACATTTTTTTTAAAGTTTGTTTTTTATTTTTTAAAAACATTTTTTTAAACGTTTATTTATTTAGTTTTTTTTTTAATTTTTTTTAAATGTTTTCTTCTTTCTTTTTAATGTTTTTTGTTAAACGTTTTATTTATTTATTTATTTTTTTAACATTTTTTTTGTAGTTGTTTTTTTTATTTTTTAAAAATGTTTTTTTTTTAACGTTTTTTATTTTTATTTTTATTTTTTAAATGTTTTTTTTAGTTTTTTTAAAAACATTTTCTTCTTTTTTTTAACATTTTTTTATTAAATTTTTTTTTAAATATTTTTTTTTATTTTCTTTTTTTATAATAAAAAAAAACTAATATCACCCCATATCTCATCAATCGTATGCCTAACAAAATCAATCTATTTTTCCTCATTATTTTCTTTTGAAAAATCTTATATTATTTTAGAGTCTCCAACCCTTGATTGGGACCACAAAAACTAAACATCGAAGAATATGATAACCAAACTTTTATTGCTAACATTATCCCATCCTCAATTCATATATCAATTTGAATCTTTCATTATTTAGGGATCATAAAAAAGTGACTCTTAATTGGATAAAAAATTAAACATAAAATAAATAAATAAAACAATAACCAAAATCCACATAAATGATCCATAATCAAGCCACAATAAAAATAAAAGAAAACAAATAAAATAAACTAAATAAAAAAAAAACTAGGTCGTTTTGGCAATGCTCCCATACTTGGGGCTTTTCAAGTTTGATCCTCAATAATCCTAGTGGAGTCACCACTGAAAACGCCCTTGATTCGTGGGATGCGCGGATCCGCTTTTGATTTATTACGGTCTAGGAATCGAACACTGACTCTAAAAGGTAAATAATACTAATCTACGAAAGAAAAATACGGGTCTGGGGATCACGTTACGGGATTGGAAGGTGCTAGGCACCAATCCCGCCCGGCAAACACCGGTCTCTACTAATTTCCAAATAAACTACATTGCTAAAAAGACCTAAATAATAATAAAAAGATAAAAATAGTCACCTTTTTCGAATGCAACGATTTTATTCCCTCAGATCTGATAGAACAGTTCTTTGTACAGTGCTCCTTGCTTCGTTCTGTCACTGGATTCGCTTTAGACCTCCAAGACGAAGTACCTCCTTCTTAGATCTGAATTTTGCTGATTTTTTTATGGATTTCTGGGTGTTTTTGAAGGGTTTCTAGGTGTTTTTTGAGCTAAAGTTGAGGTATGAGTATTTGGTAAGGAGTTAGGACTTCAAAATTAGGGTTTATGGGAGGCTAGGGAGGCTCCTTGATCTACTTTTCCTAAGGTTTATTTTTTGATACGAAAATAGGTTGTAGGGACCCTTATTTATAGATTTTTTTAGATGTTTTTTACTTACTGTTAGATTAGAATTGTTTTAAATAGAGTTAGTGTTTAATTAGAATTATAGATTTAGTGTTAGAGTTTAATTAGAATTATTTTAAATAGAGTTACAGTTTAATTAGAATTATTTTAGGATTTTGACTTTTAGTCTTACTTGATTGACTTGACTTTAGGATTTTGACTTGAGTCTTACTTGATTGACTTGACTTTAAGATTTTGACTTGAGTCTTACTTGATTGACTTTAATTTTAATTAGGATTTCACTTTACATCAATTAATCTTTTAATTAATAATTTTGGAATTTTTAATTATTAAAATTGTAAAATTATCATTTTACCATCGGAGATGACTTTTTGTGTTTTAAATCGGTTTTCGATATTCTAAGATGTTTTGGAATCGATTTTTTATAAGAAATTCGATGAAAATATTAATTTGTACCTTTTATGAAATTTTTTATGCGAAATGATCGTGAACTTTATGAGGGGCATTTTCGTAATTTTATCAAATTTTGTGAAAATTGACGAAATAATTATTTGATTTTGATTTGTTATTTTATGTGTTTGAAAGGATTTTCTTAAGCGTACTGTAGGCTCTAGGGATATTTTGATGTTAGGGCTATTTTGGTAATTTGATCATTTTTTAGTGATTTTTATCTTGAAATTTCCTTTTGTGTGTATGATGATGATTTCTAGGCTTTTAGGATTATATTTTCCTAGCATAGCGTGATTTCTAAAGTTTCGTTAATTTGAGATACCTCATCCGAATTTTTGAAACACATCTAGTAAAAAAATAGAGCATTAGAATAATCATCCATCATTGGGAATCGTTGCAATCGGGTTGACGAGTTGATTAATCAGGCGAGTGCAAAAATGGGGTGTTCACATGATTATTCAGGAAAATGCATCGGGCGCACCTTGTACCTTTGCACACACTCACGAAAATGCATATTCTTGTGTGCATCATGACATGTCCCCATAAGTCCCGTAGTCGGATCAAAGTTAACTTGATCCATTAGGATAAGGGAGACACATGTGAATACTACAACTTCAGTATAGTACTTTCGAGTATATGAAATTGGAACATCCCATACTGCTTGACTATGTGAAACTATAAGATATATCGGTTTTTTGGATTGAGGTGACTTAAATTTTGTCTTAACCTAGCCTTAATCATATAGTGAGCTTAGAAACCCAAACCTAGGTATTTTCCCATTAAGTCATGACTCGAATTAACTATGGGTGCTCTTGGGTTGCTTTATTTAATCCAATCAAAAAGTATGTAGGTGGACTAGTCCACAATTCTCAAATTGAACCTGTACTACTGGTCTAACCCAATAGACGTAATTGATGAGGCTATAATGACCTGAAAAAAAATTAATGCATATCTCAAGGAAAGATTTGTCGCTTTTGAAGTTGATTATAAAAGTATGGATCCTTAATTTCAAATAATTGAAGTAAACTAACTTCACCAATAGATTTAGAAGGGTCAAAAAACATACTTTAGACTGTAAGCATGTTTTAATCCGAAGTCGAACAAAAAAGTTATCAAATCCTTGAATTTCGTGTCAACTTTTACCCAATAGGTAAAAAGTTAATTTTTGGGTATAATTTGAGGAATCCAATCACGTCATTAGTTTCATGTTGAAAAATCACTCGAAATAGAGTATAAGAATGTCAGCATTTCGGAAAAGTAATTCCTGAAATGACGTTTACGACCCTACTTAAGTATAAATATCTGGAACTAAAGAAAAATATGATTTTTCTTATTCTTTTCTCCCAACAAAACTCAACCCTATTTTTCCTTGACTTTTGCAACTCAGATCTACGATGAACTAGAATGATCTCAGCTTTGCCGGAAGAAGGAAAGTCATACGTGTCGTCGAAGACTACGTTTGGACATAAATATTTTCGATTTTCGTTTGAGGAAAAATTCTGAAATTGGTCGGAGGCGATCCAAAATTCCGTTCAATCATAAAAAATAGTTCAAGGTAGGATGCCTTCCCTTCTACTCTCTAGTTGTATGATATTTTCCATAGAAAATAATCTTGATCATTGATATTTTTTTCATTTTTTCATTTATCGATAAATTGACAAAATTCATGTATGTTAGTTTCGATTAAGCATAGTTCTAAGATTTTTATTGATTAGATTATGTTTCCTCAAACCTATAAGAAGTGTTGGATAGATAGAATTGAAGTTTTCATTAGTTTTCATTGAAATTTCGAATAAGAAGGACATTTCAACTTATCTAGTGAAAATAGCAAACCCGCGAGCAAATTCATGATTTTTGGCTTGCTGTCGGTTCCACCGGCCCAAGGCAATGCTCCAACCAATTTTATCAAAAAAAATTCAAAAATTATTTTTGAATTTGTCTTTTGTTTTGTCAAAATGGTTACTTATAAAAATCACCTTCATTTAATTACATTTACTTTAAATTATATAATGAAATTAAGGTTTTACCACCCATTTGGAAACTTTGGGATTGGTTTTAAGATCCAAATTTCATTGTATTAAAATTTGATTTTTGATTTTAAAAGTAAAACGTAAATTTTGACGTTTTTGCCCAATTTTCGAAACTCAGTATTTTTATCGTTCCTTTGAATTAAGCTATAAAAATTACATAGTGATTTTCATGTTGTCGAGGGCTTCCATTTATAAAAAAAGTTATTTTCAATTTAAACAACTTTGAAAAATCATTTTTTCCAACACTTAGGCAATGTTTGTTTGCGCTATTTTTCAGTGCTTATTGTTGAAAAAAATTAAATTCAACACTTTTTGTCAAAATAGCACGTTTGTTTACTCTATATTTTCAGCGCTTATTGCTGAAAATAAGTGAAAAAATTAAGCACGATGTTAATGCTGAAAAAAAGTGCTGAAGCGGTAAGTACTTCGTTTTTTTTGACACGGACAAGTTTGCCCTTCATTTTTTTGAGCATGGACAAGTATGCCTTTATTCTTAAAAGGATATTACCTCTTATATCCCATGGATAAGTATATAAGCTCCCCACAAATTAATAAACCCACACCATGACAAAATTATTTTGTCTTATATGAGTTAAAAGTTTTGGAATGAGTTAATTTTTGGTGAGGATGATCTCCTCATTAGTATATAGGCACCCCACAAATTAATAAACCCACACCATGGCTAAATTATTTTGTCTTATATGGGTTAAAAGTTTTGGAATAAGTTAATTTTTTATGAGGATGATCTCTACAATGAGGAGATCATCCTCACCAAAAATCAGCACATCTTGAAATTTCTAACCCTATCAAAACAAGTTCAAGAACCATAAATCGTCCCTTTTTTTTTTTTTAAAAACTATTTTTGACAAGTTAGAAGTTTCAAAATGAACTGATTTTTGGTGAGGATGATCTCTAGACCATATAGACCATCCTCACTAAATATTTGATCATTCCAAAAACTTTAACCCACATAAAACAAAAAACAAAAATTGTTTATGGTGTGAGTTGCCCTTATTAATTCATAGGGTACTTTTATAATTACACATCCCTTCATTTCCATCGAAAATTATTCATCCACAATTAAGTTCTTTTAATATTGATTTCAAATTTTGGTGATTTGTATGACATTATTATTTTTAATTTGAAATTTGTGAGCTTTTATAAATAGAAATTATAATTTATAAATTGAAGATTTGAGTATTATTTATTATTTAAAAATGAATTTTATTTTAATTTTATAAGAAATAATATATTTTATTGTGTTTGATAAGAAATAGGCATTTGAAACATGTAAACAATGTATAAAATATGATTGTAAGGGTAACAAAGATAATTTACCAGCTTCAGCAATGTGTAACAAATATGTTTCAACATCTAAATAAACAACGTTTTCAGTACTTAAATTCAGCGCTTATAAGTTTCAGCGCTTAATGCTATTCAGCACTTATTTTTTTCAGTTTGACAAACAACATCTTAGTCAAAATTTCAGAGTTTTTTAGTTTTATGTCTTATGGCTAAATCGTGTTTTCTGAGTCTTTCTACTCAACCAAAACCATCGAATGAAATTAGTTGACATTTTATGGATCTTGAATAACTTTAAAATGTGAAACTACTTTGATAAATATGTGAAAAATTAGACGATGGATTGATCGATTTATTGATGGATGGATAAAGAAAATGTTTGTTTTTGATTGATTAATGGGATAGTACCTCCAGTTTTATGTAGTGACCATGCCACGTAAGACATGATAGATAGATTGATTGATAGATAGAAATGACAGATGGATATCACTGGAGAGCACTATCGAATCTTCTTTGTATTTTTGATAAAAAAAAAACTAGTATATAGTATACAAAATAAATTATTTTATTTATTAGAAAAGGTTCGAAGAAAACCCATAAAAAGTGACTTGTTGTTGTGTATTCGAAAGCAACGAGTGAATAAAAAACAACGCTAGATGTCATACGTTCTATGTTAGTATGGGATACCTTAGAGCATATTACAACTTATGAGATCCGGGAATTTTTCCTATTTAATTTTTGGAGAATTTTGTGTGTAGAAGCGGTCTTTGTGTAATGTAGACGTAGGCAAGATTCACATGCATTGCCTCTTGATACTCTTTGACACGAAGGGTCTCCTAGGTTAGTTAGTGATCACTGTTAGTCTGTAATTATCAAATGGTCGGTCTTACCGTTAGTTGAACTCAATATTGGGTTCGTGGTCAACAACTAGTCCGAGTCTGATAAATTGTCATCCAATCATAGTATGATAGATTGGCCACAAAATCAGATAATCACCATGGAATTCCACATTGGATTAAAACTTTGGAATATTGAATTACCATAGTTGAGGCGGTTATATTGGTGTGTTCTTCTGCTCTCTTGTCGACTACACCGCCATGTTCGTATTATGTATATTTTTTTTATTTTGTAATGATTGATAGATGTTTTCTCTTTGAAAGTTGCAAATGTTATTTTAAATGATAGAAATGATAGATTGAAGTAAATTACAATTGTTTACTGAGTATGCTTAGACATTTATCGTATGTTACATTATAAAAACCTACATTATTTAACTATTCAGATGATTACTCATGCATGTATGACTCATTGTTAGAACGACGTTTATCCTACTAACATTCTCCTATTGCTCACCCTATCCTTCACATTATAGATTATTCAGCTTTTGAGGAGCTTTTCTTTGAAGAGTCATTTGTGGAGATCCCTACAAATGATCATGTTGATGTTTTTCCGCCATCGTCTATTTGAGGATTTTTAGAGGACCTTAGCGATTATTTGTTTAAAGAGAAGAAACATGTTTGTTTGAGAGTTTTATAATATAATGTATTAGGATATTGAGGATTTGGTTTACAATTATGTTTAATGACAGCTTTCGTTACTCTATATATTTATGGATGTTAGTTATTTTGGTTCTACTGCATAGAACTTCATTTCGTAAATATGTTTGTCTATGTTTGTTCTATCAGGTTGTATGTGTGTGGTTATCTCATGCTTTGAGATTCTGACTAATGCATCATTAGGATTCGTATTGGGATTTTAGGGCGTGACAATGTACTATCAGAGCTTAATATTAGTTCTGAATGAGATGAAATGTCTAGAGGTCTGTTAGAGTCTAGATTGGAGATTGGATCAGGAATAATAGAAAATTCCTTAAGGATATTAAGTACGAGGCAATAGTTATTTAAAGAATTAATGGACCAAGTACTATTAAATGAAATATGTTTAGATGCATAAATATTTGATGTATAATTAGTACTTTGCCTAGATTTTGATGAAATGTGTTTTGGATGTGGAGAAATTATAAAGATTGTTTAAATTGTAGATTTTATAAGATGGCAGGCAGAAGTAAACCAAACAAAAGGCCACCACCCACAATTGTTGGGATGTCTGCATCTCGACAGCTTATGGAGATGAAGGCTATGGTTCAAGCCATAATGACATTCTCCCAAAATCAAGCAAAATTGGAATAGAGGCAAGCCAAGATGATGAAAGACCATTTTCAAAGTTAGATAAGATTGGAAAAGAAACAAGTCAAATTAATGAAAGACCAATTAGCTTTCATGAAACAAATAACAGGAATGTTGGGAAGACAAAATCATCTTA
This sequence comes from Akebia trifoliata, assembly GCF_017979445.1. Classification (NCBI taxonomy): domain Eukaryota; kingdom Viridiplantae; phylum Streptophyta; class Magnoliopsida; order Ranunculales; family Lardizabalaceae; genus Akebia; species Akebia trifoliata. The sequence continues at coordinate 18,502,696 of NC_141388.1, forward strand.
CTGAGTACACTCCTGACACCACACCTAATCAGGGTATACCCCTATCTCACCAGCATAGATGCTTAGGCATGTGCAGTTGGTATGACCACTATATCAAGGTCATGCAGGTACTCTTCTAAGAATACAGGAGTATGAGGCCGCCCCAATTTGATGGAATTGCAGAGCTCACCATAACTGAGGAATGGTTGGAAGAGTCTGACAAATACTTATGCATCATGGAGTGTTTAGATGCACAAAAGGTCTTGTGTGCTTTTTTCATGCTTCAAAGGGGTACAGTAGATTGGTGGACTTCGGTGAAAGATAACCAACTAGAAATTCAAAACAGTTGGATGATCTTTCAGAGAATGTTCCTAGAGAAGTATCTTCCCACTAGCTTTAGAGATAGAAAGAGGATGTAGTTTGATCAGTTGGCGTAGGGTAATATGAGAGTGGACCAGTATGAGTCCCATTTTACCTAATTGGCTTGTTATGCTCCCGAGCCGATTTCCACCAACCAAATGAAAGTTGAGAAGTTTGTTAGAGGGTTGAAAATCACTTTCAGAAGTAGGATGGCAACCTTCGAGGTTACTAACTACTTTGAGGTGGTCACGAGAGCTCAATGGCTAGAGAGGGAAAATGAGGTCATCTATGAGCAAAGTGCTTGGATGAGGATGGTACCCTCACCGGCTAAGAGGTAGATGATTTATAGGCCCAGTAATTCAGGGCAACACAGGGCTAGTCAACCATAGAGTAGTTTTTGACCCCTAGTATTTGTAGGCTAGTGCCCGCAGAAGGTAGCAATACTAGTACTGGGTTGAAGTTAGACTACTTGATCATCGAGTTAGATGACTATAGGTTAGGGATAGATTTTAAGGCCTCAGGTCTAGACTGCCAGACCCCCATTATAGTTGTAAAGGGAATCTCAGGCGAGTAGGGAGTTGACTAGATGTTATAAATGTGGAGAGTTGGGACATCTAAGAAGACAATGCTCAAAGATTCCCCGGCATACTCATGACTCGATGACCCAGGCTAGGGTCAATGCTATGACATAGGTTGATGCAACAACTTCAGAGGATGTCGTGGAAGGTATAATCATGTTATACAATTGTTTAGCACATATTTTGATTAATTTGGATTCCATACATTTGTTTATATTGTCTAGCATGGTAGAAAAGTTAGAACTATCCACAACGGACACAAGTAGGACACTTTCATTATTGACTTCGCTAGGAAATAAAATAATGCTAAATCATGTATGTAACACGTGTATTCTCCAGATAGGAGATATTTTATTTGAACTGAACTTAATAGTCTTAGAACTACAGGATTTTGACATCATCCTTGATATGAACTGGTTAGTAGCATACCATACATTTATAGATTGTTATGCGAAGACAGTTAAGTTTGATGTGTCGGGACAGCCAGAATTCAAGTTCAAGTTTAAAGGAATTCAGAATCGTGTAATCCGAATGATAAAACCATCAAGGAATATGACTGATTTCAATAGATTGTATGGTTAGTGAAGTAAAAGAAGAATCACTAAAGGTGGAGGCAATTCGTATAGTGTGCAACTATCTCGATGTCTTTCCTAAAGAGTTACTTGGGTTACCCCCAATCATGAAGATTGATTTCTCAATCGTACTGATTCCAAGAACTAGACCCATATTGATTCCACCTTATCAAATGGCCCCAACAGAAATAAAGGAATTGAAAAGTTAATTAGAAAAATTAACAAGTTTGTGTTTTATTCGTCCGAGCAGTTTGCCTTGGGGTACTCCAGTTTTGTTCGTAAAAAAGAAAGATGGGTCAATGAGGTTGTGCATCGACCACCGTAAATTGAACCAGGTGACTATAAAGAACAAGTATTAGTCTCCTAGGATTGATGATCTGTTTGATAAACTGAGAGGTGCAAAATACTTCTCAAAAATTGATCTAAGATCGAGATACCACCAGTTGAGGATCAAAGAGGAGAATATTTCGAAGACAACATTCAGAAAATGGTTAGGACACTTTGAGTACTTAGTAATGTCGTTTAGTTTAATTAATGCACCTACAATGTTTATGGATCTTATGTAGCAAGTATTTTGGGATTTCTTGAATGTCTTCATTATCATCTTCATTGATGATATTTTAATATATTCGAAGATGGAATTTGAACATGAGGATCATTTGAATATCACACTTCACAGGCTATGCAATGAGAAGCTATATGCGAACTTCTCAAAGTGTGAATTCTAGATAGATGAAGTGAAATTCTTGGGTTACATAGTTTCTAAGAATAGGATATCTGTGGACCCGTCGAAGATCAAAACGATTATGATTTGGCAGAGACCGACTATAGTTATTGAAATCAAGAGTTTTTTTGGACTTACGGGATTCTATTGTAGTTTTGTAGAAGGCTTCTCCAAGATTGCTTAGTCATTAACGAAGTTAACTCAGAAAGGGGCCAAGTTTGAATGGACTGATAGCTGTGAAACAACATTCTAGGTGTTGAAGGCTCGACTGAAGACGACGCCAATTTTGATATTCCTTAGGCCAAGAGAGAAATATGTTATTTATGCAGATGTTTTTCATACAAGACTTGGTTGTGTACTAATGCAGGATGGTCGGATAATTGCTTACGCATCCAAACAATTGAAGATCCACGAAAAAACTATTCAACTCATGATTTAGAATAATCGACTATAGTGCACGCACTCAAGGTTTGTAGACACTACTTGTATGGGAAGACATTCGAAATATATTCAAATCACAAGAGCCTCAAGTATTTATTTTTGAAGAAGGACTTAAACATGAGGCAAAGGCGATAGATGAAGTACCTGAAAGACTACGAATTTATATTGCATTACCATCCTAGTAAGGCTAATGTAGTAACATATATTTTAAGTCATAGGAAAGATGGAGTGTTTGCTCACATAAGGATTGAGGAATGGAAAATGCTAAAAATCGTAATTGATTATGCATTCAACATTTTCTCAGAAACAAATGAACATAAGTCCTATGTAGCTCAGATGAGAGTAAAACCCAAAATCATTGAGAAAGTTATTGAAGCCTAGAAGATAGATAGAGAATTGAAAGTGTATCAAGAGAAAGCTGATGACTTTAGTGATCAGAGTTGGAGAATTCATGATTATGGTAGCATACGGTACAAGAAGAGACTTTGGGTTCCTTACGACGTTTTATTGAGGAAGGATATAATGGATGAAGCCTATAAGTCACATTTTTCTATTCATCCAAGAAATACCAAAATGTATCAGGACATGATGAATTTTTGGTGGCCAGGCATAAAAAAAATACATTTCCTAATATGTGAGTCATTGTATAACATGCCAGCAAGTGAAGCCCTGTAGGGTTGTTACAACTATTTCCTATTCTAAAATGGAAATGAGAGCATGTAACTATGGTTTTTGTTTGTGGGTTGCCGAAGGTTAGTGATGGGATTGATATAGTATGGGTGATTGTGGATAGACTTACTAAATCTACTCATTTTCTACCATCAAGATGATATATACTATAAATAGATTGAATATGATTTATGTTTCAGAGATTGTGAAGTTACATCCCAATTTCTATTGTTTTGATAGGGATCTAGGTTTTACATCTCAATTCTAGCAAAGTTTCCAAGTTACTTTTGGTATGAAGTAGAAGATGAGTACAACATTCCATCCACAGACTGATGGGCAGTTAGAACGTATTATTCAGATATTAGAAGACATGTTGAGAGCTTATGTACTAGAATTTGGAGGTAACTGGAAGAATCACTTGGCATTAGCCAAATTTTCCTATAACAATAGTTACCAATCCAGTATTGGCATGGTACCATTTGAAGCATTGTAGGTAGGCTGTGCAGATCACCAAATTATTGGGCAAAAGTTGGGGATAGTATTTTGTTGTGACTCGACATCATCTCAAAGACTACTGAGTAGGTAGAAAAGTTATGCAGATCATCGTCGACGATCATTAGAGTTTGTGGTCAGTGACTTTGTGTTTTTTAAGGTTTCTCCTAGGAGAGGAATCAATAGGTTTGGGATTAAGGGCAAACTAAAACTGAGGTATGTAGGACCGTTTGAGATTATAGATAGAGTTGGTACGGTTGCATACAAGTTGGCATTACTAGCTCAGTTAGAAATCACAATGTGTTTCATGTGTTAATGTTGAAGAAATATGAATCGAATCCATCTCATGTTATTGATTGGCAACCTTTGAATATAGAGGAAAACATATCATATGAAGAAGGACCAGTATAGATTCTTGACCTTAACGAGAAGATGTTGAAATCGCGAGCTATCCCATTGGTGAAAGTGCTTTGGAGACATCACAATGTCAATGAAGCGACTGGGGAGAAAGAAATGGATATACAGACTCAATGTTCAGACTTATTCTTAGATTGAGGTATGTTTAATTTTGATGACGAAATTCTTATTAAGGGGGAGAGGATGTAATGTCTTGAAAAAAATTTAGTGCGTATCTCAAAGAAAGATTTGTAGCTTTTGAAGTTGATTCTAAAAGTATGGATCCTTAATTTCAAATAATTGAGGTAAATTAACTTCACTAATAAATTCAGAAGGGTCAAAAAATGTACTTTAGACTGTAAGTATATTTTAATTAGAAGTTGAACAAAAAAATTATCATATCCTCAACTTTCGTGTCAATTTTTACCCAATAGGTAAAAAGTTAATTTGGGAGTATAATTTGAGAAATCTAATCACGTCATTAGTTTTGTGTCAAAAAATCACTTGAAATAGAGTATAAGAATGTCCAAATCAATATTCGAGGAAAACAATTCCCAAAATGATGCTTACGTCCCCACTTAAGTATAAATAGCAGGAAGTAAAGAAAAATCTAATTTTTCTTATTCTTCTCTTCAAATAAAATTCAACCCTATTTTCCTCAACCTCTGCAACTAAGATCTACGTCGAACTAGAACGATCTCAGCTTTGCTGGAAGAAGGAAAGTCGGACATGTAGTTGAGGACTATGTTTGCATGCAAAAATTTTCGATTTTCATTAGAAGTAAAATTCTGAAATTGGCCAGAGGCGATCCTAAACTCTGTTCAACCGTCGAAAATAGTCTGAGGTAAGATGCTTTTTCTTCTATTCTCTAGCTGTACGATATTTTCTATAGAAAATAATCTTGATTGTTGATATTATTCTTGTGAAAATTGCATTTAGGATTTTAACGAAAGCTTGTAATATGTTTGCAAAAATATAGAATTCTTTTTGTTATTTCAAATTCACACCATAACTTGCATATTTGATATTTTTAATTGCATTTTATAACAAATTATACGTGGGTAGGATATTTCACCGGGTTATTTCCGTCAGTTGGGTTCTGTGAACTGCTCGGACCCTGTTTTGATATAAGTTTTATAATTTTTCAATGTTATTGATAAAAAAATAAATTTCGTAATTGAAAAAAAAATAATTTAATATTTATTGAACTAATTATATAAAACTTTGCATATGTTAAAATGATTCAGTATTCTTTTTCATTCATGTCAGGAGAAGTTATTGGCAGAAATTGTTTCTTCCCTACTGGGTAACCATTGTTACTCACCCTTCCCTTCTCCATTTTTTAGTTTCTGATTCAAAGCTTGGCGAGGCAGGTATAGAGCACATGTGGGGATCATCTGGTGCGTCAGATAGACAATCAGGATTCTCCACCTGATGAGTATTATGGCTATACCGCCTAGTGGTGTCAATTTGTCCAAGAGTATTATAGATTTTATACTGAGCGTTAGGACTTTTATTAAAATAAGGAATGTTTGTATAATCCTATATTTTGTTTATCCTTCTGTACTCTGATCTATCGTACGTTATTAGATGTCTATAAGTTTCCACTAGTATTATATTTTGTATGTTTATATTTTATATGTTTATCAGGTGCAAATTGAACGCCTTGGAATGCTAACATAAATAGAGGAGACCATGCCAAAATGTTGAGGCGCCACCTTTTGCCTTGAGATCTGACATGAGGCTTTGTGTTAGCGTTTAATGGTGCGCCATAGATGGTATCAGAGCATAACATTAGATCCATATGGGATACAGATCTGTTGTGTTTTGAAGAGTTGGTTGATGCCACAGATATTAGAGTGATAATCATAGAGTGTCACTAGGAATTTCGTATTCGACCTCATTATTAGTTCCTTATTGGAATTACGAGTTTTTTCAGTGTCTAGAAGTCTATAAAGCCTAGTACGCTTAAGATAGGATTCTAGGTTTATTCTGTTAGTAATGGAAATTGAGTCCATTACTAAGTTCCAGAGTACGGTAGTAATTCATAGTTACATAAAAGTGATTTTGGCCTTATTCTGATAAGTGCTTTCTTATAGATAAACACAAACGAGAGGAGTGGACGAGGCAGAGATCAAAATGCAATGGAGAGGAGAAAGATTTTGGATCAGACCACTGACCCGATATCACAGCTACTGTCATTCATAAAACAGATGACTGAGTCTCATTTCAAGTTCAGAGAGGAAATATAAATAATACAACCGCCATAACCTCGAATTCAAATAGAAGAAAGATAATTAGTATCTAATAAAAGAAAAACAATTACGAAAGTAGGAAATTCATAGGAAAAATAACCATACATGAGGAGTAAAATTATAGACATACCAACTCAATGGATGAAAGATTTTTATAAGAAACAACAACATATACTACTAAATCAGTCAAAAGAAAGAGTTGTGGTACGTTATTAATGTGGCAAATCGGGATATAAAAGAGAGAAATATTCGGGTCGATATAATTTGATTAAGAATGTATAGTTCAAAAAGATGCTAGATAAACCAATTTAGGGAACAATAAGGCCACCAGATTTTAAAAAAGTGATAACATACTCGTGCTATCCTGAACAGACAAGACTAACGATTGAAAGTGAGAAATGGTACAAGACTTACCATAATTGCAAGGTGTACCACTAAATCCAAGAAATGAGGGAGCGTTGGAATTCTTCACAACAAGCATATACTATTCCACCTTAGGGACCACTACCACAGGTCGTGCGATTGAAGAATGAAAGAATTCCCCAGCCTAAAGGACAGGTAAATCCAAGGATGTGGTTGTAGAATTTCCAACAATTATGTCCATCGAGATTTGTCACTTTTCTGATCTGATTGAGATTAATGAGTAGGTTTTGAAGACTTGAGAGATTTTGAGTGCCATGTAGTACCTGAAAGATTAGTGGGTGACAGTGATTACATTCCAGTTGGATGGGAAGGCCAGTCATTAGTAACGTTTTGAGAGCAATGTATTGGGAGATGGATCATTTGAGTGGGTAGACTTCAAGAGGATATTTGTTCATAAATTTATATCTAAAACTGCTTGACAAATCAAGTACTAGGAGTTTTTGAGATTAGTGCAGGGTAATCTATCAATTACAGACTATGATATGATGTTCACTAGGATGTCACGATATGCTCCCAAACTTATCTTGATAGATTTGTAGAAGGCCCGTAGATTCTTTAGAGGACTATAACCCTACCTAAGGGCCATGAGATCGATGATTGAGACTACTAATTATAGATATATGATGAGTCGAGCTTAGAGGTTAAAACGAAGGGAGATAGAGTTACAGACCTTTAGGAGGCAAATTAGTCGACCTTAGACTTTTTTTCCTCCCAGATCAGATTCAACCAAAAGGCCGATGTATTCGAGGCCAATTTCCCCCAGATCAGTATATCCACAATATATAACTCCTCCACTACCGAGTTGTAGAGTTCAACCATCACTGAGTTATAGAGTAATTGGAGCTCCAATGATGCCAACAGGACCAAAAGAACAACAAGGTAGGTTCAGAGCATGCAGGCTCTAATTTACCAACTGCCTACTCCACAGAAACCTACAAAAATAAGATCGTTGATATGTTACACGTGTGGTTAGGTAGGACATATCAGGAGAGAGTGTTCCCTATCACAGTCGCAAGCAAGGGTTGTGACCCAGGAGAAAGTACACGTCTTCGACGAAATATTGGAAGGTATAATTTTAAATTATAATATTAAAAAATGGAGTTCTATTAAATATTGGTTCCTCTAGATCATATAATTCTGTTGAGATTTTACACACTTTCTAGAATTAGAAACTACTAACACGAGTCGAGTAATAAAATTATCTACACCATAGGGAGATTTTGATTAATAAAAAGTTATTGAGGTAGTATGGCCAAATAATGTTAATGAAATAGGCACAGTAAGGTAGAGTAGAAAATGAAATATTGAATTGAATGTGAAGATAGTGGTGTATTGGGAATGGAGATTTTAATGTAATTTATGAATCTAATGTTAGTAAATATTTATATTATAGTAGGGGTATATTAAGTGTGGATATTGTGTATTATTTTATTGAGGAGTACTAAATGGTGTGCAAATAATAGTGGTATGTTTGCGGTAAGTCTATGCATTGAAGAGTAATATTCATGGTAAGTATGAGTAAAACATAATAAACGGTGTAAATGGTTAAAGAAGTATAGGTAAAGAATAGAGAAGATGAGAAATGATTGTTGTTGATAGATATTGGTGAGGAAGTGATATAATGTGAATTGATTGTTATCTTAGGATTATACAAATAATGGATTAGTTAGAGTATAAGTTTGAATTGGAGTGATTAATTAATGAATATTTTGGGTTGATGCAATATAGGTGACATAAGATTTATGAATTGAAAATGAGGTTGGCTTAGAACCAAGAATAGATGATAATTGAGGGTAGGTATCGTTTATTATACATGTTGTGTTAGTATGGTGATGACGAAGTTTGATAAAGTATGACTTCAATTTCGATGACGAAATATTTATTAAAAGGGGGAGAATGTAAAATCCTGAATTTTTTATTTATATCTCGAGGAAAATTAAATAGTAAAATTTTGAGAAAATCCTGAAAGTGTGACTTAGGGGTAAAATTTTAGGATGTTTCTGATCATTTTTAATGGAATCTGACCTCACCATTGGATTCAAAATGATTGAAAAATATACTTTAGTGTATAAGCACGCTCAAATGCAAGTTCGAACAGAAAAGATACAAAATCCTCGATTATCAAGTCGGACTAGACTAAAATAATGATTTTTTGTTTGAGTAAGAATTGTTAAGATTCGATCATGCCATTGGGTTCATAATGAAAAATTATAGAAAATAAATTATTTACTGGTAATTTTTAGAGATCAAAAAGTCGAATTATCATTAAAAACGAAAACGACGTCAATTTTAGGCCATTAGGCTAAAAATGTAAATTTTTGTTAGAGATAGAATTTGTAAAAATTGATTATACCATTAAATCTGAAATGAAAAATTAGACAAAATAAAATATTCATTCATCACTTTTGGAGTCCAAATGGTCAAGTTATCGTCAAACAAAACAATAGGTAAAATACTTATTTTCGATTATCTTCTATTCTTAGTCCCAAACCAATCTCATTTATAACTCGTAACCTTATGTCTCCCATATTCCGTCAGTCCAATACATTCATTAATTAATCACTCTAATTCAAACTCATACTCCAACTAATCTATTATTTGTATTAATCTTAAGATAATAATCAATTCACCTTGTATCGCTTCCCTACCAATGTCTATCAACAACAATCCTTTCACATCTTCTCTATTCTTTATTTTCATTTCTCTCACCAATTACACTGTCTATTATGTTTTACTCGAACTTGTTATGAATATTACTCCTCAATGCATAGTCTTACCACAAACACATCACTATTTTTATATTCAATTCAATATTACATTTTCTACTTATTGCGTTATTTCTTTAAAACCTCTGTCATAACCTTTTATAATTTAAAATCTTATTCGAGGGGATAAATCCTACATTATTTTCTCACAATTCCACTAAGTCACCATTAATACAATATTGTCACAAGATTATTCTTTCTCACATTTTACATTGACCCACCTCCTAAGTTATACTCTACTAAATCTTTTTTCTTTTACATATCACATGCTCTTTCAAAATTGTACTATACATTTTCCAAATTTCACCAGTTCCTCAACTCAACTATATATAGTATTAGTTATTATTCATACCTTCACTTGCTATATAGTTACATTACTAGTCTTATAAATCACACTCGCCTTCTCACACTTTACAACCATCCTTACACCTAAAACATACCTATCAATTATCAAAACACAATCTAGTTGGTTCACAGTTAGATTTTTTTTTTATAAGCTTGCACATTTTCATTCTAGTTCCGAATTAGTTTCATTCCTTCACCCCCTTACTATTAGTTGAGTAGTTTCTACTATGCCCACTTCCAGAAGCTTTGTAGTTCCAAATTATAATAAATATCAAATCGCTAGAAAAAGGGTGAGGTTAAAGATGAGGATGGGATGATAGCATGAAAGTGGAAAGTGGTAGGAGAAAGGTTGGTTGTTTAATTCATTCTAAATATTATGCTAGAATAATGAATAGTGAGAAGAACAGCTCTAGCAAGTATGCAAACTTTCAACAGAATTATATGATTTAGAGGAACCAGCATTGAATAGAACTCCACTTTTTAATATTATAATTAGAAACATACCTTCCAAAACTTCGCCGGATACATGTACTTTCTCTTAGGTCACAACCCTTGCTCACGACTGTGATAGAAGGCATTCTCTCCTGATATGTCCCACTTGACCACATGCGTAACATGTCAACAATCCTGTCTTCATAGATTTCTATTAAGTGGGCAGTTGGTGGATTAGAGCCCGCATGCTCTGAACCTGCCTTGTTGGTTCTTTTGGCCTTGTTGGCAACGTTGGAGCTCCAGCTGCTCTATAACTCAATGATGGGGGAACTCTACAACTCGGTAGTGGAGGAGTTCTATATTATGGATACATTGATCCGGAGGAGATTAGCTTCGAATACATTGGCCTCTTTGTAGGATCTGCTTTAGGAGGAAAAGAAGTCTAAGGTCGACTAATTTACCTCCTGGAGGTCTGTAACTCCATCTTCCCTTGCTCTACCCTCTAAGCTCGACTCATCATATCTCTATAATTGGTAGAATCAATCATCGACCTCTTGGCCCTTAGGTAGGGTTATAGTCCTCTAAAGAATTTACGGGACTTTTACAAATTTGTCAAGATAAGCTCTGGTGCATATCTTGACAACATAGTGAACATCATATCATAGTTTGTAATTGATATATTACCCTGCTTTAATCTCAAAAACTCCTAGTGCTTGATTTCTCGAGCAATTTTGGATATAGATCTATCGACAAACATCTTTTCGAAGTCTATCCACTCAAACGATCCATCTTCCAATACATTTCTTTCAAAGCATTACTAATGACTAGCATCCCCATCCATCTAGAATGTAGTCACCATAACCCACTGATCTCTCAAGTCTTCAAAATCCAGTTATTGACCTTAACCCGATCGAAAAAACTCCCAAATCTCGATAGACGTAATCTTTAAAAATTCTACAACCACATTATTAGATTTCCTATCCTTTGGGCTAGGGAATTCTCTCATTCTTCAAAAGCACGACCTATGGTAGTGGTCTCTAAGATAAAATTTTATTTGCTTCTTGTGAAGAAGTCCAGCGTTTCCTCATTTCTTGGATTTAATGATGCGTCTTGCAATCGTGGTAAGTCTTGTACCATTCTCAATTTCGATCACTACTCTTTTCTGTTCGGAGTGGCACAAGTACGTTATCAACTTTATTAAAATATGGTGACCTGATTGTTTCCCTGAATTGGTTTGTTTAGTATCTTTCAGAGTCACACATCTTTAATTAATTGATTTCGACCCAAACATTGCTCCCCTTTATGTCCTAACTTACCACATTCGTAAGATGCCACTACATTTTTTTTTATGGATTTAATATTATATGTTATTATTTTCTATAAAACTCTTACATCTCTTGAGCGAGTATTTCTATAGTCTCGCTTCTTATGCATGGTTGTTTTCCTCACAACCTTGCTAGTTTCATAATTGTTTGCCTCTTATTGTATCCTAACTACCTTTCTTCTATTAGGCTTTGAGGCGGTGCTTGTACTGCCCTTATTTCTTCTTGTAATCCTTCTTGTGGTGAGATATTTACTTCTTTATCCTTTTGGGACTTATCCTTAAAATAGTGGTTGAGTCTTTCTTCTATCCTTTCTAATCTTTTTGTTAATTAACTCATCATGATCATTTGGGCTTCAAACATATCCGATTGTTTTCTTTCCATACGTCCTTGACTTTGAGATAACTCAAAGACTGCTTCTATCAACTATTCTATCTTGGTGAGTTTACTAGACCCAGGTAGATCTTCCTTACCAATTTGACTCTTTGTCACGGGTCTACTTGCACCTCTATTTCCTTACATCTTTCCTAGTTTGCAAGTTCAATAATCTTCATTTTATCAGAAGCAAGACACTTCTCAAAACCACGCCAACATCATTCTCATGGAAGCATTAACTATTAATACAATAAGGAATCTAGTAATGAACACCATTTTCATTACTAACAGAATGAACCTAGAATACTATCCTACGCTTACTAGGCTCTATAGACATCTAGACACTGAAGAACTCGTAATTCCAATATAGAACTACTGTTGAGCTCGTATACCGAATTCCTAGTGACAATCTATGATTATTGATTTAATATCTGTGGTATCAACCAATTCTCCATAACACAACAGATTTGTATTCCATACGGATCTAATATTATGCTTTGATACCATCTGTGGTGCTCCGTCAAACTCTAACACAAAACCCCATGCCAGATCTCGAGGCACTAGGTGGCACCTTAAAATTTTGGCATGATCTCCTCTATTTATGTTAGCAATCCAAGGCATTCAACCTTTACCTGATAAATGGCATACAATCCTGCATATATACATACAAAATATAATAACTAGCGAAAGCCTACATATATTTAATAACGTACGATATATCAAAGTGCGGAAGAAGGAATTAATATACAAGATTATACAGAACTCCTCGTTCTAACAAAAGTCCTAATGCTAAAGACAAAATCCATAAGACAACCTGGATGAACAGACACCACTAGGGGGTATAACCCCAATACTCACCAGGTAACGGACTCTGATCTTTTATTTGACCTACCAAATAGTCTTCACTTGTGTGCTACATCTGCCTCGCCAAGCTCCGGATTTGAAGCTAAAAAAATGGAGAAGGAAAGGGTAAGTAACAATGGTTACCTAGTAGGGAAGCAAACAAGTTTTGCCAATAACCTCTCCTAACATGAATGAATAAACATACTGAATCATTTTAAAATATGTAAAATTTCACAGAAGAAACTATGATTAACTGGTATATATAGTCAGGGATGAGCAACTAAACATTTTAAAATTGACATTACATCAAATAATAGTACTTACTATAACATTTTCTTTATATACAAATTTAATTGATCAAATGGAAACATTAAACATGCATTTCATTTTATATATCAAAATAAAGCAACATATACATAATACATAATGGTTGCATGTTTATTTACTTTCTGTTAGCGCGAGGTGCTATTTACTTTTTCATTCTATTATTTATTTTAGGCTAGGTGATCACAGTTGAATGGTAGGAAACGGGATATCTATTCTCAACCTTATATTTTTAATTTCTCTTTTGTTTTAAATGAAAATAATATGTATATATAACTATTTTGTGAGCTGTTAAAGAATCTTTGAATGCTTGAAGGGATAGTGCGTTATATCATCCGGAGTGGTGTACAATCCTAGGATGTACAGTAGGGACCACCAATCTCATACATGATATGGAACACGTATAAGAGTGGAGTCACAACTGAAATCCAGGTTTATTCCTTTCTATCTTTACTAGTGAACTTGTAATGTAAAGGTGATCGTATAAGAATGATTTGTATATTTGAGAATCACATGCACTCCTGATAGGCATAGACGAAGATGATTAGTTAGTGATCACTAACAATCTATAATAGTCGAATGTTTTGACACATAAAAAAGAGACCCATTGCTTACGGTAATGTCAAACGATCAGCTTGAGCTTGATAAATGATCCCGCAAATGTGGTTAATAGCGATCAGTCACAAAATTAGTAGCTAATACTTTATTATGAAATATCATGTCCCGATTGAGAACGATCCAGTCGTGAAACTTTCTTCATTTTTTTAATTTCAGATTTAGAGCTTGGCGAGGCAGGTATAGAGCACTAGTGAGGATCACCTGGTGGGTCAGATAGACAAGCAGAGTTCGTCACCTGTTGAGTATTGGGGCTATACCCCCTAGTGGTGTCGATTTATCCAGGAGTATTATAGATTTTGTACTAAGCGTTAAGACTTTTGTTAGAGTGAGGAATATTTATATAATCCTGTATTTTATTTATCCTTCCGTACTCTGATCTATCGTACGTTATTAGATGTATATAAACTTTCGTTAGTATTATATTTTGTATGTGTATTAGGTGCAGATTGAACATCTTGAAATGCTAATATAAACAGAGGAGACCATGCCAAAATTTCGAGGCGCCACCTTTTGCCTTGAGATCTGACATGGGGCTTTGTGTTAGCGTTTGACGAGGTGCCACAAATAATATACAAGATTGTACTGAAACTCCTCACTTTAACAAAAGTCCTAATACTCAATACAAAATCCATAATATTCCTGGATGAACTAACACCACTGGGAGTTATACCTCCAGTACTCACCAAGTATGGACTCTAGTCATCCATCTGACCCACCAGATGGTCCCCACTCGCTGGTTCTACGCCTGCCTCGTCAACTGTAGGCTCTAAAACTAAAAAAAATAAGAAGGAAAGGGTGAGTAATAATGGTTATCTAATAGGGAAGCAAACAAATTCTGTCAATAACCTCCTTAAACATGAATAAATAAACATACTGAATCATTTTAACAAATGAAAAGTTTTACAAAAGAAACTATAATTAACTAGTATATATAACTAGGGATGAGTAACTAAACATTTTAAACTCACATTAACAAATTTAATTGACCAAATGGAAAAATTAAACATTCATTTCATCTTATATATCGAAATAAGGCAACAGATACATAATACACAATGGTGGCCTAGTGAAATTAGATAGTTGGGATTCACCATTGGATTCCTCTCAGTCGAGACATGATGTTACAATACTTTACTAATTTTTATATCTTGATTTGGTGGTCGATCGTTGCACTTAACATACTTGGTTGACCAGTTATCCGATTTAGGCTTAGGCTACACTTAACACTTGGTTTGATTTGATTGTGAGCGATGGATCTCTTTTCAATGTGTCAGAACGTTCGACTACTATAAATTATTAGTGATCACTGACTAATCATTTTTGTCTATGCCTATTAGGTGTTTATATGATTCCCAAATATACAATCCTAGTCGTATACGACTACTTTTACATTACAAGTTCATTGGTAAAGATAGAAAGAAATAAACTCGGATTTCAATTGTTACTTCAGTCTCATACGCGTCCCATACCATGTATGAGTTTGGTTGTCCTTACTGTACATCTTAGGATAGTATATCACTCAAGATGATATGACACACTAGCCCATCAGGTATTCACAAGCTCTTTAACAATTCAAAAAATATTTACATGTATATATATATGGAAAATGTTTGGCATCCTACTATTTACCTTACACCCTACGTGTTTTGTCCTACATGGGTTACACTATGTGAAAATCGTAAATTTTGAAGAAAAATATTATTGGGCCTGGCCCGTCGAATTTTAATGCCCAAATTTCGCGGCCATTAGACCACGAATTTCGTGTTTACAAAATACATTCTACAAGAGAAAGGTGAAACTCTTTCTCCCTCACTCACTCTCTGGCTCTCTCTCTCACTCTCTCACGAATGTCTCGATCTCTCTCCATCTTCCTCGATGTCATCTCTGGATTGATCTCATCGCTCAATCTCTCTCTATCTGATCTCTCGAAGTACTCTCGATCTCTCAACATTAGAAACGATCGAGTAAATAAGAAGCCATCTCTGGATCGATTTCTCTCTCCCTATCTTCCTCGATCTCATCTTTGGATCGATATCATCGCTCAATATCTCTCTCCATCTGATCTGTAGAAGTGCTCTCGATTTCTCAACATCGGAAACAATCGAGTGAATAAGAAGCCATAAAGTTGTTCACTGTTATTTTTTAAGGTGAGTCTCTCTCTCTCTCAGGTCGATGGATCCATAGCGCTATTCAGATTGTTGAAGATGAGATCTAGGGTTTTTGATTCACAAAATATATTAATTTTTATTTTTTGTTTCCCAAATGTATTCATTTTGCACGAAACAAAACCTAAGAACAAATAAAAATTTGATTAAGGATCCAAATGATTTCATAGATCT